>NC_066878.1:8722600-9080100 GCF_022985175.1 Labeo rohita
TTTTAGCTTTTAAGTTATTTTTAAAGTTTCATCTGAAATGTATTTAATCTGTACCCAAATAAATTTAAAAAGGTTTATTTTTAGTTATAACAATAATATCTGATAAATGCCAATAATATATTTTTCAGATTTTAGTTTGTATAAATTAGTGTTCATGAAGAATATTATAAAATAAGCAATAACCTAGATATAATACTGATACATAGTTGTTTTTTGTAGTTCATGATACACAGATTTAACCATATTGTGAAATCTCAACCAACCCGCCAAAGAAAATTTGAAAAACCAATGGCGTGAGTTTGAGGTGAGACTATCCGTTTGATTGACCAATTGCATGACTTCAGGAAACCTGTTTGGAAACAGTTTATTTTTAGGTTTTTCTTTCTATTTGCTGATTGTAGTGACAGATATTCCAAACTAGTATATATATATGCCCTATATGTATAATTCATGCTTTAATAAAGCTGTTTTGGCTTGAGATCTCGAACCAGATTTCGTCTATCTCTCTTTCTCATGGTGTAGTTGGTATGGTAGGAGTTTCTGTTGTCTGTTGCTGTGGTGATTGGTGTTGTAGCTTTGTCCTCTGAGGGCGGTGGAGGTCGTGCCCCCTGGTGCCCCCTGCTGGCATCAGGCAGATGTTCACCTGAAACACATTAGCCATGGAGCCTGTCACTACCTGCTGATACATTTATCAACCTCCTGCCCAGATTTAATTATCTCCCATAGACAGAGACAGAACAGGGCACCAGGGCGCGTGTATGTGTGTGTGGAAAAAGAGAAGCTACTTGTCTGTATGTGTGCAGTGAATTGTTGAGAGAAAAATCAGACCTGTTTGAAGTCAAGAGGAAGTCGGTTTTGTACCTGTTTACTTTCTTAATACACCTTCTGGTTCTGTTTTGACCCATGCATTAAATAAGAAGTTCACTTCCAGAATAAAAATTTACAGATAATTTACTCACCCCCTTGTCATCCAAGATGCTAATGTCTTTCTTTCTTCAGCTGTAAGAAATTGTTTTTTGAGCAAAACATTTCAGGAATTATCTTCATATAGTGGACTTCTATGGTGCCCATGAGTTTGAACTTGTAGTTTGAACTGTAGTTTAAATACAGGTTTAAAGGGCTCTAAACAATCCAGCTGAGGAAGTAGGGTCTTATCTAACGAAACGTACATTTGATGCACTTTTTAACCACAAATGCTCTTCTTGTCTAGCTCTGCGATTCACATGCGTAGTCTTTGCACTCTGGTTCAATACAGTTAGGGCATATCGAAAAACTTCCATCTCATTTTCTCCTCCAACTTCAAAATCATTCTACTTTGCTGTTTTACCCTTTTTTGTAAAGGGTGTTTGACCCTCATTGCACGTTCACTTTGTACACAATGGGTTTGTACTTCTGCAGCAATGTAGGACGATTTTGAAGTTGAAGGAGTAAATGAGATGGGAGTTTTTTGACATTCCCTAACTGTAGTGAACCGGACTGCACAGAGTACACATGTGTATCCTAAATTACTAAAAATGTAACTAAATTTAAATTGAAAACAGAAAATGACTATTTCACAAAAAAAAAAAAAAAAAACTAAAAATGACGAACACAATAAAATTACAAAAATTGTAGCTAAAATTACATTGAAATAAGGAAATATAAAAACTAATAATACAAAATAAAAAACTAATAAAAATGACAAACGCATAAAGAAATTACTAAAATTTAAACTAAAATTAAATTGAAATTGAATTAAATTGAACATCTTGAACTAAAATTAAAACAAAAACTTATATAAAAAGCACTAATTCAAAATAATAAAAAAATAGAGAAAAAAGGAGTCGTTAAAGGGCACATTAAAGGGAGAAGCTATTTATACTAGGAGTAGTATTGGATTTTCACCAATTATAAATAGATGTTCATGTCTTTCTGTCATGTCTTTTCTTTCAAATTGTTTTTTGAGGAAAGCGTTTCAGGATTTTTCTCCATATAATGGGCTTCATTGGTGCTCCGATTTTCAACTTCCAAAATGTAGTTTAAATGCAGCTTCAAAAGGCTCTAAATGATCCCAGCTGAGGAAGGTCTTATCTAGCGAAATGATTTGTCATTTTTTTTCGGAAAATAATTTTTTTTTTTATATTTTTAAGCACAAAAGCTAGTGTAGCACAGGCTCTGGGATGCGCGTTCACGACACTACGTGCTATTGAATTAAGTAAGTAAGTCAAACGCTGTTTACAAACAAACAAACAGTTGTAGGAGAAAAGGGGTTTTTCACCATTCTCTACCTTTTTGATCTGGAGTACACAGACGATAAACTTAGACATGATTCATAGTAGTGATGGGAAGTTCGGATCATTTTACCGACTCGGACCTTTGAGTCTTGTTCGACAAAATGAACGGATCTTTTTTTCGAGTCATTTCATTCATTTTAGCAAAATATGATTAAAATGTTACGTGTTACTTCCCTAACACATCCCAGAGCCTGTGCTACACGTGCTTTTGCTTAAAAAGTATAAAAAATTTTATTTAAAAAAAAAACAAAACAGATCGTTTCGATAGGTAAGACCCTTCTTTCTCAGCTGGGATTGTTTAGAGCCCTTTGAAGCTGCATTCAAACGTTCGCTGTTTTCCTAAAGCCACCGGGTGGCCGTGAGCCCATGTGCAAGGGCCTTTTCAATGCTGCTTGCAGCTTTAATTTTTATTTGTAATAAAATTAATTTAGTCATAGACACACAATTTATTTATTTATTACTTTTTACACGGTATTTCTTATGTAATATAATACCTTTTTGCAGTAAATAATACAGTTATCCTTATTTCTATAGCTGTCTAATTCACTTAGGTGTTCAGATTCTCTCTGTCTTTTAATTATGTGCAATTTGGCATCTCTACAGTAATCACTGAAGCCTGACAGCTTTGGGCTCCATGATCCACAACCATCTCACGTCAGAGACGTGTGCAGAATAGGGGCTTTATTCAGTTCCACCGTCTAAATAAGCAACAGCAGTGTTGTCAGTCACATGATGGATCTTCCCCAGCAACAGAGTCATCCATCAATTGGATTTATTATAAAAGCCAAACGGCACTACCAGCACTATATATAAACATAAAGAAATCAAACTCTCATTAGCGGCAAGTCGATCTTCTATTTATATGATGACACACAACTGGGTGTTCTTATGTTCTAGGATACAGAAATGTGATAGTATGCCATGAAAAGATTAATTACATTAAAGTATGGAAAAGTCCTGGAAAAGCCCATTTTTCTTTTAGTCTTTTAACTGCTCTGTAGCAAAATAGTCTAATATATAACCAAAATGTGTTTAAGAAAAATGCAATCATCAGAATTCTCTAGGCGAATATTTCAAATGATTATAACATTGCTGCAGATTCTCATTCATTCGGTCTGCGTGATGCTTAATTTATGTTTCTCACAGCGTGCACTTTTGGAAAGCAAACGTGGTCGTGATATGATTAGCTTCATCTAAACATGCCTGTTTCTCCGCTCGTGTAATTTAATTTAGCCAGACAGTCGCTGGAAGGTTCGATCTTGTGAATAATGTTTTGAGAGAAGATTCTGAGCCCGTTTCAATTTGTTTGTTGTGGTTTGGAGCGAGAGGGGAGATAAAGAGGAGGTGCGCTTACCCCCTCAAAACTTTAATTACAGCTACAAACCCAGAGACCAGCTGTTTTTAATTTGTCGTTAAAAGGTCATAAAGTACTAAAAAATAAAGTACAATAGGGTATGTGAATATGTCCTTGTTTGGAACTCTTAGTTTGTGAAAACAGCAAAAACAGACAATTTTGTCTGAAATTTAGCATAATATTAATATCTTGTTTATTGAACTGTTAGGTACAATCATTGTTGGGAAGGTATTACAAGTTACCCTGTTTAAAATGTAATAACTTCACTGAAGTAATGTAACTGATTACATTCAATTTCCATTGAATGTTTTCAACTGTTTTTTTTTTTTCAAACATTTAAAACAGGCAGGGTTAACCTTAGAGTAGTGCTCAACACTGATTACTGTCAGACTTCTCAAAATCCTCCATCACTTAAATTATGATTATAATAATTAAATTTTAAATCACAGCCACTACTAAATCAGACTTCAGCTTTTCTTTTACTTTGAGATCATTTTGAGGTTAAATACTGGTTTAAAGTCATAAGACACAGTTTAATAGATATGATACTGTTTTTGAAATCAAATCTTTGCATAGCTATGACAGGAAACACTGGCATCTAATAATGCCTTGGAAAAAACAGTTAATAAAAGCATATACATAAACCCAAAATAAGAAATATAACAGCATTTGTCCTATTCTGTGTCCTAAACTCCTGAAACTTTGGTGTCTCACATTGTAGAGCAGACAATGCAATTTGGGACAGAAATGAATTAAATCTATATGTGGGTGTGTATGAAAATATTCAAAAGTAACCCCCTTTGTAATCATTAACATTTTTGTAAGTAACTTATTTAATTACACATCTTTTTCTGAGTAACTGTAACAGATTAAATTACGTAACACCATTAAAGTGACTCCCCAACACTGTTTTGGGGAGTAATGCATGCACTTTTAGAAGTAATGCATTTCAATATTGTGTTACTCCCTAAAAAAGTAACTTATGTTACTTATTTGGTTTTTATGGAAAGTAATGCATTACATTACTTTTGTGATACTTTTTAAATCTGGGCAGGGCTTGCTTGTTTGATTATAATAAAAAAGTCTGTTTTTAGCAAATGTAAAAGCCCTTTCACACAAAAAAGTGAAATAATTAAGCCTCAGGCTGAAGGAAAAGTAAATTTACATCTGTACAGTAGAACACAGGAGAAGAAAGTTCAACATTCTTCAGCAATGAAAAAAAACAATGAAGCACAAATGTTAGTTTATCTAAAGTCATTTTTACTTATTGGTATGGTTGAATTGGATCATCAAAGGTCAGCAACAAAGACATTACGTTTGACATTTAATTGTTGGTTTGCATCATATTTTGAGTTTGCATTTCAAAATTTGAATTCGTTTTTGATAAATACTGAATCTGTTTTTGTGCAAATGAGATGAGTAATTGCATGTTCACACTTGGTCTAGAACTACAGTAACATCATGTTCACACAATGCCTCTGCACTTCCTATTTCTCTCAACATGGCAACAAAAGAGATGTCAGTCAATGTGATTTAACAAACTGTAACTGGCGTTACTTATTTGAAAAAATAACTCAGATATTTTCTTGTAAATTAAAAAATAATGCCTTACTTTACTAGTTACTTGAAAAAAGTAATCTGATTACGTAACTCGCATTACTTATAATGCGTTAACCACAACACTGTTCGGAATCATATTTGGAATCGTGCAGATATTTCGGACAAACAGCACTCTTGCTAGTGTAATATCAACCTGGTCTCATAACGAAAGTGGGAACTTTTTCGCAAGACACGAAATGCGTACCGCCATGTACGTATATGGTATGTTTTGTGACATTGGTTTTGTACGTGTCACTGCAGTTCTGACTTAAAATGTCCCATGATTGACGTGATAACTAATGCTCCGTTACATTTTAAAATAACGTACCATCTGCACTACACCTAAACCTACCCGAACGTATGTACGAAGTATGAACAAAAGCGAATGTGACGTAAAATGAGTCTGCATCCTAAGTCCAATTCTGTGCCGGCTGAGCTACCGAGCAAGCTTGTTACATTTGGAAAACGAAACATGGAGCTGTAATCATAACTGTATACGAAAACGATAAGAAGTGCTCGCTGTTTTACTCTAGTGTTCATTTCTGTTGGAAGCTGCAGTGATATGTACTTATTGGTACGTATTTCACGTCTTGTGAAAAAATTCCCAGAGGTACGTTTTCGTCATGAGACCTGGTAGGTAATATTTCTAAACTATTTCATATGATTCAAAATACAACAAAGGAGCACTTTTTGCCTTTACATCTTGGATATTTAGGGGCATATAACTGCATTCGTAGGCTACATCGCATCAAGTCATTGTCCTGCATCATGTTTGTCAGCAAGCGCATGTGGTGTCACACATATTTTCTTATATCATCAACTCCTTTTGTTTAAACATGATATATAGTGCTTGTCTGCCTTAGGCCTCACAGAAAGGGGTTGTGCTGTTTTGTGTGTGTGTGGAATCAGATGTGAGTGTGCACAGCCTGTTCCTGAATACCTCCTGCTGGCTTGCCATCCCATCCTGTCATTACAGAGCTTCTCTTCAATCAGAGGAGATGAAGTGTTTCCTCAGTGCTGAACGTGAAATTTTCTTTCCCCAAACCACTTCAGCACAAATCCCACTGTGGCCAGTTTTATTGGTTAAAGTTAGGGGAGTGTTGGGGAGTAACTAGTTACGTGTAACTGAATTACTTAATTTAATTACAAAATAAATGTAACTGTAATATATTACAGTTACTGAGAAAAAATATGTTGGTGTTGGTTACTAAATCTTAACAATTACAAAAGGGGGTTACATCTGAATATTTTCACACACATACTGATTTGATTGATTTCTTTCCAAAATTGCATTGACTGCTCTAAAATATGAGTTTAGGACACATTTATTTGATAACTGTTTTATTTCCAGTTTGGGTTTATGTTGGGTTTATGTGCTTTTTATATAGTTTAGTGATAGTTGTTCATGAATCCCTTGTTTGTCCTGAGTCCCTTGCATGCTAAACTGCCCGCTGTTCTTCAGAAAAATCCTTCAGGTACCACAGATTCTTTTTTCTTTTTTATAGCATTTTTGTGCATTTTAACCCTTTCCAGCAATGGCTTTATGATTTTGAGATCCATCTTTTCACACTGAGGACAACTGAGGGACTCATATGCAACTATTACAGAAGGTTCAAACGCTCACTGATGCTCCAGAAGAAAACAATGCATTAAGAGCCGGAGGGTGAAAACTTTTGAAATTCGAAGATCAGGGGAAATTAAATTTATTTTGTCTTCTGGGAAAAATGTAAGTAACTTTTGTAGCCACTGAAGGGCATTACTAAGTTTAATAAATATAATATTCAGGTAAAATAAGAAATGTACACATTTTCATTCTGTTTCAAAAGTTTACACCCCTAGCTCTTCATGCATCATTTTTCCTTCTGGAGCATCAGTGAGAATTTGAACCTTCTGTAATAGTTGCATATGAGTGCCTCAGTTGTCCTCAGTGTGAAAAGATGGATCTCAAAATCATACAGTCATTGTTGGAAAGGGTTCAAATACACAAAAATGCTAAAAAACTGAAGAATTTGTGGGACCTAAAGAATTTTGATGAAGAACAGCTGGCAGTATTTACGTTATTTTTTACATTTTAAATAGGGTAATCTGTAACCTGTTACATTTTCAAAGTAACACTGGTTAGGGTTTAGAATTAATTGTAGCATTTATGTAGGTAATCATCACTGTTGTCAACATGAACAATTAAATGCGTAGAATTAGCAATGGGGCGGGGTTAGTGCTGAAAAAGTTTGTGGGAAAAAATAAATAAATCATGCTGAACACAATCTTACACTTCCCAGTATCACAGTCACAAATTCTAGAAACTTGAGCAGAACAACATATTTAAACATTTAAAACTCTCTTGCTTATGCCAAACTAATGAGAGTTCCAGATCTCCAGTTGAGTTTAGACTCTTGCTGTCTGGTTGCAAAGGGCTGCAGTATGCCAAATGTTTTATGCAAGCCGTTTTGGACATTTTTCAAGGTAATACTCATTGCGAGATGATGAAAGTTTAATCTAATAACATCTTTTTTTTTTTTTTTTTTTTTTTTTTTTTTTTACAGAAAAACGTTTTGTTTGTGCAATCCCTCTCATTTTCATTGCATATCTATAGCAGCTGCTTGACTAATCTTGTTTTGTTTTTCATTTTTCTATTGTTGCTTGTCTGTGCAAATAATTTTTCATTAGTTTAAATAACTGTGTGCGGTGTTTTAATTAAAAGTGAGTTGTGGTTTTGCGTTTTTGTTCATTCTAATGAAAGGAGTCTGAGGAAAGGTATGTACAGCTTCATTCATTATGCTACATTCTCCTTCGACTATACTATGCTAATGAGTCAGTAATGAAGAGCTAATTGGCCAGAGAGAAATTATACTGTGGGTTTGTAGAGGTTAGAAGAGGTTCAAGATGCAATTATTGAAACAAAATTACAGTAACACTTTTATTTTAAAAAGTCAGCCTACTACAAGGTCGCACAAGTTCATAAATTAAAGGAACCGTAATTGGCAGAGTTTATTGTAATGGTGTTGGCAGGCAGTGAAATTGGGTCCATTTTATTTTTGCATATCCTTTTTATGTGTTCCTGTAGCTCAGGTTGTAGATATGATCCATAACAAACATGCATACTGATAAAATGCCAAATTGTTTTCTCTTAAAATGCAATAATTGATCATAACCATCATAATGGTTACATGCTATTAATAATAGTAAGTTAGTTTTATATCACCTTCCCAAAACCCAAAGTTGCTTTATAGTTAGAGACAAAAATGCAATTAGTCAGATTTAAACACATCTCTGGAGCAGGAATGGACTGAGCCACATCCTAAAGTCATTTAGAGCTGATTTGTGTTTGTACACGTGTAAGTGTGTTTGCATGTGTTTTATGTCACTCTGGACTGCAGTAGAAGATTACAGGGTGTAATGCGGCAGTCTGTAGTGGCTGTTGTAGAAATCCACTCAAAGCTGTGCAACCTCATGTGGTCAGTGTGATTAAGCTAATACGATTAGCCATAGCTATTTTATCCTAGAGATTAGCGCGTTGGACAGTTGAGCGAGGGGAAACATACTTCAGCCCATGCTGATTCAAGAGATTATCAACTCCAATCTGCCTCTTCAAACTGTCTGAAGCCTCTTGAAAAGAAATAAACCTTTTATTCCAGGGAAGAATATGGTCAAGTTGTTATTGGTTGACAAATCTATTAAACAGCTATTAACCAACCTATGGAAAATCAGGAGAACATTTTGTTCATTGATTGATTGATTGATTGATTCATTCATTCATTTTTTTACAATCTTTTATTTATTTAGATTTAGTTTGTATTTCATGTATAAATTTGTTTGCTTTTACTTTTTAATGTTTTGTTTTATTTTTTATGATGTTAAATTATAATTGTTTGTTTTGTCTTTTAGTATTTAATGATTATCTTTTAAATATAATTATTTAATTATTTGTTATAATATACTGATCATGATGATGATGATGATGATTTTCATAGGTATTTATTCGTTCATTCTTTTATTTATTTTATTTATTTATTGTTTGTATCTCATGCATTCATTTGTTTGCTTTTATTTTTTTAATGTTTTGTTTTATTATGATTTTATTTTTTAAGTTAGATTTGTTTGTTTTTGTCTATTTTGTTTTCACTGATTACTTTTACATTTTATTTTTTATTTAATTATTTATAGTGATGATGATGATGATGATGATGATGATATTCATCTACCTTCATTCATTCATTCATTCATTCTTTTATTAATTTATTTGTTTGCTTGCTTTTTTAAATGTCTTGTTTTATTTGGTTTTATTAAATATTTCAAATTACATTATTTATAAATAATAATATTTATGTTTGATAGTTCTTTTCATTTATTTATTTATTTTAGTTTTATTTTTTAATGATTACTTTTTAAAGTAATTGTTTATTTTATAATGATGATGATGATGATAATAATAATAATAATAATAATAATAATAATAATGTTGATGATGATGATTATTTCTATTTTTTATCTGTATTCATTCAGTCATTCATTCTTTTATTTATATTTTATATATTAATTTGTTTTTAAAATTAGTTTTGTAATGTTTTGTTATATTTGATTTTATTATTTTAAATTAAAATGGTTTGTTTTGTGTTATTTTTAGTTAGATTTTAATTAATTTCAAATTATAATATATTATTATTTATAAATATTTATTTTAGATTTTATGTTTCATTTTACGTTTTTTTTTTTTTTTTTAAATGATTGGTTTTAATAATAATAATTATTATTATTATTTATTTATTTATCCCTGTAGACATGACCCTAGCAGAACAGATCAGCAACCACCATGAAGTCCATTGCCATAGTTAATATTGTATCTAATACTGTCTATTGATTGTACTTGACCTATTATAATAAACAGTATAAAATTAATCTCATTATTTTGCCTGTTTCATTCATTAAATAAGATATATCACATGGGTAAATAACAAATGCAAACAGGAAATCTGTAGGTCACATGATACCAGCATATGTAGCATGTAGCCAAGTCATGCTGTTCCAGACTGACACAGTAGTACCACGCTTGCCATACAATACCTTACATGCCTCAACAAACTGGTACATTAGCTCCCATATGTTCAATATTTATAGAGACTGTAGAGGTCTGGTACATATAAGCACTGCAAGAATGGCGGCATGATCTAGCATAATAGGCCTGCCAAACCTCTCCTGGCCCCAACTGGATTTGGTGTTGCCAAGGCTAATGAAATGGAATGTAATTGAGTGGAATATAATCAGATGGAATAAATGGAATGGAATGAAATGGATCAGAATGGAATGGCAATGGCTGGGATGGAACAGGACCGCGAAGCTCACTGCACCCAGATTGTTGGCCTGTGTGCTGCGCCTGAGCGCAGGTTAATTTGCACAGCTGCTCGCTCTAGAGCAGTGGTTTTGATTGGCTGTGATTTTCCTCCCTTGATAACAGGTGGTGTGTGCCAGGGGCACAGATGTGGCCCTAATGTCATCATTTGGCTAACAGCTAAAGTGGAGTCTTTGACAAGATTAGTGCACCCTTAAGGATAGGTATACTTAGAGTCAAAGAGCTTTATAGTCAAAGCCTGCAGGGTGGATTTTGTCTTTAGATTTCAAACAGTTGCATTTACAGTCAATCATATAACCGGTTCAATCCAGTTGGAGCATTGACTACTGCCGTAATCTCACAGCGATGAACTTCTGAACGCCCTAGAGGAAATCTCCCTACAGATGAAATGCTGAAAAATGAACAAATCAGTCCTTTAATGGAGTCTTGTAGAAATGAAGTATGAGGCTCAGTGGTTCGCTTTTAGGAGGTACATTATTCAAGCTGTAAATTGAAATGGTGAGTGGGGCTCATACACCAGCTCACCAATGGATCACACTTGAGGCCACTCATTTGTCATTTTACCTATAAACCCTACAGCTCTCAGTATGATTTTCATTCACTGTTGAATATGTTATCGTTTAAAATGAAACTTTCTAGAATAAGATGCTTTGAATTGAGTCAGCTGAGGCTTAAAACAATGTCTCCTAAAGGAATAATTCACCCAAATCTTACTGAAAAGTGATTAAATCTATCAATTTTACATACGTCATTATATGCCTTTAGCCATTTTTGCCTTTATTTTTATCTATTATTTTTTATCTTGTATCTATCCATCTACAGTTGAGATCAAAAGTTTACATACACCTTGCAGAATCTGCAGAATGTTAATTATTTTAGCAAAATCGCTAGAGGGATCATATAAAATGCATGTTATTTTTTATTTAGTACTGACCTGAATAAGATATCTCACATAAAAGGTGTTTACATATAGTCCACAGAAGAAAATAATAGCTGAATTCATAAAAATGACCCTGTTCAAAAGTTTACATACACTTGATTCTTAATACTGTGTTGTTACCTGCATGATCCTCAGCTGTTTTTTTTTTGTTTGTTTGTTTGTTTAGTGATAGTTGTTCATGAGTCCCTTGTTTGTCCTGAACAGGTAAACTGCCTGCTGTTCTTCAGAAAAATCCTTCAGGTCCCACAAATTCTTTGGTTTTTCAGCATTTTTGTGTGTTGGAACCTTTTCACAATGGACACATAATGCATTAAGAGCTGGCGGTGGGGTGTAAACTTTTGCAATTTTAAGATCAGCATAAATGTAACTTATTTTTTCTTCTGGGAAACATGTAAGTTATCTTCTGTAGCTTCTTAAGTTCTAAATGAAAAAAAAAAAAAAAAAAAAAAAAAGATATTTAGGCAAAATAAGAAAAATGTACACATCTTCATTCTGTTCAAAAGTTTTCACCCCTGGCTCTTAATGCATCGTTTGTCCTTCTGGAGCATCAGTAAGTGTTTGAACCTTCTGTAATAGTTGCATATGAGACCCTCAGTTGTCTTCGGTTTAGAAAGATGGACCTCAAATTATACAGTCATTGTTGGAAAGGGTTCAAATACACAAAAATGCTAAAAAAAAAAAAAAAAAAAGAATTTGTGGGACCTGAAGGATTTTTCTGAAGAACAGCAGGCAGTTTAACTGTTCAGGACAAACAAGGGACTCCCAAACAACTATCACTTAACAAACAAAAAAAAATGCAGTGGATCATTCAGTAACAACACAGTATTAAGTTAAATGTATGTAAACTTTTGAACGGGGTCATTTTTATAAATTCAACTATTATTTTCTGTCTATCTATTTGTGGCTTTATTTTGTTCTGGTTTTGTCTTTATTATTCTGTTTTACCTGGTTTTATATAATTTTATTCTGTTTTAATCTACTTTTTTCAGCTTTTGCCTAAAATACTGACAATACCAATTAAGCAACTGAAAATTAATTAGTTCATTGTTCCGTAAATTGCATTGTATTACGTGGATCCGCTCACTTGACTCATCTTGACTTTTCCTTTTGTTCTTCTTTTATAAACTCATTAGTTTGGTTTCTCGATCTCAACCTTTTTGTCATTTCCTTCTTTGCTCTGTCTTGGCCTCAGGCAAGCCATTTCTCTGAGGATTTGTTTTGTGACGTGTGGCGTTTGGCAGGAAAAGAGGGGAAATGACTGAGGCTGATAAAAGAGGGTAATATGAGAGACGCTTGTGCGACAAGACTGATATTTGTTTCGTAAGACATACATAACTCAAGTTCATCACAAAGGGCTTGCTCTCAATATCAGACTTAAAGGGATAGGTCACCCAAAAATAAAAATTATACCATGATTTACTCACCCTCAAGCCAGCCTAGGTGTATATGACTTTCTTCTTTCAGACGAATACAATCAGAGTTATATTAAAAAATGTCCCAGCTCTTTCAAGCTTTATAATGGCAGTGAATGGCTGTTGATTTTTTTGAAGTTCAAAGTGCATCCATCCATCATAAAAAGAACTCCACATGGCTCATGGGTGTTAATAAGGGCCTTATGAAGCGACTAGATGAGTTTGAGTAAGAAAACATTCATATTTAAAACTTTATAAACTATCATTTCTAGCTTCCCCTAACTGGCGTACTCACAAAAAGTAAAAGTAGTTCTCCTCCAGAATGTGAATGTGGGGCAGCAAGATTGCTGATTCTTTGTGATGAAAGATGAAAAATATATTATTTACCATCAATAGGCATCAACAGTATAGCAAACTGTCAACCTTATGCCATGAAAATGCTTGTCAGTGTGAACAAGGCTTCAGTTTAAGTGGCTTTAACATTTCTTCTTACTTTGTGTGAGCCACATTCTGAGAGGTTTTTAGAAAGCGGAAAGCATTCGAGATTATGTTTTCAATTTACTTGGAAATCGACCTGTGTCACCCGGGCTCGTATATATGAATAGAATATTTATCTCATGCATTTTCAAGGATGAATGTCTCTGTTTACTGGGGTTGATGTCAGCTGGATTTATCCGCTATCATATCAAACACGTTCTAGAGCACTTATTTTTCCTCCTCCTCTTTATCTCCCTCACTGACATCCCACGTCAGGTCACGACTCACGCTGCTCCCTCACACCGTGTTCCTTTATCCGTCCCCTCTCTCATTTTTAATCTTCTCCCCCTCTTCAAAGATTGTGTGATCTGCCACTCTGTGGGTCTGAAATTAGATTAACCTCTGATCAGATGGAGCGTCTCTCTGTAGATCAGACCCAGTGTGCTGCCTAATGCCAGGGTTCACTCTCAGCTGCATCACTGATGCTAATTACACTTTAAAGGACAGTTCACAAAGGTCTATTAAGGCAGAAAGGTCACCGAAGAGGCGGGTAATTGGAGGTTTGCTTGCATTAAAATGCCTAGAAATTGAGGCGCAAGACAATGCCATGCCTTAATGAATGTTAAAGGGATGGTTCACCAAAAAAAAAAAAATTACCCCATGATTTAATAACCCTTAAGCCATCCTAGATGTATATGACTTTCTTCTTTCGGACGAATGCAATCAGAGTTATATTAAAAGATGTCCTGGTTCTTTCAAACTTTATAATGGCAGTGAATGGGTGTTGAGATTTTGAAGTCCAATAAAGTGCATCCATCCATCATAAAAAATACTCCAAATGGCTCCAGGGGTTAATAAAGGCCTTCTAAAGTGAAGCGATGCACTTGTGTAAGAAAAATATCCATATTATCCATGTTTTTTTCAGCCAAGACATTTTTTAATCTAACTCTAATTGTATTTGTCTGAAAGAAGAAATTCATATACACCTGGTTTGAGAGTGAGTAAATCATGGGGTAATTTTAATTTTTGGGATACCCTTTAAGGATACATGTCTTGCGTATATTATCTTTAGTATACTATCTATTTATCTATCTATCTATCTATCTATCTATCTAGAATATATATATACACAGAATACATATTTCTGCTTTTCTTTAATAAAATGATTTTTTTTTAGCAACCTGTTTTTGATTCGATCTAAATTATAAATAATATTAAAATATTTCAATAATTTAAACACTTAAAATCATCCTGTGGAACCTGATTAAATTATATTATTAATATAATATTTCTAACTATATTATAATGCTTTAAACAAAGTTGTTCCAAACCACTATTGCTTTATGTCTTGTGTAGAACACAAAAAGAAATGTATTACTATACTGTTTTGTGGATGAGGACCAGAGACACTTGTGGTGACCATTTATTTTCATTGTAGGGAAAAAAGCAGTTTGAACATTTTGATAAATATCTGCTTTGTGTTTGTTGGATTGGATTTAGTGAGTTTATTCACTCATTATTTATCAGCTTCATTCAAGCTACTAACTTGTAAGTTTGTGAATGTATTTATGTAAATGTATTCTTAATCAGCCTACACTTGTTGCACTGTATGTTTGTTTCTCAGCCAATGACCTGCAAAAGAAGGACATCTTTTTATCTCTACACAAGTTGTCACTGAGCTTACAAAGTATGATTTTATTATTCCATGGCACTGTAAATTCAGCTTTGCCTCTGAATAGATGTAGAAAACATTGGTAGTGTATATTGTAATAGATTTTAGGCATGAACGGGCAAGAAGAGCTTTGATGTTAATGCAGACCTGAAGAGAAATATAGTTGTTTGTTATGGTCTTTAAAGGGGACATCGGATGCCCATTTTCCACATTCTTTCATGAAATGTTTGCAACATACTTGCAACATACCCTTTTTACCCTGTAAAAAACAGCTCTGTTCACAGTGATCTCGGTGCATGTCTCTTTAAATGATAATGAGCTACTGATCACCCCGCCCCTCTCTTCCATTTTTTTGCGTATTCTGTGGCGTGTTATCCTTAAAAACAAAACTGCTTTCTTAGTGGCTGTGAAGTCAGGAGAAAATGAAGACTCTTATATTCACTTTAAAATTTAACTACAAAATACGTGCATTGCTTACGAGACGTTGAAAATATGCTAATACGGGACAGTCTGTCAGCGGATGTGGGCGAGGCCTGAGCAATATGACATCATAATGCTCAGAAAATCAAAACAGCTTGATAACTGAGGCTGTTTATGTTTTTTGGGGATTAAAAAAAAGGAGTGAATGGATTTTTTATCATTGTAGGACGGTTGTGTCCACACACTGCTAAGACACATTTAGATGCAAACACCATGCAATAGTCAAAAATGTCCCCTTTAAGGGGGTTTTAAAGAATTATTTTTAAGAGATGAACGTGTGTGTTGTTTTTTTGTTTTGTTTATTATTAGACGTTCTGAATCAGTTTGGCATGGAGGATGAAAAGCAACAGAGGAAATCAAAGTGATTTGTTAATAGGCTTTGAGCTCTTTCACCACAGCTACAAAATAGAAAGATATGTCACTTAGAACATAGACGTAGAAACATTGGACTCACAAGCATAACTCTTTGTTTCCAGGCTGTGTGTTTTGTCTATACACGCCTGTTCATCTTAAAACGTCATATTTTTAATGTGAGCCTAGGCCTTCAGAACAAGCACAGATTGACAATTTATTCACCAAACCAACAGTAGTTTCCCGGAGGAGAGGCTGTCGTAGCGTGGCACTTCACAAAGCACTTTACACACTAGACACTTACAGCATACAAAAGATGTCTAATTGCGCCGTCAAATAATAAAGACACATTTATATAAAAAGCCAGAAAGACATGTTCAGCAGTGCAAAGAAAGCAAACAAGAATTCCTCGGCTAAATGTCTAAATGTATTTTATTCTGCTCAAAAACCAGTGAGAGGCACATAAACAGCCCGTATTTAAAAATACAGCAATGTGGTTGCACACACATGCAAATTGAGTCTATTTACTAGATATTTTCAAACATGGATCATCTTGTTCTTTAGAACGTACACATTTGGACACTGAAAGATCAATTTGCACTTATCATCCTTTTCCCTTCAGCCTCTCCTCCGTCTGTTTTCAGAGGATCGGTGGAACAGCCGTTTTTCCTGCAGTATCACTTCTCCGTGTGGTCAAATCTCCTTAGAGCGTGGCCTTGTTAGATCCAACATGACATGCCAAATCAGCGTGAGTGGCAGATAGCGGTGCCGCGGGCCATCAGGCACTTCACTCACTCCCACTCACTCACGGTGAGAAGACAAGCCTTACCACTTTTGTATTTTGGAGGAGGAGGTTGGTGGGTCGTGTGAGTTTCGGCAGCTAGACTCAATCCTGACAGTGTGTAAGACGCAAGTACAGAGATACAGGCATGAATAAGATGTGACATAATTTACAGCTGACATGTGACATTAATCAGAACAAGATGTGATAATGAAAATAGGTTTGTTGATTTAAAAAGAGCCTTGTTGTAATTCCATAGAATAAAGGCGCAGTGACGCCCTCTGGAATTCTTCGGGGATCATCGGTTTCCATCATGAAGACATCCACCGGCTCTGTAAATGACACTCTTCTTTCATTTGTCATGTTTAATCACTTTGAGAGATGTCGGCGCACTCAATGTCATCGCAGTGCTCTCTTTAATGGAAGGGTAAGAGCCTCATCTGGCGTCATTGTGAAGTCCTCTGTCTCCATTTTATTAAAAAGACTTGTCGCCTACAGCGTTCGGGCGCACTCAATAATTCGCTTTGATTACCTGAAGGAAATAATACACTATTGCTTATTTTAATGACTTTAAGATCCCTTGTGTGCATCTTGCTGATGGGAGCACTTTTAATCATCGAGCTTCGATAACAGCGGCTGAGGTTGTATTTCTTCCCCGGGCTTACTGGAATACTAATGCGCTGCGCTGGTGTAACGGCGAGACGAGGTCATCGCTGAAACACCCTGTCACTTCCTGACAGCGCATGAGGAAGAGGAAGTCGTTTGAGAGGCTTCTCACACACCGTTTAAGTCGTTTAATGAACTGCTGAGGAAAGTAACTTTTTCTGGTGGTTTGTGGTTAACTTGAGGGCAGTTTGCATCTGTGGCCTCAATACAATTGTGGTTTGTAGTTTTTGCTTTGAACTGTATGGGTTTAATAAATCCTACTGTTGCAGCAGAGCTGACTTAACCACTAACACATGCACAATTACACCAGGGCAAATTGCTTTAAGAATTCTTTTTCTGTTCATTAGTTGGAATTTAATTGAGTTGGTTACTCGGACAGATAGACAGATAGACAGATAGATAGATAGAGTATTAAAGAATATATATATATATATATATATATATATGTGTGTGTATATGTATATGTATATGTATATGTATATGTGTGTGTGTGTGTATATATATATGTATATATATATATATATATATATATATATATGTGTGTATATATATATATATATATATATATATATATACGTATATATATATATATATATATATATATATATATATATGTGTGTATATATATATATATATATACGTGTGTATATATATATGTATATATATTTATATATAAATTATTTATATATATTAAATGTATTATCATTATTTATTTATATGTATATTTTTTAGTATAATTTTTCTACTCAGCACATCTCTGATAATTATTCAGCACATCTTTTATAATTATTGATAATTATAAAACTGTGTGTGTGTATATATCTGAATTTATGTAAATTATAGTTATTATTGTTGTTGTTATTATCATTATTATTATCATTATCATTGTTTATTTTAAAAAAATATATTTTAGTTAATTTTGTAGATAGATATACAACATTAAAGAATATATATAGAAATTATATATATAATCATTATGTATTTATATTATTATTTTAGTTACAAAATTGTGTGTTTGTGTATATGAATATATGTAAAGTATTTATTAATTTTTTTCTAAAATTGTTTTACTTAATTTTGTAGATCAAGTTAAATATACTGTATAACAATGTTTCTTATTATTGTTTTTAATATTTATATTATTGTATAATTGTAGATATAAAATTATATATATTATTATCATTAGTTATTATCATACTATTTAGTTATGTATATAGAATTGTTATTATTATTATTATTATTATTATTTATCATTACTTATATAATTATTTAATTTCTAAAATTAAATTTTTATTATAATTTTATAAATAAGTGATGATGATAATTATATGCAACACTAAAATAAAATATAAACAAATAATTATATAAACACTAATAATAATAATAATAATAGATTTTTTACAGTATATTAATTTTTATATATTTTCTTTCATACTATCTGTCTGTCTGTCTTATTTTTATTATTTATACAAGTATTTTAGTTATACAATTATATATGTATGTATTTTGATCATTATTTATTCATAAAATTATAAAGGACATAAATGATTTCTATTTCAAATAAATGTTGTTCTTTTGACCTTTCTGTGTAATGTTATCACACAAAATATAAAACAACTGTTTTACACACTAAGAATATTTTCTTGAGCTTGCTGCTTATTATAATTAGCATATTATAATAATTTCTGAAGGATCATGTAACACAGACTAAAGTAATGGCTGATGATGAAAATTCAGCTTTTTCCTCACAGGAATAAATTACATTTTAAAATATAAAAAGCTATTTTAAATTGTAATAATATTTCACAATATTACTGTTTTATGTATTTTTGTGCAAATAAATTCAGCCTTTGTAAACATAAGAAGATTTTTTTTTCAAAAATGTTCAACCTCAAACGTTTTACATAGTGTATATATAAACATATAAATCTATACTGGGTTCTATTTTGGACATTATTCATATTGTGCAGTGTCTCTGAGAATACCCCCAAAACCCCAATGCTGCATTGGTGACATGTTAATGAATAATTCCGATTCTGCATCCTGTTTGCCACCTCAGTTCAACCTCAAGAATTGAATTTGAGTTTAAAACGCATTCTCACTTCAGTTCTGAAAGGCGCACAACCCTAACATACACGGTACAGTCGCCCATCTCAGAGTCCCGCTCTCTCTCTGTCATCCCTCCAGCCGTTGCGCCTGCAGTTTCCTCTTTGTGCTGGTGTCAGTCTTCCTGATACACAGAGCTCCCGCTGTCATGGCTCTCGGCAGCTCCTGTTGGCGTGCTGTGGGGTCTGCTGGAATAATGGATAGAGAGGTTTCTAATGTCACAGCAGACTGACAGCTCACCGAAGGAGAGGAGAGGGACGCCATTGCGGCTCTGTGCGTCTAGGGGAGGCCTGACATGCCCCCGAGAGAAGTCAAGCTCTGTGTTTTTCAGGCAGCTGAGAAGAGCCTGTACTGATATTAGTCTCTAGGCACTGAAGAGCTCCACTTGTGTGAAAATGTCAACCTGCTTCGCTTTTGAGTGAGTTTGCTGATATGGCATTAAAGCTTTGCTTTGCTTAAAAGGAAAGCCTGTTAGTTAAGGATGGAGGGATATCTGATCCCAGTTCAGTCAAGTTCAGATGGTTAACCTGAGTAACTTCATAATGGTTTACTTGAAGTCTGCATGTAAACACTATATATAAAGTGTCTAAACATATTCTCTCTCTATAAAAGTGTTTTGTGTATATTGTATGGGACATTTCTCTGAAGGTCAGGAATAGATTTGATGTAGCGAGGAAAGCAACTGAGAACTATTGTGAGCAAAAAGCTGTTGAAACATGTCTAGTGGTGTGTTACAAACCTAGACAATGATTATAACAGCTATTTCCTAAAAAGGGTGTAAAAATCAATTTTTGCGACAAGCTTTTCTGACCCACATTCAGAAACGCCATCCCCCCTGTACCAGCCTTTAATCCAGTCCGACCAGAGGCTCCGAATAAATCTGCATTCAATTAAAGGATTACTGCCTGTTTAAACAGCATTTTCTCTCTCCCTCTTTCTTCCTTTATCTTTCAAGTGGGTGTCCGTGAATGGCAGAATTGTACATGAGTGGCACTTTGTCCGCTTAAAGGGGGGGGAAAGCACAGGCAGAAACAGTCACTAATATTGATGACATATGTCACAGTTGAGCAGTTAAAATTGGACTGGTTCAAAAATAATAGCTCACTTGAAAGTGAAAATGAATCATTGCAGACCTGAAATTCTTTCTTCCGTGGAACAAAGGGACACATTTTAGTGAATGTACTGAACATTTTCCCCCACATTATTAAGTTGGACTGAAGCTTTCAAGCTTCTCGAATAATCTAAAACACCATGCGAGTGTCACGTATCCTTTTTGTCATCGTGTGTTTTTGTTGTGATTTCACCATGTGCTCCCTGGACTCAGCCCTCTCGTCACCCTAGTCACGCCCTCCTTGTTTCTTCCTGAGTGTTTCATTGTCCTCACCTGTGTATGTTCTGATTAGTTTGTGTATTTAAGTTCCTCCTTGTGTTTAGTTCCCTGTCGGTCTTTATTGTTGCATATTGTTGATTAGTGTGTTTCTACGTGTGTGGATATCGCTCTGTGTTCCTGTCTGTTCCTCGTGAAAGTAATTAAAATTAGATTTGTTCCGTACGTTGTATCCTGTCTTCCATCCTGCAGCAACAACGTAACAGAAAAGACCGACCTTATAAAGAGAAGATGAGTTGGGCTGAGGACGCTTTGTGGAGACTGCGGCAGGACGGTCGTGAGTTGGAACGGTATGTGGAGGAATTCATCGAGCTCTCCCACCAGGTAGGCTGGCACGAAACTTCTCTTGGTGCTGTGTTTGTTTTGGGGCTGGATGATGAGACAATACGCTGTGAGCTTCCCACTTGTAGTTTCCCCTTGATCGAGCTAATCAATCTGATTCTCTATTTAAACGGATCTGATTTTGAAGTAGAAGAAGTTCAGAGTCCGATTAGGTCTCATCCTCCAGTCTCCTCCCAGACACAGCGCAACGCGCCCGCCTGCCCTAAGCCGAGAACCTCCACATACCGTGTCAACGGCTCGAACCGTCAGCCCAGTCCCAAATCCCCAGTCATCCTCCAGAGCTCCACCGCTGTCCTCAGCCCGATGCGGCCGGCCTCATCCCCGCGCTCTAATCCGCCGGCCACCGCCCAGAGCCCTGTCCCTCGGGCCGCCACGCCAGCGTCTGCTCGCAAGATGGCCGCCACGCCAGCGTCTGCTCGCAAGATGGCCGCCACGCCAGCGTCTGCTCGCAAGATGGCCGCCACGCCAGCGTCTGCTCGCAAGATGGCCGCCACGCCAGAGCCTGCTCGCAAGATGGCCGCCACGCCAGAATCTGCACGTAAGATGGCCTCCGTTCCTGAGCCCCCGGCCAAGATGGCCTCCGTTCCTGAGTCCCAAGCCAAGATGGCCCCCAAGCCTAAGTCCCCAGTCATGATTGCTGAAATGAACATTATGGACAGGGCAATCCCACTGGAGTTCACTGCTCCTATTATCTCCCCTAATTCTCCTAAGCCTCCGCTGGTTCCGTCCAGCCTTCCTGAGCCTCCGCTGGTTCCGTCCAGCCTTCCTGAGCCTCCGCTGGTTCCGTCCAGCCTTCCTGAGCCTCCGCTGGTTCCGCCCAGCCTTCTTAACCCTCCGCTGGTTCCGCCCAGCCTTCTTAACCCTCCGCTGGTTCCGCCCAGCCTTTCTGAGTCAAGTCAAGTTGCAGCTGCGTTTCCCGAGGCAAGTCAAGTTTCTGAGTCACGTCAAGTCGCAGCTGCAGCTACTGAGCCAAGTCAAGCCACGGCTGTGGTTCCTGAGTCAAGTCACGTCACGGCTGAGTCAAGTCACGTCACGGCTACATCTCCTGAGTCAAATCAAGTTCCTGGTGCTTCTCATAAGCCAAGACAAAGTCCAGCTCGCCCTCCAGAGCCGGAGCTCTGCCCAGCTCGCCCTCCAGAGCCGGAGCTCTGCCCAGCTCGCCCTCCAGAGCCGGAGCTCTGCCCAGCTCGCCCTCCAGAGCCGGAGCTCTGCCCAGCTCGCCCTCCAGAGCCGGAGCTCTGCCCAGCTCTCCTGAGCCTCCTCCTTCAGCGCCCCTCCTGAGCCGGCTCCTCCTTCAGCGCGCCCTCCTGAGCCGGCTCCTCCTTCAGCGCGCCCTCCTGAGCCGGCTCCTCCTTCAGCGCGCCCTCCTGAGCCAGCACCTCATCCAGTGCTCCCTAGGGCTGGCAGTATTGTAAATTCCCCCAAGAAAATTTTGGGGGGGGGCTACCCGCCATGGCCTCCTGAACTGTCTGTCCGGCCATGGCCTCCTGAACTGTCTGTCCGGCCATGGCCTCCTGAACTGTCTGTCCGGCCATGGCCTCCTGAACTGTCTGTCCGGCCATGGCCTCCTGAACTGTCTGTCCGGCCATGGCCTCCTGAACTCCCTGATCCGCCATGGCCACCTGAACTGTTTACCCGGCCATGGCCTCCTGAGCCCCCAGACCCGCCATGGCCACCTGAACTGTTTACCCGGCCATGGCCTCCTGAGCCCCCAGACCCGCCATGGCCACCTGAACTGTCTGTCCGGCCATGGCCTCCTGAACTCCCTGATCCACCATGGCCTCCTGAACTCCCTGATCCGCCCTGGAGGTACGCCCCTAAGTACCCGGTGTCTGTCCAGCACGGACCTCCAGGGCGCCCACCCCCCCACCCCAGTGTATGTGTTACGGCGCGAGTCGCGCCTTGTGAGAGGGGGGGGTAATGTCACGTATCCTTTTTGTCATCGTGTGTTTTTGTTGTGATTTCACCATGTGCTCCCTGGACTCAGCCCTCTCGTCACCCTAGTCACGCCCTCCTTGTTTCTTCCTGAGTGTTTCATTGTCCTCACCTGTGTATGTTCTGATTAGTTTGTGTATTTAAGTTCCTCCTTGTGTTTAGTTCCCTGTCGGTCTTTATTGTTGCATATTGTTGATTAGTGTGTTTCTACGTGTGTGGATATCGCTCTGTGTTCCTGTCTGTTCCTCGTGAAAGTAATTAAAATTAGATTTGTTCCGTACGTTGTATCCTGTCTTCCATCCTGCAGCAACAACGTGACAGCGAGTATAAAAATATGACGCTCTATGTGGGAACAAATTGTTCTGAGTCAGAACATTTTACTGAATAGGTTGATTGGCTCAAGAAGCCATTTAGTCATTTATTAATTTAATCAGACTGATTCAGTCCTTGAATTTAATTTACTGACTTGATCTGATAGTAGTGGTTAATGGCTCTCCTCAGAAGAATAGGAATATAACAACTTTTGTAATGCTTTTATGGTGATTTTTGCCTCTGTTTGGTCCAGAAGCCTGTTTCTGCCACTGAATACAAAATTAAAAAATGTAATTGCGACGACTTATCTCACAATTCTGACTTGTATGATACAAACTCGCAATTCTGACTTTTTGTCGGCCTGTTTCTTTTGCTTTTGTAAGTATGTTTACTGACATGGCATTAAAGCTCTGCTTAAGTGAAAAGCCTGTTAGGATGGAGGGATATCTGATTCCAGTTTAGTCAAGTTCAGATGGTTAACCTGAGTAACCTGGTAATGCTTTACTTGAAGCCTGCATGTCAGCATTATATATAGTGTCCAAGCATACTCTCATAACACGTATCTCTATAAAAGTGCTTTGTGTATGTTGTATAGCATGTTTCTTTGGTCACTGTGGAGGTCAGGAATAGATTATTTGATGTGGCGAGAAAATAAAGGGAAAGAAACTGAGAACTATTGCGAGCAAAAAGCTGTTGTTGCACGTCTAGTGACACGTTACAAGCCCAGACAATGATTATAACAGCTGTTTCCTAAAAAGGGTGTTTTTATTGCATAAAAAATATAAAAAAGGTAATTGTGACTTCTTATCTCACAATTCTGACTTTTTTCTCAAAATTGAGTGATACAAACTCACAGTTGTGACTTTTTCTCTGAATTATGAGATATAAACTCACAATTGCAAGAAATAAAGTCAGATTTGCAAGATAAAATTTCGCAATTCTGACTTTTTTGTCACAATTGTGAGTTTGTATCTCACAATTCTGAGAAAAAGAAATCAGAAATAAACTTGTAATTGTTATAAAGTCCAATTTTGAGGGAGGAAAAGATGGATATGTTCTCAGAATTGCGAGTTTATATCTCACAGTTCTGCCTTATTAACTCGTAGCTGTGTGTTATAAAGTCACAGTTGCGAGATATAAACTCGCAATTCTGAGAAAAGTCACAGTTGCGATATATAAACTCGCAAATCTGAGAAAAAAAATCTCAGTTGCGAGATATAAACTTCCAATTCTCAGAAAAGTCACAATTGTGAGATATAAACTTGCAATTCTGAGAAAAGTCACAGTTGTGAGATATAAACTTGCAATTCTGAGGAAAAGTCACATTTGTAAGATATAAACTTGCAATTCTGAGAAAAAAGTCACAACTGCGAGATATAAAGTCAGATTTGCGAGATAAAAACTGGCAATTCTGACTTTTTTGTCACAGTTGAGTTTGTATCTCACAATTCTCACAAGTCAGAATTGTGAGACATAAACTCGTAATTGTGAGTTATAAAGTCTAAAAAAGACTGAAAAAAAGTCACAATTGTGAGTTTATACTGTATCTTGCGATTCTGACTGTATAACTCGCAATTGCAAGTTTATGTCACGCAATTCTGACTTCATTTTTTTTTTTTTTTTTTTTAGTTTTTTTAAGTTTATATCATAATTCTGAGAAAAAGTATGTGTCATGCAATTCTGAGAAAAAACTCAGAATTGCGAGATGTAGACTCGCAGTTGTGAGAGAAAAAAAGTCAGAATTGTGAGATGAGATGAGTCGTAATTACTTTTTAAAAAATTTTTATTTAGTGGCGGAAACGGGCTTCCATAATTTGGAAGGTCTGGTCTCCATTGCACAGAAAAGGGAAATTAAGTAAAGGGTGAATCAGTGTTGCATGCAAGTGTTTCCACGACTTCACACATTACGTAATCACACTGGAAAGTTGATGTGTGGTTAGTTCTTTGTCTGTGTACTTTGGTTAAAAAAGATAGAGTAGGGCCAAAAACTCCATCTCTTTTTCACCTCCAACTTTAAAATCGTTCAACATTGTTGTTTTACCTTTTTTGTAAACTTTCTTTGCACGTTCGCTTTGTAAACACTGGGTTCGCACTTCGGTACGTGTGACCTTTCCAACGTGGTTACGTAAAGCATGAGGTCGAGCTAGTGCTAGGTGAGCATTTGTGGTTGAAAATGTAAATATAAAGTATATTTCTTTTTTTAAAAAATGATGATCGTTTCATTAGATAAGACTCTTATTCCTCGGCTGGGATCGTGTAGAGCCCTTTGAAGCTGCATTGAAATTGCAGTTTGGACCTTCAACCTGATCCCCATTGAAGTCCACTATATGGTGAAAAGTCCTGGAATGTTTTCCTTAAAATCTTTTTTTTTTTTTTTTTTTTTTTTTTTTTTTTTTTTTTCAACTGAAGAATGAAATACATGAACATCTTGGATGACATGGGGGTGAGAAAATTATCAGGAAATTTTTATCCTGGAAGTGAACTAATTCTTTAAATTTTCTTTACATGGTCGTAAACATGTCTCAAAATTTACTTTCATAAAGCCTGCAGAAGCCCTGGAATTATTTAATTTATTAATTCATTTATCCACTGTTAGTTTGTCACACATTCCTCACATTTGATGTCAGCACTATGGCATTTATTATACTCCAACAACAAGGCTGAAATGCACAGGTAGACTTACCGGGAAAAAAAATGTATGTGAGCATGAAGATTGGCGTTTGTAAACAGTAGGTGGTGAGCCCTTACTGAAAAGTTTATTTAAACCTCTGAACATGTGTATGTGCTTGGTAATGACAGGTAATAAATCAAAAGAGACAGGCCTTGAGCTGAAAATAACGAAGAATAAAACCTTTCACCATTGATTTAGTAGAAAATGTGTGTGTATTTTCTAGATTTACTGTGCTGAGAGGCATTTGGCTGAATTTATAGTACAGGTATGACAGATTGAATGTACGTTTGTTGTGTGTGCGTTCATATCTATCCTTCTTTGTGGTCTCTTGTTTCCTGCTCTGCAGAGTTGTCCTATTGGAAAAAATAAATTGGATGTGACACAGTTTGAACGCCTCTCTGGGACGTGAACATGCTAACCAGTGGCTTTATTAATTAGCTGATAATGAACCGCTCATGCTCTGTTCCACTCAGAGGTGAAGCTGTAGATTCTGTTCTCATCTGTGTGTTAATTACAGGTGCCTGTGGTGCGGACAGCCCCTCTATTTCTCTCTGTCTGCCTGTATATTCAGCACATACTCCATTAATGCTGTCGACAGGGACCATAACATCTGGAGGCGACATGTGTGTGGCATTTGAGAGTCTGTGGAGAAGACAGTGAGCATGTGTTGGTTGCAGTGTGTGCAGGGGTTTATGTATTTTACATTTGTTTGTGAAAAAGAGAGTCAGCATTTATTCAGCGAACGAGTATTTATGAGGAAGAACTGCTGTGTGCTTGTGGTACACCTATCTGTCTGTCTGTCTCTGTCTGACTCTGTCTGACTGTGTCTGTTTTTGTCTGACTGTCTGTTTGTCTGTCTGACTAGCTGTCTGTCTGTCTGACTATCTGTTTGACTACCTGTCTATCTGTTTGACTACCTGTCTATCTGTCTGTCTCTGTCTGACTAGCTGTCTATCTGTCTGTCTGACTAGCTGTCTGTAAATAGTAATTGAAAATATCTATCTATCTATCTATCTATCTATCTATCTATCTATCTATCTATCTATCTATCTATCTATCTATCTATCTATCTGTGTAATTTGTTTTTTGTCTTTCTGTTTCTGGCTGTCTGACTAGCTGACTGTCTGTCCCTGTCTGTCTGTCTGTTTGTCTCTGTCTGTCTGTGTAAATGTAATTTAAAATATCTATCTGTCTTTCTGTCTCTCTGTCTCTGTCTGTCTGTCTGACTATCTGTTTGACTACCTGTCTAGCTGTCTTTTAGTCTGACTAGCTGACTATCTGTCCTTGTCTATCTGTTTGTGTCTGTCTCTGTCTGACTAGCTGTCAGTCTGTCTGTCTATCTATGTAAATAGTAATTGAAAATGTCTGTCTGACTGACTGACTGTCTGTCTCTAACTATCTGTCTGTCTGTGTAAATGTAACTGAAAATATCTATCTATCTATCAGTTTGTCTGTCTTTCTGTCTGTCTGTCTGACTATCTGTTTGACTAGCTGTCTGTCTGACTAGCTGTCTGTCTGAAAATATGTCTGTCTGTCTGTCTGACTGACTAGCTGTTTGACTAGCTGTCTGACTGACTATCTGTTTGACTAGCTGTCTGTCTGAAAATATGTCTGTCTGTCTGTCTGACTGACTATCTGTTTGACTAGCTGTCTGTCTGTCTCTGCTTGGCTATCTGTCTGACTAGCTGTCTGTCTGAAATATCTATCTGTCTGTCTGTCTGTCTGACTAGCTGTCTGCCTGTCTCTGCTTGGCTATCTGTCTGTCTGACTAGCTGTCTGTCTGAAAATATCTATTTATCTGTCTATCTATGTCTGTCTGTCTGTCTGACTGTCTGTGTAAATAGTAAAAGAAAATGAGCCTGATTGCAAATGAATCTGTTTCCAAGTAAATAAATCCATTGTAAATACATATGATTTCGTATTTTAATAATATTATAATATTTAATAAATAAAGATCATTGATTGGTCCGACCACTACTGTCTGCTCCTACTGATAAGATATTTATCTGATTTGGGGTCAGGCCCAAATTCAATGTCAATTTCTGTGTGAGATACAGAGATTTAAGATTAAAATGATATGTAGATTGTACTATATTGATTTTGTGTGTGTGTGTGTGTGTGTGTGTGTGTGTCTGGCAATTTACAGATGAAAGATTCTTAGAATTTTCTGTTAAGGGAATATACATCATAATAGGATTCATACTGAATGAGCATAGTGGTTGACATCATAATGACATCATAATCTGTGAATAATCCCTATTGGCTTGGTCCTTAATCTGACCAAACTAAAATGTATGTGTGGCTGTGTGTGCTGTACAGTATGTAATGCATGTGCTTGTATATGTTATGTTGTGTGTGAGCGGGGAAGATGAGCGGGTGGAGAGAGAAAAGCAGAGGCAGAATTACAGCGTGATGCATTTTTCACAATCGTAAAAGGCTTGGAAGCTCACTTGAGGATGACACTGCAGAGAACACCGTTTATCAGTGTAGGCAGTTTGTCAGAGCTGTCCTCAAAGTACTCTTTAATACCTCTGCTCAAAGCGCTGCCTTTCTCTCTCTCTCTCTGCTGCTACTTTTTCTTCAATCTGTCTGATTAGGGAAGCTGCTTTTCAGGTGTCTGCATATAATCATTTTCACTATAGCTTACAGATCATAGCATAAAAAGTCACTAAAAGCCAGAACATGGTGGGGAAATGGGATAGATGAAAAGATTTTCACTGGATTTTGCACCCCGAAGGGGTCATATTATATTTTCCTTGATCTTTTGAGATAAGACTTCATTATGGAACCATACTGTATATTTCAGAACTCTAAATTTCTTCCTCAAGCAAAAAGGCTGTTTATTTAAACAGTGCAGCATAAATGTCTCGTTTCAAAATTCTGCAATTTTCTGATGTTGGACCGATTACACATTTACATAACTTACCAACTGAGTGGAATCAGTCAGCTTGTATAGTCTTTTACCATTATGACTTTCTATGACAATTAAGAATACAGTATACTGAGTTGGGTCTAATGTGTTACACAGCCAAAAAATGTGTATTTTACCTCCCAGTATAGGCATAAGTATAGGGTTTGGGACAGCTGGGACAAATCCCCACCACTTTTTGCCATTGGCGAAATGTCCCCATCACTTTTTTATTTTTATTTTTATTTTTTATATAGACATCTCACGGCAAGGACGTACATGACGCATATGAAACCTATATGACATTAGTTTCTGTTAAATAAGATGCAATCTGGCGCTGAAATCTGTTGATTTTAAAGTCATGTTTGCTGCAATGGTTTAGTGACAATGTTCTCTTGTGGCTCTTGTGGCAAAATCTTCCACTAAGAACAAGTATTTATTGCATATCTGCATTTATTCACTGACATGAAGAATATCGGCCTAATACTGTCCTATGATAATAAAGGCAAAAATGCAAAAATGCCACAAAAAAAAAAAAAACGCAAAAAAAAAAAGGGTCACACCCACTTTTTAAAACAAAGCTACTCCACTGCCTCCCGATTTCTATCAGGGGATCCCCCCAAAAGGCAATTGGGCTAGTTTTGAGTGGAAATTGGGTGGGTTTTGTTGTGAAAACCTGGCAACCCTGCAGATAATGATTCGCTGAGTTTTCAGTCTTTTTCTGTGACGCATTTCAGAAAGAAGTTCAAGATGGCGGAAAATGTGCCCTGTTTATTTTCTTTATTTTACAAAAGCACAATGTTTTGTTGATATTATGAATGTATGCAAGTAAAAGTAGACCTTTTACAGTTTCAAATTATGTTACAAATTAAATTACTCTTATCCAAAAAAAAGCAAGTGATTGTTTAAGGTTCAGTCAATATTAAAGTACTGAAAGAACTGAGTTTTACTTTTGTCTTTTTTAGGTTTGATAACTTGAAAAGCAAACTTGTAAAGTAAAGTAATTAGTAATCTGATCTATCTGTAGTGGATTATATTTAAGTAATTTAATTTTAAGTAATTTACCCAACACTGATAGTATAGGAATATGTAATTCCTGTTTGACAGGGGTTGTTATTTGATTTGTTAAGCATTATTACATCAAGCTAAAATGCATGAATTTACATAGATTATATTTTACATACACAGAGTTTAGGCTATTCCTACATCCTCTGTCATCCGCTGGAATGCCACTCTCTCATATACGTGTGTACGACGTATAGAGTTACGAGTTAGTGGAAGCTATAGATTATGGTTTATAAAGTTTTAAATATGGATAATTTTCTTACACAAACACATCGTTTCACTTCAGAAGGCCTTTATTAACCCCCAGAAGCTGTGTGGAGTATTTTTATGATAGACGGATGCACTTTTTGGGGCTTTCAAATCACATATAAATCTTGAAAGAGCCTGGACATTTTGTAACGTAACTCCGATTGTATTCGTCGCCATACAGGTTTGGAACAACATGAGGGTGATTTCTAAGTAAACTGTTATTTTAGGACACATTTGTTGGCCAGTATACAGTAATGGAATGTAGCAAGGCATTCCTTTAATCCATTCGTACATACCCGCCACATTCTTGTCAGCAACACTCACATATTTTTGTCCCAACCATCTGGACCAACAGCAGGCCTGGATGCCCTCTGTCAGACTCTCTTGGGAATGGGGAAGGGTGAAGAGCCGGAGTGTCAAATTAATTATCCCAGCGAGTTTGTTTCCCACAGACAAGTGGGACATAGCCTGGACATATCAGCCACCCCAAAATGTGTGGTTTTGACTTCCATCCTTCTTATTTTACACTGTTTTGTCAGGAACAGCATTGTAATGCTGCGAGCTCCCAGACGAAGATACGGGGGGAGGAGAGAGAAAAAGATGGAGGCAAGAGTCTCGGTGGATATCAGATATTTAATCAGAGTTTGGGGCAAAACAAGGGAATGAGAAGAAGTGTTTCATGTGCTAAAGTCCCCTCCAGGCCCCTCCACATCTCGCATTAAACATGTAATTGAAGCCGTTAGTATTCAGCATGTCTAATTGGATGCAATGCCTGTTTTTCTTTCTTTCTTCGCAGGATGCTGGGTTGGGAAATGCGTCCTGGGCCTAAAAGAAAGATGACAGAATGCCCTGACTTCAGCCTGTGAGAGACAAGATAAGATGGCAAGATGGATTTCCCTGTTTCTTTTATACTTTTTTATCTCCTTTTTGCGTATTCCCACAAGCAGTCATTTTTCGAATATTGTTTGTCTGAACGTGCAACAGGAGTCAAGCCTGTATTCCTTATGAGTAAACATAGCAACAGAGATGAAGGCAATGTCAAAGATGGCGACTTTCGTAAAACTGAAAGTATTACCACTTTCTGACCTGACAGGAGTCCAGTCGAGCCACGAGTTCATCCATCAAATCATCATTAACCGACAGTAGCTTTTAAATTTGAGTAGAGAGAAGAGCATTTGAGCCGCACAGAATACAAAACTGACAGGAGGGAGCGACTCCGGTGGAGACTGGATATAGGCTAAAACTTTCAGATGACACGCAGCCCATTTCTCCGGCACTGTAAGTAACCGAAACCACAAATTACAGCACGCAGCACACGGTAGATGTGTATTTGTGTGGCAGAGCGGCTCTCTCGCATTAAATAACGTGATGAACAACTAGTTGTCCAGTCCTGTTCCGTTCACACAGTGCGTGTGTTCCAAGAATGCGGTTTTGAGTCCTGAAAATGAACGAGTGTGAGTATAGTTATAGAATACTGTTGTCACACCCGTAAATAACCGTACTGTCTGTGAACTTAACCGTATTAAGGGCTCAAATACGGTATTGACAACCGTATTCTGCTGCTGTGTGAACGTGGCCATAATGTGGTAAGAACAGAAAGACCTCAACTCAAACGGGAATCACACAGACCCTCCGGTATTGTTCGGTTTAGTGTGAACAGTACACGTACACATATGTGTGTGTGACTCTCATGCCCGGCCTTCTGAGAGAGCTTTCGACTATTTCATCTTGTGCTTTGTGCTCTGGCTCTTTGAGCTTGCTTTAAAGTCCCTGTGGTGAAGGTGCTCATGAACAGCGGTGTGTGTGTGTTGCTCTAAAGCACACTGAGGTTCTGTATTCTCTGCAGGAGTTTATCTAAGCGAGTTTAAAAAGGTCTGACCTGTAATCTAAAAGCCTGTTTTTCATCTAAGATCTCACTCTCACCAGTACAAAATCAAAAGTTGATGTTTCTGTATAATGTAATGTTGAGAGCTGAAGGTTTTTAGTAGAAGAAATGGAGAATGAGCTCACAGAACATGTGTGAGGAGACCAAAGGTCCTCACAAGATTATTAAAACTTAAAAACACCTACATAATTAATAAACATATATGCAGTGTCTTAAAGTGATAGTTCATCCAAAAATGAAAATTCTGTTATTAATTATTCACTCTTGTGTCGTTCCAAACCTGAAAGACCTTCGTTCATTTTTGGAACACAAATTAAGATATTTTTGATGAAATCTGAGAGCTTTCTGACCCTGCTTAGACAGCAATGCAACTGACACGTTCAAGGCCCAGAAAGGTAGTAAGGATATCAATAAAATAGTCAGTAGTCCATAATGCATTGGGGTTCAGAGCCTTGGCAAACTTCCAAGTGGGTTTAAAAAAGATAAAACAAGCTTGAATTAGCTAGAAGTTAATGGGAATATCATGTATGTGATGGGTAAGTATTTTGCTTAGCTTCATGACTGTAAATAAAGCCAAATGTGTTCATACACTTGTCTATACATTATACCCGATATCATCCTATGACAGGTTTGTATCCAGACCTTATTAATTACACTCAAGGGAGTAGTTAACATCATCAAATTACAGGGCTGTTAGATCAATAGGCTCATTTCCTGCAATGAAATAAAAATGAAGATATACAGTGCCTTGCGAAAGTATTCATACTCCTTAATTTGTTCATATTTTGTGATGTTGCAGGTTTATGTTAAGCTGCTTTAAATTACTTTTTTCCCCACATCAATATACACTCCATACACCATAATGGCAAAGCAAAAAACAGGTTGTTAACAACTTTGCAAATTTATTAAAAATAAAAAATGTAAATGATTCCATTGCATAAGTTTTCATACCCTCATCTGGGACAATTGAAATTTAGCTCAGGAGCATTCATATTGCTTTTAGATGTTACTACACTTCAAATGAAGTTAACCTGTGGCAAATTCAATTGAATGGGTATGATTTGGAAAGGCACACACGTCTTAATAAAAGGTCTAACAGCTGAAAATGCATATCAGAGCAGAACAAAGCCCTAAGGTCAAAATAACTGCCTGTAGATCTCAGAAACAGGATTGCATCAAGCCACACATCTGGGGAAGAGTTCAGAAAAAATTCTGCTACATTGAAGGTCTGTTACATTATCTATAATAGAAAAAACTCTTTCTAGAGGTGGCCTCCTGGCCAAACTGAGCAATTGATGGAGAATGGCTTTGGTTAGAGTGGTGACCAAGAACCTGATGGTCACTCTAGTTGAGCTCCATGATCATATGCAGATAGGAGAAACCTTCAGAAGGACAAACATCACTGCAACACTCCACTAAGTTGTGACAGTTCTGTTTTTGCTTTGTCATTATGGTGTCTGGAGTGTAGATTGATGTGAAAAGGTGTACAGTAGGAGACAATTTCCTTACAGAGGAGGATCAGCCTGTTTGTGACTCATGCCTGGTTTGTCTTCTTCAGGTTGAGGTGGTGAAAATTGCTTTTTTTGAGCCAAATGTGCACTTGACAAGAAGAGACATGTTTTATTGATAAATCTGATGGAAATACTGATGTGTTTATGTAACAGTGTACTGTGACAACTCCGTTCTTCTGACTCTCTGATTTACACACAGGAACACATTTTATCCCTGGACATATTAATAGTGCACAAGGTGTTGTAAAAGCCAGATGGATGGTGGCAGTCAAAGGAGTTGTCAGAAGGACTAAGGATGTGGAATATGAAAAACATTTGACTTGTGTTGAAAGTTGATTGACTGAAGGTTGAAAAACAGAGGTCATGTTTTTGTTAAACAGAATGGCTGAGTTGTAAACAAAATCTGAGTTGTTTTTACTATATATTTATTTTGTTTTCTCTGTGTGCTGTAGTATCTTTTAGCTGACACACTTAACCCAACAGTTCATTATTCAAGCCGTCGTCTCCCCCGTCATCCAGAGATTTATTCAGCTGAGACTGTCTTTGAATCTGTGTGAATGGGATCAGGTGTGACTCATACCCATCAGAGGAACACATTGAGCTGCCATCGCTGAAAGATCAGTGCTATAGAATAATGGACAAAAGATGTACAGTAATTGCTGGATGGAGGACTGAAGCAGTGCTGCTCTCTCACACAAACTGGGTTTCTGCTGGATTCTCAATTGCTTTTTCCATTGACAGTTTTTAACACTGTTTTGCTTAAGATGATTTGACCAATTTATAGTCAGATGTTTTCCTTTCTATTTCTATCCTTCCTTTTTTTGCATCTTTCATTTCTTCCTGCTTTACTTCCTTTCTTCATTCATTACACTATCCTTACTTTTTCTTGCATCCATTAATCCATCCATCCATCCCTTCCCCTACTTCATTCCCTTTATTCTTTTTAAATCTTAGGAAGGATTATTTCTTTTCTTCCCCTTTATTTCTTTTAATTTATTCCTTCCTTCCTGTCCCTTGCTACAGCTTTCCTTCGTTCCTTCTTTATTGCAACATCCTTCCTTTCTTTTCTATACTTTATGTCCTCCCTCTCTTTCTTGTCTTTCTTCTTACTTCATTCAACCATCTCTTTTATCCATCCATCTGTCCATTCTTTTTCTTTCCGTCTTTTTTCTTCTTTCCAGCCTTTTCTTGTTTATCTTCTTTCTTCTTTTCTCCACTCCCCTCATTTTTATCCTTTTTTTCATATTAGGAAGGGTGGTTTCCTTTCTTTCCCTTAATTTCTTTCATTTATTCCTTCCTTTCTTTTCCTACCTACTACTCCTCTTCTTTCCTCATATTTTGCACCGTCCTTCCTTTGTTTTCTCTACATTATGGCATTTTTCTATCCTGTCTCCATTTATTTTTTAAATCTTTCTTTCCTACTCATCGTCCATCTGTCCATCCAAATGTCTATCCCTTTTCATTCATCCATCCATCCATCCATCCATACATACAAATGTACATCCCTTTTTATCCATCTATCTATCCATTCAAAAATCTATCCCTTTTCATCCATCCATCCCTCCCACCCTTACTTTTTCTTTGCATCTTGATTACCGTTGTTTCTTCTTTCTTTTCTCTACATTATGCCATTCTTCTGTCCTTTCTCTTTGTTTTTTGAGTCTTTCTTTCCTACTCCATCTATCCATCCATTTATCCAAACATCCATCCTTTTTCATCCATCCATCCATCCATCCATCTTTACTCTTTATTCCTGTCTTTCTTTTCTTCTTTCCAGCCTTTTCTTGTTCATCCCTTGTTCCTTCTTTTCTCCACTTCCCTCATTTTTATCTATTTAAACTTCATTACTTACATTTATTCCTTCCTTTCTTTCCCTCCCTATTACTTCTCTTCTTTCCTCATTTGTTGCACCATCCTTCCTTTGTTATCGCTACCTTATGGCATTTTTCTATCCTTTCTCCCTTTATTTTTCAAATCTTTCTTTCCTACTCATCCATTCATCCATCTATCCATCCAAATGTCCATTACTTTTTCATCCATCCATCCATCTATCCAAAGTCCATCCCTTTTCAAACATCCATCCCTTCTTTACTTTTTCTTTGCGTCTTAATTTTCTTTGTTCCTTCTTTCATTTCTCTACATTGTGCCATTCTTCTGTCCTTTTTCGCTTTAATTTGTGAATCTTTCTTTCCTACTCCATCCATCCTTTCATCTATCCCTTTTCATGCATACATCCATCCCTTTTCATCTATCCGTCCATCCATCTATCCATCCCTTCTTCTTTACTGTTTCTTTCCCTCTTCCTTTTCTTCTGTCCAGCCCTTCTTTTCTCCACTCTCCCCTCATTTTTAGTCTTTTTTTTAACCTTATGGATGGATCATTTCCTTTTTTCCCCTCTTCATTTCATTCATTTATTCCTTGATTTCTTTCCCTTCCTACTACTACTACTACTACCTTTCTTACTCCATCCATCTCTATAGCTTTCCATCCTATTGTGTTCGTTTTTCAGTAATTACTATCTATGCTCATTCCTTCCTTTTTCTTTCTTTGTCATTTTGTCTCTTACATCTCCCTTCCTTTCCTCTCTTTCTCTACCAAGACCCAGAGTTGTCCACATCAGATATCTAAGAAATTTTCTTGTCAAACTCATTCAGCAGCATATTCAGAGTTGCTGGCTCCGTCTGCCCGTCGCAGTGACTATATGTATGACACAGCGTTTTAGAGGGAGAGACATGTACAGCCATGGTAAATAATTTATACTGAATCATGCTGATAACACTAAGGGGAAAATAATATCTCCTCCATTATCTCAGCCTTCCTTTAGATACAATTTAGCTCAGAGCCCTCCTTTCTGCTCTTGCTCTTTCACTGCTAAATTGGCTTCTCTTTGTGTTTTATAGATTAAGGTTTTAACCCCCGCGTTCCGCCGCTCGTCCGCTTTGTGTGTGTTCTGACCAGTGTAAAACAACTAAAGGTTAAATCCCCCACTAAGGACTCCATTAATGCCCATCAGTTATCTGTCGGCCATGACTTATGAAGCATTTATGAGCTCTAATTAACTGCTGTGGAGTTGTGTGCATGTGTGAATATGTGTGTGTGTGTGTAAATCACAACCTGACAGTCGATGCTTATCTTCAGCTTAATTAACCCCACATAAGTGCCGGGGCCTTTTCTTCTCTTTAACAATCAGCGAATATTAGACACCACATAATTACCTTAATGACGGGTTCCATCTCATATTTTTAAGAAGACATGGATATATAGTGCACACCTCCCATGCTACAATAGGTTGTTCTGTTCCTGCTGTGCTTGCATGTGTTTAATGATAATGCTTGTCATTATAGCCCCAATCTAAAAGAAAAAAAAATGGGAACCTTTTGTATTTATCGTTGTAATGTTTAAACAATTAGTTTAACAAAGATATGGTGGTACTAAATGTCATGTTTGCTGTTTTTTAAATGTTATCTGACTTGCTGAAATCCAGATAATTACAAATGACTCATGGTTTTTTGTTTGGATCTCTTTTCTGGTGTGTGTTTATACGTTTTTGTATTTAGAAATCAAAACTGGTGGATCTGTCATAGGGTTTAGACTGCAGTGCTTTGATGGCTTTCCCATGATAGTCTGGAGGTCAAGGCACCAGCTCTTGGACTTCCTGGTTTAGCCAGAAACTCCACTCTCATTTGACCCTCTCCAGCGCTCATCTCTCAGCCGATTGACCCAGTGTGACCCTCCTAGCGTGACTAGACTACACAATAGGATCTTTCTGCAGCGTCTTCCAGACAGGTGTTTTATGTCCGATAGTACAGAGCGAGTCAGAGAAGATTTATGTTTGTTTAAATCAGCAACAGATACTTCTCATGTTCGTTAGCCAAACTGGATAGCACTGCTGGTCCCTCCCTGAGCAGTGATTTTCTGAAACCCATCCATTTTTACCCAAGCCATTTTGTTTAAGACATCGCAACAAATTTTGGATGTTCTCAGTGTAAGAGTATCATCAATCCCTTGGGTCTGTGTGTGAACTGAGAAAAATCCTCTCATCCATTATTCTAGCAAATATTTACCAGTTTCATAAGCCTTGGAGAGTTGATTTCAAAACGGCAACTGTTCAGTTCTCTTCTGTCAGTCATTTTGTGTTTTTTTTTTTTCCCTCCTGGTTTTTGGATGTATTTTTTTATTTGGTTTGCAAACTGTTCTGTCTAAACAGAATGAATATACCTCCTGAGGATATTACACAAATATTTAAATAGTTCTGTCCAGTTAATTGCAATGCAGCACAGTTTGTGTGGGGGAGAAGCAGAGATGAAGCTAATTCATCAGCCGCTTGTAAAAATCTCAGTTGCATTTTAGCTACATTCTCTGAATACTGTAGAAATAAACAGAGTGGATAGTATATACTTTATGGGGTCAGGAAGAACATTTATGAAAGAATTCAATTAATAATATATACAGTGGAGATCAAAATTAGAGAACAATCTAGAAATAACTTGCAATTCCAGCTGCAGTGTTGAACCGACTTTAGAGAGCAGGTCATATGGGTTTTCGAAAAAATATCATCTTTGCAGTTTGTAACGTAGCTGTCCTTAAATGTAAACAGTCTGCAAAGTTGTTAATCAAAAAAGTGCGTGATAAAGATATTCTCTCAAAAGAATCGATTCTGAATCGCCTTAACGAGTCGTCATATTTTCATATCTTCTGCCTGTTACTAATCTACATCATTAGGTAACATATTAGCATAATCCCTGCCTGTCCGCTAAATACGAATAGTCTGACCTGCCCACAAACACTTCTGCTAGTTAGTGTGTTTACATCATGTCAAGAAGTCCCTGAGTTCCACGCTGTGAAAGCAAGTTTGTTCTGTTAACATTGCTGAAAGATGATGGAAAGAATCAGTAATTATTTTTTTCCATTACCATAGCAATACAATTAAAAATTTTTGTTGTGTGATTGTCATTTTTCCACCGCTTCTCTAATGTTGGAGAGTTTAATGCCGGATTCACTAAACGTTTGTCCATGACAGATAACTCCGTACCTTCTTTATTTGGATCCAGCAAGCGTCTCTGAACCACAACCTGTCAGTACAACTGAAAACATTGTGTACATTCTCAACTAAGTGCTCAAAATATCAAGGTTTTTGTGCTAATATGTGATGTATAACTAGTGCAGCTTTAGGTTTTTTGGAGGGATTCCCCTGGTAAAATTCACATTTCAGAGGCTAAATATCATGTTATTGGGGTTACTTCAACCCACGGACATGAAAAACAACCCGCAGCAACAGTGTTAAAGTAGTCTAATTCCACAGAAAACTGCGGACTTTGCAACACTGGGTTGCTCGAGTACTCCTCTCTGTACCAATCACAACAGACTTGACCATCTGACCAATCAGAGAAGAGTAGGCTTATGGAAGGGAGGGATTTACAGGCAGAACTGCTTCAAACGAATTGTTTCAAAATCATTGAGAAATGACTCTAATGTTAAATGTATATTCTGAGAAAATTACAATGTTTTCTGACCTTAGATGCATTTAAACCTGTTGTACACTGTAAAAAAACAACGCAATTTGTTGAGTCAACTTAAAATAATTTGTTACCCTGCTGCCTCAAAATTTTAAGTTCAGTCAACTCAAATAAGTTTAGTCAAGCTGAAATGTTAAGATGTAGTGACATCTAAGTATCTGACAACTGATATTTGAGTTGACTTAACCAAAAATTTGGTTTATTAAACTTAAAAACTGGGTAAGTTACCCAGCTGCCTTAAAATTTGACGTTGAATCAACTCAAATTGGAGTTGTCACTTAGTACAAATGAACATTTCAAGTTGACTAAACTTATTTGAGTTTACTGAACCTAAAATTTTAAGGCAGCCAGGTAACATTATTTTAAGTTTACTCAACAAATTGTTTTTTTTTACAGTGTAGGGGACTCCAATGCAATATTAGGACACTTTAAAATACTATATGACCTGCTCTTTAATGAGTTAGTTTCAACCTGTAATATCACAGATATGGAATGACCAACTTTTCTTGCAGTGGCTGAAAGGATCATCTTTTTGGCCTTCATCTGGACAACCTCCTGTCGCAGGGTTAGAGCAGCCCGCCATCTTGCAATCTCAGTGAAAATTGGAGGAACGCTGCCAGTTAATTAGGGTTTGTCATATAATTAAGGAAATTAGTACCAGGCTCCAGATTAACACCAATAACTTGGATGTATCTGTAAGTGTTCTCTTAATTTGGTAAGTTATGTTTCATGTATCTCATGTAAGTTTTTATACTGTGCTTCAAAATACAGTTAATATAAGAAATATGCTTAAAAAACAGCCATTTTGCTCCTGTTCTCTAATTTTACTTGGATAAATAAATCAGTGCGAGTTGAAATTTGAGAGTTGAAGTGAGATTTTAATATATTTGTGTATTTGTCTTTCATACTCCTTTTCATCATATTCACACCATCTGCTTTCATAGTGATGTTGTTCTCTTTGCCTCCTAATGGAATAATTGACCTGAGTTGAAAAGTAGGCTTGGTAGTGCCACCCTCTTTCACACAGTGTATATAGAGGACAATAAACCACGCTGTTCAATCCCACAATCCATTTCAGCACAAAAAGCTGACCATCTAAATGTAATAGGATAGGATGAGATTACTTTCTAATTGAGGTGCGATATCAGGGGATATCTTTCCACAGAATATGCTCTTATTTCTCCCACTCAGGCTTAAATCTGTGTGTGCGCTCACAGTCTTACATGTCTCGGAGTCTTTTTTATCGAGAGGCTTATCCAGGATTTCCTGAAAAACAGAAAAACAAAGTCTGAAGTAAGGAAACATTAATGACAGCTAGAGTGGCAGTGGGTACCGTGTGTACACCAGATTAGGGGTGATTGCTTTTGGGTTGGCGGATGGGATTATCACAGTGTTAAGATTTAATCCCCCATAGAGGGCTATCTGGAGGGTGAGATTAAACCCACCAATGGATGCCAACGGTGTGTAGGGAGAGAAGAGCCATTACAATGGTAACTTTGTATGAAGATTGCATGGATGATGGGAAATATGCCAGTGTGCGTTACAAAGGCATAATTTGCTATAAAGTCAAGAAACATTTTAGCTAGTAAAGCAGTTTTTTCACAAATTGTTTGCACTTTTGATTGGATGTTAAACACATTTATTTTATCTGTGATCCAATTTAGCCATTTCAGAGATGCCAGATCCATCTTAAAGGAGAACTCCACTTCCAGAACAATGATTCACAATTAATTTACCCACCCCCTTGTCATCCGAGATGTTCATGTCTTTCTGTCTTCAGTCGTGAAGAAATTATGGTTTTTGAGGAAAGCATTTCAGGATTTTTCTCCGTGTAATGGACTTCATTGGTGCCCCCGATTTTGAACTTGAAAATGTAGTTTAAATGCAGCTTCAAAGGGCTCTAAATGATCGCAGCCGAGGAAGAAGGGTCTTATCTAGTGAAACGATCTGTCATTTTTTTCGGAAAAGTAAAATTTGTATACTTTTTAAGCACAAAAGCTTGTGTAGCACAGGATCTAGGATGCACATTCACAACGCTACGCACTATTGAATAACATCGAAAGGTCATGCGGAACGTAGGCGGAACTACAGACCCAGTGTTTACAAAGCGAACGCGCAAAGACTAAGAAAGTGCAAGTAAGTCAAACGCTGTTTACAAACAAAAAGGTACAACGATGTCGGACGATTCTGTAGTTGTAGGAGAAAATAAGATGGAGTTTTTCACCATTCTCTACCTATTTGAGCCAGAGTACAAGGATGATGAACTTAGACGTGATTCGTAGTAGTGATGGGAAGTTCTGATCATTTTACCGACTCTGACCTTTGAGTCTCGTTCAGCAAAATAAACGAATCTTTTTTCACGTGACATCCCCATAAGATGAACGAATGACTTGAAACAGGTGAACTAATTCCAGTACAGAATCTAAAGGATGTTGCGCATGCGCGACTGAACAAATCACTCCCCGAGACAACTCGTTCTTCCCAAGTCATATTAAAGATTCGTTCAAAATGAACGAATCGTTCAAGAACGACCCATCACTAATTTGTAGCATCATTGACGTGCATCCCAGAGCCTGTGCTACACAAGCTTTTGTGCTTAAAACGTATACAAATTTTTGTTTCGCTAGATAAGACCTTTCTTCCTCGGCTGGGATCATTTAGAGCCCTTTGAAGCTGCATTTAAACTACATTTTGGAAGTTCAAAATGGGGGCACCAGTGAAGTCCATTATATGGAGAAAAATCCTGAAATGCTTTCCTCAAAAACCATAATTTCTTTACGACTGAAGACCGAAAGACATGAACATCTTGGATTACAAGGGGGTGAGTAAATTATTTGCAAATTGTTGTTCTGAAAGTGGACTTCTCCTTTAAATGAAGTACTGCTTTTTAGAATTGTGAGACGTGAGCTAGAAAACAGTGATTCTTAACACAGCAGATTGTGCGCCGCTGACGTTAAATAATGCATGCATGTAGGCATATGTTGTCTCTGTCATAACATTTTGTATCTCTACATGTGTCATTCTAGTCAGATACAAGCTTTAATCCTGCTTGTTTTGTAAATCTGCTTTCATCTAGATCTTTTTACTGGGGACATGCCCACAACTGCACCTGCTCAAGCTAGGTGAGCATATATGTGCTCCTCCCTTGTCAACAGGATAAACGTTCGGCCCGGATGCCGTAAATGAACTCCTCGCAGAGGAGAAATTAAATTATGGCCCTCGGTTTGGCTGGAAAATGAGAGCTTAAGAACCTTATTGCAATATTGTGATAAATCAGGGAATTATGAAAGGCCAGATGGATGAGTGTGATTAGGGGCCCGTGTAGAGCTCAGCCAAGCATCACTCACCAAGGAGCCTTTTCCGTCGAGTGCCGCCGACACAAAACATTCTTAATCACTCTTTCAAGATTACAGCCGGCCCCTGAGACTACATTTCCACTTTGTCCTGTAGTTAAAGGCTTTTAGGGCTGTTGCTCTCTGTGCGTTGACTTCAAATGGAGCTGAGTTTTGTTTTACTCATCTCTCAGGGTACTGGTTTGGGTCAGCATTTCCATTGAACTGCTTCGAAGTCAAATTCCACAGTGAGTGTGTAACTGATACCTGTGAGGAGTTGAAGAAGCCAGAGAATAAAAGAAAGCTGGAGATTTAATACACATACATTATGGCTTAGCTGAACAATATGCTCTAAATTCTAACTCGTAGTTTTTTCCATAAATCCCGCAATAACATCCTTATACAACCGTTGTCATAAATAATAGATATGATGGCGGTATTCCACAGGGACGACTTCTAGGTCATCTAGAGTTTACTGGGGAATATGTGTAGAAAAGAAACCATATGTGTGAAACGGAAATAGGCTGTTCAATTACTATGAACAAATGTATTTATTTATTTAGCATGTGCTAATTTAATATCCTTGTTTTAGCACTTTTGTCACTCTTTTTTTTTTCATCATAAAGTTTGCTGCTGACTTAATTAAATTAATAAGAAGGAAGAGGGTAAAATTAAATATTATTCTTGGTTAATCTTAATTGTGTAATTTTTATTTGTCTGAATTTTGTTACTTTGGTCATGAAGACTTGCTGCTGGATTGGCTTTTAAAAATAATTAATAAATTATTATATTATATTATATTATATTATAATCTCTACATGTGTCATCCTAGTCAGATAAAAGCTTTAATCCTGCTTATTTTATTTTATTTTATTTATCTGAATTTTGTTACATTGTTCTACTCATGAAGACTTGCTGCTGAAATGGCTTTAAAATAATTAATAATTATCATATTATTATAATTATTAATTATAATAATTATTAATAATTATTACTATATTATAATCTCTACATGCGTCATCCCAGTCAGATAAAATCTTTAATCTTGCTTATTTTATTTTATTTTATTTTATTTTTATTTATTTATTTTATTTGTCTGAATTTTGTTACTTTGTTCTAGTCATGATGACTGGCTGCTGGAATTGATTTTAAAAATAATTAATAAATATTTCCATTCTATTCTATTCTATTCTATTCTATTCTAGATGGAATATATACTATATAGAATATATACTATATTCTATTTTATTTTATTCTGTTCTATTCTATTATCATATATGATTTATTTACCATTTTGGCACATTTATTGGTTAAACCTGCAGATTGTAGGTGGTAACTGAATAAGATTTTTTCCCTGAAATACTTCTTGAAAAGTGCCAGAACTGATGTGCGAATATTTCTCAAATAATTTCAAAAGAATAGGCTGATGTCTGATTCAAAGCCTGACATAAAAAGGGCAGGAAGGGAAGGTTCTGTGATAACCATTGTGAAAGACTGTCGCTCAGACAGCCCAGCGTGTGAGCGGCACAGAGTCAGCCCTTCCATTCATTGCAACTAATTGAATGCATTTGCTCGTGGCCATCAAACAAATGAGAATTTGTGTCAGGCCGTCGTTGACATACTGAATTGTGATAGATGATGTTCAAGCGTCTGACTCACATTTCATTCAGCGCCGTGAAATGAAATCAAAGCTACTGAGGGGAGGAAAAATCTGTCTGTCACCAAATCTGATCGGCTTGTCCATTTCTCAGCGTTCAACTGCATTGAATCGCGTGTCAAATGAAATTTCGAGACAGCAGTTGTATTACATGTTTGGGGATGAGACTTCAGGAACATTTTAATTTTGACTGAAAGGTCGCCGTTTGTCACGAGAGCATGTATATAGAGGTGGCATTCCTCTCAGAAACACTCGCAACTGCATCTTAAAGGGATAGTTTATCCAAAAATGAAATTCGGTCATTGTTTATTCAGCCTTATATTGTTCCAAACTCTTGCTTTCCTTGGTAGAACACAAAAGGAGATACTTTGATGAATGTTCCAGCTGCTTTCTTCCATAAAGTGAATGTGAACTAGTGGCTGTAAAGCTTTAAAAAGCCAATATGTATATGAGCCAAACCCTAAAACTCTGCATAATTTTTGAACGAATGCATGATTTGAGCTCTGAGTTCTGGTGTCTTCTCTCAGCCCAGTTTAGCACTCTTACTGATTTAGCAGGAGATGGTCTCAGAGCAGAGAGCTGCTTTGGCACTATTGTGACAGCTCCACTCACGACTCAGCACCAATTCCGCTTTCCTCCTCTCTTGTGCTCCACTAATGATCATTGCAAGAGACGAGGAGATAGAGAGAGGTGCTATTCTTTCATTTCACTGCCCTTACTAATGAGTGCCTGTCTCAGAGGTGGGTCTAAATATTCCCAGAAGACACACACAGAGCCTTCAGCATAGAGCCCTGTAGGATTTTCATTCGCAGCCATTTTTTATATATAAAAATTGCATTTTAAAGGGATGTTAGAGGTATGGCTCACCCAAAAATGAAAATTCTGTCAATAATTACCCCAGTTTAAAAAAAAAAAAAAAGTTGTTTCAACTTAAAGTAAGTGTTCGTGCTGCCCCAAATTTTTTTAGGATAACACAACTCAAATATCAACGTTTTCACAAAGTACAACTTAATATTTCATGTTCACTAAACATTTTAAGGCAGCACGAACGCTTACTACCTATCTGGGCCTTGAATGTGGTAGTATCGTTGCTGTCTATAAAGGGTCAGAAAGCTCTCAAATTTCATTAAAAATATCTTAATTCATGTTCTGAAGACGAACAAAGGTCTTACAGGTTTTTAACGACATGAGGGTGAGTAATTAATGACAGAATTTTCATTTTTGGGTGAACTATTACTTTAACAGTTACCATCCGTGGTGTCTGCAAGCAATTTACTATCTAGGTAAACTTTTAATGAGCTATTCTCGCAGAACATTTGGTTTTTGTAATGCGTGTTAACTTACCAGCTTGAATGTATAGGAGAAATATAGAAAGAACGTGTACAGTATATACAGTATCTTGAAAGTTGGTTTCACTGTTGTGACTCATTATGTTTTCTTTAACCTTCCTGCATCTGCAGGGTGGCTGAGATTGTGTGTCATCCCTTGAGCATCATGAAGGGGCAGCCAATTTAACCATCTTTCTGTCTGGAGGAAGCATGACCTCTGAAGACCTTAAATGCAACTTTGACAGAGGGATGCTAATTACAGAAACTGGAGTTTGGTATTCAGGCTTGAGCAATGTGAGTACACACACACACACACACACACACAAACACTCTTTGGTGAGTATTTTCCAGTTTAAGAATAGGCTGTTTTGATTTCTTTTTCTTTTTCTTTTTGCTTTGTTATTTTTATTTTTGTGTTTTTTGTTTGGTTTGGTTTTTTTGCATTGCTTTTTGTTTTTGCTTTGCTTTGCCATGTTTATGCTTTTTGCTGTTTTGTTTTTTGTTTAGCTTTTTCACTGCTTTGTGTTGCTTTTTGTTGTTTTGTTTTGTTTAGCTTGTTTTGCTTTATTTTTTTGTTGGTTTGTTTTTGCTCTGCTTTGGCTTTTTTGTTGTTTTGGTTTTTGTTTTGCTTTGGTTTTTTGGCTTTTTTGTTTTGTTTTACTCAGCTTTGTTTAGCTTTTGTTTTTTCTTTTTCTTTTTTTTTTTGTTTTGGTTTGCTTTTGCTCTGCTTTGTTTGGCTTTTTTTTGTTGTTTTGTTTTTTTCTGTTTTGTTTTTCTTTGTTTTTACTATGCTTTGTTTGGCTTTTTTGTTGTTTTGTTTTTGCTCTGTTTTGTTTGCCTTTTTTGTTGTTTTGTTTTGATTTGAATTTTTTGTTTTGTTTTGATTTGCTTTGCTTTGGCTTTTTTATTTTGTTTTGCTCAGCTTTGTTTGGCTTTTGTATTTTTTGTTTTGCTTGTGCTCTGCTTTGTTTGGCTTTTTTTTTTTTTTTTTTTTTTTTTGTTTGACTTTTTGTTTTGCTTTGTTTTGCTCAGCTTTGTTTGGCTTTTGTATTTTTTGTTTTGTTTTTTGCTTCGTTTTTTCTTTTGCTCTGCTGTGTTTGGCTTTTTTATTGTTTTTTTTTTTTTTTTTTTTGCTTTGTTTGGCTTTTTTGTTTTGTTTTTGTTTTATTTTGTTTAGTTTTTTTCTCAGCGTTGGCTTATTTGTTGTTTTTTTGTGTGTGTGTGTTTTGCTTCAGTGTTAATTTAGTTGACAAATGATTTTTGTCAACAACTTTTATTTTCACTGAGAAAAATGAGACTATAACAAAATAAAACTCATATTGAATGACAAAACCTATGACGAAGTCTATTGAGATTTTCATCAACAAATAAAAATGAGACAAAAATGTTAGGCTGGGATGAATTGGAAAGAGATACAGTCAGAACGAATCTGCTGCGTGGTTAGGAGGTTAGATGAGTACTGTATCATAGCCTATTGATCTATCCGTCGGAACATAAGCTAGCATACGCTTGCTGCACATCTCATAAAACGTTAAAAAATGTCAATATCTGGAAGTAAGAAAAGAGCAGACATATGGATAAATCTGATGATGGAAAAGAGAACTCAATTTGGTCTGGTTTCCTGAGCGCACACACTGAAGTATGCTCACACAAAGCGCCTCTCAAACAATGCACAAGTACTCCTTTGCTGTGCATGAATGGAGAAAAAAATACACAATGTTGAATTTTCCTTTTGACGAGTACTCACATAAACACACTCGGTTACGACTTAAGTGAATGTAAACAATTGGGAGAATATCAGGCGTGTATCAGTACATTGCATCCGTGCGTTTGGTTTTAAGAGGACAGCAGCCTAATTTATTTTCTATTGTCTGTGGCATTGATGTTAATCAAGCAACAAAAGAAAGACAGAAAATCACTCACTGCTCTTGTAGTCCTAATAAAGATTAATCTAAATTTATAAAAATAAATATGTCTGCTTGAAAGAATGAAGAATGTGATAAGTTGTTATAAAGAATGCATAATTAGCCTATAATACCCGTTGATATTTCATTGATCATGTTCTTGTTTCTTTATGAGAAGTGTTTTTATTTAATTTTAATAGAAAGGCATGTTGAGTGTCTCAGCAGTTAAATCTGTGTCTATCATGATGAAACCTTAATATCAAACATATATAATTAATTTGGAAATTTTAGAGAAATGCTTAATGAATGCATTACACAGTAACTTTGTTTGGCTATTGTATTTTTTGTTTCGTTTTGCTTTAGCTCTGCTCTGCTTTGTTTGGCTTTTGTTTTTGTTGTTGCTTTGTTTGCTTTTTTGTTTTTTGGTTTGGTTTGTTTTGTTTTTGCTCTGCTTTGGCTTTTTTGTTTTGCTTTGCTTTTTGTTGTTTTGTTTTGCTTTGTTCGAATTTTTTGTTTTGATTTGCTTTGCTATGTTCGGCTGTTTTGTTTTATTTTGCTCAGCTTTGTTTGGCGTTTGTATTTTTTAATTTGTTTTCTTTTTTGTTTTGTTTTGCTTTTGCTCTCCTTTGTTTGGCATTTTATGTTGTTTTGCTTTGCTTTGTTTGGAATTTATGTTTTGTTTTTTGCATGTCACATCAGTTAAATCTGTGTCTATCATAATAAAACCTTAATATCAAACATATATAATGAATTTGTACATTTTAGAGAAATGCTTAATAAATGCGTTACACTGTAACGAAACCCATTTGATTTTAGCTGACTAAATCTGTAAATTTAGTCGACTAAAATCTCATGACTGACTAAACTAATAACTAGATTAAAACTAAAACAATTCAGATGCTTAAATTTGACTAAAACTAAACGGCATTTTAGTCAAAAGGCTATGACTAAATCTAAATTTGCTGTCAAAATAAACACTGTTTTTGCTTTGCTTGTTTTGTTTTGTCTGGTTTATCATGTGCAAGGCAAAAAAACAGATCCAATCTCAGAGAAATACTACTCTCAACATACCATATGATTTTAGGTGTTATTCATATCTGTAAAACAAATGATGTGGTGCAAGTTATACCCTAAAATTTAATACTTAGTGGTTTATTCAAATTCCTAACTAGTAATTATGACACTTCCCTTAGCAAACACCACCAATGAGTATATAAAGAATAGAGTAATTTGAAGTGCGCCCTCAGAGAGCATAGCAGGGAATGCACGAGGCAGACCTGAATGACACTGCGCGAGACGGGATTTCCCCAGCGGCTGTTTCTCTCATTATCAGAGCCTTCGTATGCCCGGAGCTCTGAGACTACAAACTGTACTCATTAGAGGGAAAGAGAAGGCAAACCGAGCCTGCTGCGTCTGCCCTAAATCTCTGTAACGTCGACTTGCTGTCATTTTTATAGTGCTGATGGAGGCCTGGAGAGAGAGGACAATGGCCTTTTAAAAGATAACAATAAAAGCCTTCAGATGTGTCCCATGCTTCAAATGAGAGCCGACACAAACTCCTTTTTAAGGGCACCTTTTATACTGGCAGGAGGTTAAATTTCTCACCTTAAGGTTTTATAAAACAAACACCTTTCTGCCTGCTGTGAAGTCACTAATAAACTCATTGGGCCTGCAAACCAATTTCACTAGTCAAACAGAAAAAACAACAAATCGTGGCTGGAAAAACTTGATCCTAAAAAAACTTGACACTTGATACATTAGAAGCGGTGTGCTTCATTTTAAATGCCAAATCTTTAAAATTATACGAGCAGTGTACTTCCATTTTCCTTAAAGGCCACGGTCCTGCTTTAACACTCTGCTTCGTTTGCCTTATGAATACACATTAAATTTCAGATAGCCATATGTTTCAGCTTTTGAACTTTATAGTTTGCTCTCCCTGATGTCAGGCCATCATCTTAAATGATTCTTTATGGCCGTGTAAGGTCAGCATTAAAAGCTGAACTGTTTAATATTGCGCTATATAACGGAGAAGTGAAATTCTTTTGTAGGGTCATTGAAAACCATTATGAAAATTGGATCAATTTTTCAGTTCATTACCTCAGTATAAATTGAACAGCCTTGTTGGCTAGTTTGGACGTTTTTTTAATGGAGGCTGTGGAGAACGGGATAATGATTTTTAAATTCCCTATAGGTAATACCATATAAAACACTGTTGTTATATACAGTAAATCATTAGATATAATTGAAGTGACTTCAATTATTGATGCTGAATAAACTACATGTGGTTTTACTGAAACCAATGAGGGAAAATGACCCATAAGAGGTAAATGTCTTTGCATATGTTTGCACAGACTTGGTTTTAATGGCAACAGTATTTGCCTAGTGCTTTGTATTTTGTTGCTGAGTCACAGAAGCTATTCAGAATCCAATGACATCCATATACCAATACAGGTTAAAGTCTATTATACTTGTTATCCACAAGATTCCTGAAAACACAATGTTTTCAGATGTCAAAGGCCACGAAACTCGAGTATAGTTACATGCGCAAACATGCACACACTTACTGTAGGTTTCACTCCGTACTATCAAAATGTCATCATACAGTTGTATCTGTTCTATATACCTTTATGTTATATTGTTTTACAGGCTTCTTTTTTATTCTCTCACGGTTTCTTTGTTCTAATAGAAAGTTCTTTATTGAATTCATCTTTCCTCAGCAGTATCATATACTCTGTTTGTTGAACGGGCTGTAGGAGATGCTCACACACAGAGCCCTGACGCATGATGCAAGGGAAGCCAACAGTGAACGCAGAGATGTTAATGTGGTCACAGACAAGTTCACTTTTTCTCTCTCCCACACGCATATACAGTCAACATAGATTCATTAGCCTGAATAACAGTATTGCCAAAGTGTATATTATATATTGCGTATGATACAGTGTACAGTTCTATCACTGTTCTATTAACATGTTTGACAAAATATCCAAGGCGTTTTAACTGTAGCACAAAAGATTACAACTAAAATTTTTGAGGGCTACAGCTGTCGATAATTAGTAGGAAGTGTAGAAACTCTAGCTTTGAATGACTTCAGCACATCTGCGCCGTAGGACATCATAGTTTCTCACACTGCGCTGGTGTGATCTTGGTCCACTCTTCTTCCACTCTCTTCCAGTTTGGTAGTGGGTTTCTTAACCATAACTTTGTCGTCAAAGATTTTTCCAGAGATCTTCAGTTGAGTTTAGATCAGGATCTGGCTTGGCCATTTCATTATTTCAGTGTTCTTAGCTTTAAGGAACTGCTTTACCTGTTTTGCAGGCAATTGTCATGCTTGAAAATTGCTGACTGATTGGGAGATGCTTGCGGGGTTGGAACTGCATGTTGCTGAAGGAGGTTCTGATAAACATTTGCATTTACCTGTCATGTATCTATATAAGAGGCACAATTACTGCTGTAGAAAACCCCCCCAAACACTTCCTCATCCATCTTTCACTAACTTCTTTACACACTTGGGCTTCAGTCTTTTAGCAGTTTGACGCAAACAAACTATTTCCAGAGTTCGTACAAGGTGCTTAAAGTGCTTAAAGTACTTAAATTTGACTTTTTGAAACTGCAGGCCTGGGAAACCCTTGAAAATAGCAATATTCTTAAAGAGGTACTTGAAAAGTGTTTGAATTATTGAAAGATAATGTATCTGTGAAATAAGTTTTTCATTTTGTTAATAAGCACATCTTTTCACACAAAAATAACTTTTTTGCTCATTTCAGTTAATGTCAGAAAACAATCAAGTTAAGCAAGTAGTAGTACTGTCAGTGTTGAGTAAATATGGCTGAAGACGTGAAAACAGGAACAGATGAACCAAATCAATTGAATCATTTACGCTGGAACCGCTCTGATTGATTCTAACTTGTGATTTCCATCATTAATTTCAAGCGATTCACTTGCAAAAACCAGATCAAATTAAAAGAGCCATTATTTTGGAATTTCAACATCGCTTGTAACGATTTAAAAAAAAATCGCAGTGATGGGTGAAACGGAGCGTTTTCAAAACTCGGAATCAGTTGATTCACTGTTTTCGAAGCGTTCCAGTTGGATCGCACATTGCGAATCATTTGTTTCAGATCGAGACTTCAAATCACGTATCATGAATAATTTGATTTAGATTGGAACTTTGCGTGTCGCAAAACATTTGTTTCAGATCGGGACTTTAATTTGCATAACGCAGATTTTTTGATTTCGTTCCGGAACTGGTTTTTCAATCATTTTGCGAATGATTCAAATCAAATGATTTGCGATACGCAAATTTAAGCCCCGATCTATAAATCACATTTGATGTTTCACAAATCATTACTCAGATCGGTACTTCAGAGCGTCCCTTACAAAAAAAAAAAACCTTGGTTTATCATAGTAAAAGTGTAGTATGTTTTTTTTCGTGCATTGATTATTATTTGTATAACCATAGTTTTACAACAAATACCATGGTTAAACTATGGTTAGTGTAGCAAGACCATGGTTAATTTGTGGTTACTTAACTGTAGTAAAACCATGGTTAATATTCGTAAGGGGTGGATCGCGAATCATTTGCTTTAGTTCGGGAATTCGGTGCTGGTTTGCAAATCTTTTGCTTTAGATCAAATCTTCGTAGCGTGGATCGTGAATCGTTTGATTCAGATCAGGACTTCGGTGCTGATTTGCTATCCTTTGTTTCATATCAGGATTTCGAAACGATTTTGTGAATCTTTTATTCTGATTTTTTTTCTTAAACAGTAGAAAACATCAAACCATTAAGGTAATACAGTTCTAAAAACAAAACGAAGAAAAAAGAAAGTATACACAAATACAGATATCTTGAGAAAATTAGCCGTGGATTTACTATAATAAAAGTGCCGTATACTTTGTAATAGTTTAATAATAATAATTTGCATGTGTGTGCTTCACTTTATTTTTGCCATTTTTATTAGTGCATTTTTATTTATCTGTTTCTCTTTTTTTAGAATTTGAAATAGAAGACACAAGTGCGATCTCTGATTGAAGTCCCTGAAAATAAAAAAAGTAGTGCTTGAAAGACTTATAATTTTTTTTTTTTTTTTTTTTAGTATCTGTACGAATCTTATGTTTCCCATCAGATCCAAATGTTTCCACACAACATGCTCTTCAGCAAATGTGAGCTTAGCCTTTTGATTCTTTCTGCTGACGAGAGGCTTGGACTTCTTGTAAATATGCAGAGACAGATTCTTACCTTTTCAGCACTGGACTGGCAAGCAATTCCAGCTGCTGTGTTGAACCGGTTCGCCAGTAAAAGTCTCTGCATCATGTCTTCTTGAGCATTTGTCTTACGTGGACGGCCTGCCTTTTTGTGGAACTTGAATGAATTAGTGTCATTCCTAAGGTAAACCTGTAATATTTGAGAAATCACAGATTTGGAATGACCAACTTTTCTCTCAATGTCTGAAAGTGTCATCTCTTTAGCTGCAGCGTTTCAGTCACCTTAGAGCGGCCCGCCATCTTGCAGTCTCAGAAAACTGGAGCAATGCTGCCAGTTAAATAGGCTTTGTCATATAATTAAGGAAATTAGCACCAGGTGCCAGATTAACACCAGTAAAACAGAACTGGGTACATATAAAGTAAAGTCACTTGTCAGAGTAGCAAGTTGGCCATTAAAATGCATGTGCGTATTGACACGCTGGCGTTGTGCTATCATTCTTCTCACTCTTCTCCCACACAGACACATACACAGATTTTGTCTTTCTCTCGCACCGTCTCTCCATCTTGAGTGAAGCTCATTACTGTGGAGATGCAGCTGGGTTAGGGGCCACACACATTCTCACACACTCACACAGAGGAACATGTGATGGTGTAAATGCGCTGAAAGGATAATTTGACACCCACTTGGCTATGATAGCCTGTAATTCTCTGACTCTTCCTGAACTCCTCCTCAGCACGCACACATAGAGTGCACTCTCTCGGGTGGAAACTACTGCAGAAATGCGCCGGGTCTTCTCTCCATTTTTTCCGGATGCAAAAACCCATCCCACTCTTGGATTTACAGCATGTATCAAAGCAATTCACAGCCGCAGCTCAGTCAAAGGTTTAGTGGAGGAAACCTGTGATTTCTGTCCACTCAATTCATTCAGAGCGACAGTGCAATTTGTTTCTCATCGTGATATGGGTGTTTTTTTTCCCCTCAGACATGCTAGCAGGCAGCATCATTGCTCAAGGACAATAGGCCTGACAAGCCAATGACAGCGACACACATTTTTCTCTAGAAAATTATTTACCTGCAGAAATGAGTCTTGTATCAGGATGTCACCTCCTCCCTACAAGGTGCTTTGTTTATTTTTCTCTCCTATCGCTGTTTCCTTTTCTGTCTCTATTTATAGATGAGGTATGATAAAATAAAGCATCTTGTCTTCCTTGAGACATGAGGAAATGAAGAAATAACTGAATAGCGTCTTTGTCCAGCACACACTGAATGTTTATTTCAGGAAGGAACTTGATTTTCAGAAAACACAATTGTGAGTCATTTGTACTTGGTTAGTTTTCAATGCAGCAATTCCTATTTAAATAGAAAATGTAAATTGATAATGTTGGATACGTCATTCAAAGCCTGTTGTTTACTGCACCTCAAAAAATCATTTTCCTGTTTTCCAAAAAGTATATTGCTGTCTTTTTTGATAAAAGAGTAAATATACATTTTCTTAAAGCAAAAATGTAAACAATATTAAAGATTTCTTGTTACCAATGGGCAATTTAATAAATAATAAACTTTTCTATAATAAAATGGTTTAATAAAAAAAAATGTAATAAGCGCAAATCTCTAAAATGTAACAGTGTGCGTTTATTTATTTATTTATTTTTTAAATGACCAATATGGGGAAAAAATTAAAGCAATTAGTGCATTTTTTTTTTTAATCAAACAAGAATCAATTTTGTGGCTTAAAAAGTTGAAATAATCACATATTTAAGTCATAATTGAGATAAAATTATGACTTTATGAAATTATGACTTTAAAAGTCAAAATTACGACCTAGATCATAATTACGAGATAAAACGTTAAAATTATGACTTTAAAAAAGTCAAAATTGACTTATAAAGTCGAAATGATGATATACTTAAGTCATAATTACGAGATAAAACGTTAAAATTATGACTTTAAAAGTTGTAATTACAAGATAAAAAGTTAAAATTCTGACATACTTAAGTCATAATTATGAGATAAAAGTCGAAATTGTCTTTAAAAGTCGAAATTATGACAGATCATAATCACGAGATAAAACGTCAAAATTATGACTTTAAAAAAAGTCAAAATTGACTTATAAAGTCAAAATGATGACATACTGAAGTCATAGTTATGAGATAAAAAGTCAAAATTATGACTTAGAAATTCATATTTAAAATAGTCAAAATTTTGACATACTTAAATCATAATTATGAGATAAAAGTCGAAATTATGACAGATCATAATCACGAGATAAAACGTCAAAATTATGACTTTAAAAAAAAGTCAAAATTGACTTATAAAGTCAAAATGCTGACGTACTAAAGTCATAATTACAAGATAAAATGTCAAAATTATAACTTAGAAATTCATATTTAAGATAAAGTCGAAATTTTGACATACTTAAGTCATAATTATGAGATAAAAAGTCGAAATTGTCACTTAAGTCATAATTGTGAGATGCAAAGTTGAAATTATGACTTTAAAAGTAGTAATTACAAGATAAAAAGTCAAAATGATGACATACTTAAGTCATAATTATGAGATTAAAAATTTTAAATTATTATTTTAAAAGTTGTAATTACAAGATAAAAAGTCGAAATTATGACTTTAACGGTTTTTGGAGGACCAAGTTCAGTACACACAAATTGACAAAAGTCAATTTTGACTTTTTATCTCATAAATATGACTTATCTTGTAATTATGTACAAGTAATTCATAAATTTGACTTTTAATGTTATAATTTTGATTTTATATGTCAGTTTTGACTTTTTTTATCTTGTAATTATGACTTTTAAAGTCTTAATTGTGACTTTTTTTCTCGTAAGTATGACATGGGGATGTCATAATTACAGAATTAATTTTTTGGCATGATTTTTTTTTTTTCCATACATGGCGGAAATAGGCTTAACATTTCTTTCTGGCTACTATGTATAGGTTTCTATGTAAGTACTGGTACTTATTCTTGGGTTAAAGCTGGAATTTAGCACATTTGAAGTGAAAGTATTTAAGTATTTGAAGAACATATACTATGTGTGAAAAGCTTATTTATATTATTTATATATATATATATATATATATATTTTTTTTTTAAAAGATGGATGTGTGTGTGTGTGTGTGTATATATATATATATATATAGTGAGAAAAATAAACTTATGGAACTAGTTTACCCAAAGATGCAAATTCTCTTTTTAAAAAGGACTATTTGGATGGATGTAGAGATGGACAGATTGATGAATGGATGGATTGATGGATGGATGCATGTCTACACAGACCGAGTGCTGAAAATGAAGGAAGTGGTCCGTGAGCTGCAGGTTTGGTGAGATGTGTGTGGAGGTTTGATGTATGGCTTCATCTCTGTACAGCAGCCGCTGCAGTCATTGAGGTAATGTAATAACCTACATCACAGTCATGCCAACATGCAGGGCTGGAGATGGCACTGAATACAGTCAGATGAGTCCGTACAGGCCCACAGACCACCTCTTAGAGTAGGCAGGCCTACCAATCTCTAATATATCCTACACAGCTGACATGAACACGCATTTTATGTTACTACTGGTTATTGTGCATGCTGGCACGGCTGAGGTGCTGTATTTTATTGTTTTGTGACGCGTAATCTTTTTCTTTGTCTTCCATGTGTGAAGGATTAATTTGCATTCAAGCCTGTCATTTTTAAATGCTTGTTATTGGGTACATTGAAAGCACCACTGAATGTAACAGCTTTCCAAGAGACACGAAAACTAATAAGGATGACGGCATGAATGGATGAACGGATGGTGAAAACAAACTGTGAATGTCGACGGCGTGTTGTATACTTATTGTGTTCGTTAATCTGAATGTGTTCAGTGTGTCTTCGATATTCAAGCAGCTGGCTGCTAGCACGAGTGTTAATGCTACTCTGTAATAAGCAGGTCACACGTTGCCAAATAACAAATAACAGTGCTGTAGCTACGAATGTGAGGCGATGTTTTAGCACTGTACTGAGATTCTGTAACTGTATTGCTGTCTGCATATACAGTGGCTCCAAAAAAGTACTTGCACTATACTCACAGATGTGTAAATATTAGTGTAAATATCAAACCAAGTGACATCTGCAAATAATTCTATGCTCTTTCTGCAAAGACTTTTTACCAGCTTGTGTAACACAGTCATTATCTTAATTTTTTTTACAGTATTTAATATCTTTGAAAAGCTCAAAGAAAAAAAGAAAACTATATATACACAGTATAGTGTATTTCTATTATCTAAGAATTTAAAGATGTCTGAATATTTCTGTTATTACTTTAATAATTACAATAATAACAAACAACAGTAATAACTTAAAAATATAAAAAAATATATTTTATTATTAGTATAATAGTAATAATAGTAATAATAATAATAATAATAGAATAATTATTTGAAAAACAAAAAACAAAATATATACATGTATATTTTATTTATATTTTTCTTCCAGTGTATCCAAAAGCTAAAAGAAATTCTATATACATAATAATATGAATAATAATAATAACAATAATAATACTTCTATTATCTAAAGAATTTTATTATCTAAAGATATAGTTTTTCTATTATTACTATAATAATAAAATAATAATAATAACAAAAATGACAATAACAATTTGTATTTTTTTATAAAAACATAATCTGGTCTCATTAATATAATTTGTTTTATTTTTATAAAAACAATCTTTTATAATTTGTGTAATAATAATAATAATTATAATAACAACAATTTTTTTTTAATTAAAAGTATAATCCTTTATCATTAGTATAATAATAATAACAAAAATTACAAGAATCATTTTCATTTTTAATTAAAACATAAAATCTTGTATCATTAATAATGATAATAATAATAATTATTATTGTTTTTATTAAAACATCTTTTATCATTAATAAAATATAACAACAACAATTTTTATTTTTTAAAGTATAATCTTTTATTATTTTAATAATAATAATAATAACACTAATATATATATAAAAACTAAATATGTATTTGTATTTTATTCTAAAAGCTCCAAGAACCTATATATACAGTATAGTGTACTTCTATTATCAAAAGAATATTATTATCTAAAGTTAAGTTTTTCAAAAATAATAATAATAATAATAATAATAATAATAATATTTTTTTTATTATAAAAACATAATATTTTATCATTAGTATAATATGATAATAATTATTAAATGTTTTTTTTTTTTTGTAAAAACCTAATTTTGTCATTAGTATGATTATGATAATAATAATAATAATAAAAACATTTTTATTTTTTAAAATTAGTGTAATAATAATAATAATATATTTATAAAAACTAAATATATAGTATTGTGTATTTTTCATCTAGAATATCCAAGAGCTCAAAGCTATATATACACTGTAGTGTACTATTATGAATTTACTTACTGTATATAAGTCTTTGATTTGATATTATTGTCTAAAGAAACTCATATATTTGGATAAGTGTCCAAAATTGTTTTGGGGGGCCAGTGTACTTCTGTGGTTTTCCTAGTTTCCCCTAATGTGTTTCCCTTTGCCACCCTGCACTTCTCTATTTTTTCTTTGTGTGTGTGTGTGTGTGTGTGTGTGTGTGTGTGCTCTGCCACACTGTGTTTCGGGACCACAGGCCTGGGAGGAAAAACAGAAGAGGCCCCTAATACTAATAAACGAGTGCGACTTTCTCTTTGCCTCTCTCGCGCTCTAGAGCTTGCCCTGTGGGATAGCAGAGAAAGGCTGAATAATTGGAAAATATCCCTGCCTCCTATTCCGGAGAGATCCTTCTATTTCTCTCTCTCTCTCTCTCCATCTTCTGCCTGCACAATGAGATACTGTTCTCATTTTGCCTCTTAAAAGGAACAATTAGCCTGCTTCGGGTATGTGTGTGCGCGTGCTTTCAAGATGGGGGCTGAGAGAATATGGCGTATTTACATATCTCTCTGTAAATTGTGTATTCAGATGGCTGAATGTTGCAGTGCCAGGGAAGAGGAATAGTTTTCGGAGGCTCATCTGTGTCTCTTTCAACTCGCCTGCATGCGCACGGCCCCCCGACACATGCTTTGAGCTAATGGCCCTTCTGTTATTGGACATTCAGCAGACCCAGTGCAGCATGTACGACAGGAAGCGGAGTGATGCGAACTTCCTGCCATGCCGTAAAAAAAACGGCAAAAGAAAAACACAGCACTTGTACCTCTCTTCCACAATCCGTCCTCTCCTCCCCCACCTTCCCCTCTCCACTTATCCCTCCAAAGCCCTGTGAGGAAAACTCTTAAACATGCATTTGAAGTAAAAGCTTTTTTGTAATCTTGACAAGAGGGTGCAAGAGGTAATGGAGCAGTGTTGATTCGCTGAATGACAGCCTCGCAGTAGGGTCACGGAGTGTTTCGTGTTCACCCCTTGACACTGTTTTGGGAAAGCTGTTTTACCTATTTAACTTTTCGTCTTTTACTCAGTGAAACAAAGGTAGGCTTTTATAGATCACCCGTCAACCCAAATTTCTAGACAAGAAGAAACGTTGATTTAAAGTAGCCTGATGCAAACTAACTCTTTCATGCCCCTCATCAAAGATGTAGCACTAGAATTTTTTAACTGTATTGAATTGATTGGCCACACCTCACAGGAAGTTATTAGCGTTTTTCTAACCTTCTGTCTATTGTTCTATCAATAGTTTTGTCAATCTGTCTAATCAATCTATGGTATTGTGCTATCAATCTATCATTACATTTATTCCAATATCTGCCCACCCATCCATCATTCTCTTCTTTTTCATTCATCCTTCCATCGTTCATTTTATTTTATTCACCCACCCATCCATCTGTCCATCCATTCATCCGTCCATCATTCTGTTCTGTCTATTCTGTTCATCCATCCATCCATACACAATTTTGTTAGTCATTCTGTTCTATCTATTCTGTCTATTAATCTATTGTCTATCAATCCATCTTTTCTATATCTATCAACTTGCTCATCTGTCCACTCATCTGCCTGTCTGTCCATCCATCCATCCATCCATCCACAGTTCTGTCAGTCATTCTGTTCTATCTATTCTATTCATACTGTCTGTCAATCCATCTTTTCTATATCTATCAACTTGTTCATCTGTCCATCCGTCTGTCCATCCATCCATCTGCCCTTATTTCTGTTTTTTTCTCCATCCGTCCATCTGTCTGTCCATCCATCCATCCATACACCCACCCATCCATCCACAATCCTGTCAGTTGTCCTGTTCTATCTATTCTGTTCATCTATCTATTGTCTATCAGTCCATCTTTTCTATATCTATGCACTTGCTGTCCTTTATTTCTGTTCTTTCTCCATCCATCCTATATCTGTCAACCTACTCATCCATCCATCAATCCATCTGTCCATTCTTTCGGCTGTTTTGTTCTATCTACCCTATGTTTCTGTTCTTTCTCCATCTGTCCGTCCATCCAGCCATCCTTCCATCCATCCATCCTTCTGTCAACTTCATCTGTCCATCCGTCTGTGTGTCCATCCATTCATCATCCATCCTTCTGTCAACGTCCTCATCTGTCCATCCGTCTGTGTGTCCATCCATCCATCCATTCATCATCCATCCTTCTGTCAGCTTCCTCATCTGTCCATCCATCTGTGTCCATCCATCCATCTATCCATCCATCCATCCATCCATCCATCCATCCATCATCCATCCTTCTGTCAACGTCCTCATCTGTCCATCCGTCCGTGTGTCCATCCATCCATCCATCCATCCATCCATCCATCCATCCTTCTGTCAACTTCCTCATCTTTCCATCCGTCTGTGTGTCCATCCATCCATCCATCCATCATCCATCCTTCTGTCAACGTCCTCATCTGTCCATCCGTCCGTGTGTCCATCCATCCATCCATCCATCCATCCATCCATCCATCCATCCATCCATCCTTCTGTCAACTTCCTCATCTGTCCATCCGTCTGTATGTCCATCCATCCATCCATTCATCCATCATCTATCCTTCTGTCAACTTCCTCATCTGTCCATCCATCTGTGTACCCATCCATCTCTCTTTTATTTCTGTTCTTTCTCCATCCATCCATCCGTCCATCCATCCATTCATCTGTCTGTCCGTCCGTCCATCCATCCATCCATCCATCCATCCATCCATCCATCCTTCTGTCAACTTCCTCATCCATCCACAATTCTGTCAGTCGTTCTGTTCTATCTATTCTATTTATCTATTCATCTATCTATTATATATTAATCCATTTTTCTATGTTCTTTATCCGTCCATCCATCCAGCGTTTTCTGTTTCATAGTGTCTATTGTTGTCTTTGTCCATTCAAAAGATATTAAATGTTTATTTAAAAAAACACTCAAAACTTTTAAACAGGGCCATTGTATAGCAAGCATTCAGTGTTTGACCCAGAATGCTCTAGCAAATGCATAGCAAAGCCTTGGCGACCACCCAGGTTTGATGAGTTTTGCATGAGCAAGCACTACTCGCATTTTCTTCAGAAAATCTAGTTAAATTTATGTAAACTGCACTAAAAATAATTTGTCATGGCATTTTGTTGATTTTTGCAACATACGGCAACAAATCATGTTCAGCATGCATATGTAATATATAGTTGCTTCTTTCATTCAAGCTTGTTTTTGTGTCTCTGTATTGTATATGTGAGCGTCTGCTGGTATTCCACGGAATATTCAGACAGAGTCCTGATGGTTGGGTTTCTGTATGAATAACATGCAAAAATAATTTGACGTTTATATGAGGCAAGTAGTTTTACAGTCTTGTTTAATTCCCTTAAATGTTTGATTTCATGCAAACACGTTTGGTGTTGGGAGATTTTACACCTTTGTGCCACGTCACTTTGGTGAGCACACTTTAGCATGGTGTGATCTGCGTAAATAGCAATTTGTTGTCGGCACTTTGAAAACTGTTTTTGAAAACTGTGCTAATAAATATTGCTGTGTTGATATGAATGCTACAATGATAGTTTTTATCCCCACATGTCTCTACATACAGCGCATATACATGTATTTGTCACGGTGGAGAGAATGGCAAAGAATGACAGGGGAGTTATCAAAATCTCATCCCCTGAGTCAGAGACACAGATGGCTGTTAAAGTTGGTAATAATATGCTGGCAGAGGGCCATGAGTTACAGTGTGACTGTCAGTGCAGGCAGGGATCAGAACAAGAGGAATGAGTGGCATTTAAACCATAATGACAGATTTTAAAGGGGTAGTTTGGGATTGAAATGACATGTGGGTAAGTAAATGATGACAGGATTTTCCTTTTTTTGGATAATAAGGTTTTACATGAGTTCGGTTTTTGAAAAAGCTTTTGAATTGTGCTGTGTTGTGTGTGTGTGTGTGTGTGTGTGTGTGGTAAAGCTTTAATTGTCTGCAATGTGATGTTTTTCTCTGAGCTGTAGAGATTTCAGCTGCACTGTCAGTGTGTTTGATAGGTGTCTGGAAGATGCTGAGCTGAGGGACCGCAGTAGAGTCACTGATTCTTAAGGAATTTTTATTTAGCTGCAGCTGCTTGAGTAGTTTCTCTCTCTCTCTCTCTCTCTCTCTCTCTCTCTCTCTCTCTCTCTCTCTCTCTCTCTCTCTCTCTCTCTCTCTCTCTATCTAGAGGATAGGCATTCATGGATAGTTCAGTTTACTCTCTGGTATGGCTGTGGTTTCAATTTTATTTCATTTTAATAATCTTTCCCCATCAGTACTCCAGGTGCTAAGTCCATGTTTAAAGGAATATTTCACCCAAAACTGAAAATCCAAGTTGTAGATGATTTTTCCCCCTGATCAGAACATATTCGGAAAAATTAACATTACATCACTTGGTCACCAACGGTGCCTCTGCAGTGAATGGGTGCCATCAGAATGAGAGTCAAAACAGCTGTCGGCACCGATAGCCTTGTGGGCAGCGCGCCAGCATACAGCGCCGTTGCGCTACGGGTGTCCCGAGTTCGAATCCCAGTTCGAGGACCTTTACCGATTCTGCCCCCTTCTCTCTCTCCCACTTTGCTTCCTGTCCACTATGTTCTGTCCTATAATAATAAAGGCAAAAAGGCCAAAAATAAATCTTACATATATAAATCAACATATAAATCAACATATGTGTTTTCATTTGTAAACGGCGCTTGATCTGTGCATATTTTCGAATTTTCACTGGAGAAAGCAATATTAGGACTTAAAGACTCAATTGTTTGAAGTTAAAAACATCTTAAAGATGGATTTGTGTATTACAAACATGAAGCTTTTTCACTTCACAAGATGTTAATTGGTGTACTGTAGTCGTGTGTGTTACTTGTGGATTATTGTGACATTTTTATCAGCTGTTTGGACTCTCATTCTGACGGCACCCATTCACTGCAGAGGATTCTTTGGTGAGCAAGTGAAGTAATAGTAAATTTCTCCAAATCTGTTCTGATGAAGAAACAAACTCATCTACACCAGTGTTTAATTGTTTTTATTGACAATTATGTCATAATTTTTGCCAACAACATTTTTTCACAGACGGAAACGAGACGGTAACAAAACAAAAACTATAATGAAAATCTATCTACATTTTCATCAATGAATAAAAACGTTAGGGAACGGTGAAAATGTTAGAGAGGGACGATTTGGGAAGAGATTCATTTAGAACGAATCTGCTGCATGGTTAGCAGGTTAGACGCATACATTTGAACTGTATCATAGCCTATTGATCTGTCTTGCGAGACATAAGCTGGCATACATTTGCTGCAAGTCTCATAAAACGTTCAAAAATGTTATTATATGGAAGTAAGAGAAGAGCAGACATACGGATAAATTTGATGACGCAAAAGAGAACTTAATTCAGTCTGAATTTTCTGAGCGCAGACACCGAAGCAGCGCCTCTCACACAACACAAGAGCACTCTTTCGTGTCGCATGAACAGAGAAATACACACAAAATTATGTTGAATTGTCCGTTTTTTTAAAGAGTGAACGCACTCGGTTCCGTCTTAGGTGAACGTAAACAGTTGGGAGAATATCAGATGTGTATCAGTACATTGCATTCAGTTTTAAAAAGATAGTAGCTTAACTTAGTTGGCATTGTCTGTGGCATTGATGTTAATCGAGCAGCAAGAGAAAGACAGAAAATCACTCACTGCTCTTGACTGAATCACTTTAGTAGCCCTAATAAAGATTAAAGGAGAAGTCCACTTCCAAACCAAAGATTTACATATAATGTACTCACCCCCTTGTCATCCAAGATGTTCATGTCTTTCTTTCTTCAGTCGTAAAGAAATTGTTTTTTGAGGAAAACATTTCAGCGTTTGTCTCCATGTAGTGGACTTCTGTGGTGCCCCCCGAGTTTGAACTTCCAAAATGCAGTTTAAATGCGGCTTCAAACAATCCCAAATGCGGTTGTAAACGATCCCAGCCGAGGAAGAAGGGTCTTATCTGGCGAAACGATAAAATAATACAATTTATATACTTTTTAATGTCAAACGCTCGTCTTGTCTTACTCTGCCTGGACTGTTTTTGTTTCAGTTCATGACAGTTAGGGTATGTTGAAAAACTCCCATCTCATGTTCTCCCTCAACTTCAGAATCATCCTATATTGCTATTTTTGTTAAGGGTGTTTGATCTTCTTTGCATGTTCACTTTGCAAAGACTTGGTCGGTACTTCTGCAGCGATGTAGGGTGATTTTGAAATGATTTTTGAAGTTGAGAGAGAAAATACGATGGGAGTTTTTCGACCTAACTGTCTTTAGCCAGAATACCCAAAGTTCAGGCAGAGCAAGACAAGACGAGTGTTTGAGATTAAAAAGTATTTAAATTGTATTTTTTAAAATGAAAATAACCGATCGTTTCATTAGATAAGACTCTTTTTCCTCGGCTGGGATCGTTTTCAACCGCATTTGGGATCGTTTGAAGCCGCATTTAAACTGCATTTTAGAAGTTTAAACTCGGGGCACCATACCAGTCCATTATATGGAGAATAATCCTGAAATGTTTTCCTCTAAAAACATTTCTTTAAAACTGACGAAAGAAAGACATGAACATCTTGGATGACAAGGGGGTGAGTACGTTATCTGTAAATTTTTGTTCTGGATGTGGACTTCTCCTTTAATCTAAATTTATTTATATTAATAAATATGTCTGCTTGAAAGAATGAAGAATGTGGTGAACAAGTTGTTATAAAGAATGCCTAATTAGCCTATATTAGCACTGGCATTTCACTGAAAAGAAGACCATGTTTGTATTTCTTAATGAGAAGTGGTTTTATTTAATGTTGCGTGTCATAGCAGTACCTTAATATCAAACCTAAACAAACCTGTGGTCATTTTAAAGAAATTCTTAATAAATGCATTACCTTAACTAAACCCATTCGATTTTTTTTGCCAACTAAATAAACTGGAGATTTAGTTGACTAAAATCTTATAATATTTAGTCAACTAAAACTAGAGTAAAACTAACATAATTCAGATGGTTAAAATATGACTAAAACATTTTAAGACATTTAGTGAAAAAACTTTGCTGTCAAAATTAACGCTGATCTATACCTTAGATGGTCTGTGGATGAGTATATTTTCAGTCTGAAAAGCAGACAGTTCTTTAAAGTTGACAGTTGTTAGTGAGCAGCTGGCCTTGGATGTTTTAAATGGTCAATCAGATGTAAATAACTGTGTATTATGAACTGTACTTCCTGTGTCATATAAATATGAGGAAATGTTAACAGTGCTGAAGCATCATTGTTACACTGTTTGCACACTGGTAATTGTCCATAGGGGCTGGAGAATAAAATAACTTCTCTTTCACATATACTTGTTACACTCTGCAGTTGTTAAGACTGCATTAGGGTTAAAAATAAACAAGCTTTTCGAAGGCAAGCACATCTGCCACTATATATAAACATACGTTAACAGTGTATATATATGTGTGATCTTCCGAGTTTGTTAGCAGTGCTGGAAGATAAGCCTGTGTGTTTGTGATATGTCTCAAAATAGGAAAAATATAGTAGCATATATATATATGTGTATATATATATATATATAATGAAGAGTTCAGATGCAAAACCAGCTAAAAGCCATCTCGGTCAAAAATGAGATAATGATACTGAGTGAATGCTCTCGACACATATTATACGTCCATCAAATACTTTTTCTTCAAACTCGCTAAAATACCCAGTCAGAAGTACCAGTACTTACATAGAAACCTATGTGTCTGAGCCTGATCAAAATGCATTTTTTAAAGAAAGACGTCAGATGGATTTAGCTGGTTTTGCATCTGAACTCTTCATATGTATATGTGATACTGCAATATTACACAGTATATAATTCTAAGAAATTAGTGTAGAATCATGACTTTTTATAAAGCAAACCTTTTATAATAGAGATTCAAATCCACATTCTATAACCTAATGCTGATGGAATCAATATATTAAACTATTAGAAATGGATTCATATCTGAAATATAACACAGTATGGTTTCCTTTCATCATCTGCTTTTTTCATTAGCCTATTTAGAGTGTTTTACCGAGTAATTAAAAGCTCACAAACGGACGACAAAATCAGTCCCGCCCATCTGGTGTCAAGGAGACAGCTGTTACATCCCTTCTCTCCCGGGGAGCAGATAGAAGAGCTCGCTCTGTTATTTCAGACAACATCGATAAAAACACTATGGATACACAGCATGCAAATCGTTACAGTGACTCTCGATCGGGTGCCAGAAAGAATGAAAAATCTTTATAGCTAATGAAAGTGCAAATGAGGCATTTGGTTAATGATGGGGTGAGGACAATATTGGCCTGATTGCACAAAAATGAATTAAGTAATGCGTGTTATGCTCTGAGACAATTGTTGCTTTAAAAATCAATTTTATAGGGATGCTGTGATTTTAAGTAGAAACGTTCTTTTCTTCTCTTCTCGCACACATTTACTTGATACAGTCCCATTATTATTCTTGTGTATTGGTCTATTAATCACAAGCAGCGGAGTGTAGAGACATGGAACTATATGCTATATAAATATACCCGGTATTGTACCGTCCCACTCTTTAGAACACACTGTATTAGTGGAATAAATTCCCAGGACTGCAGGACCTCCAGTAGAAAATCCATATTTTGATGCTTGACAGTTTACATGGTGGAAAGTGTTGCAGAGTCATACTTGCTTGATGCATCGCATTGTGCTCTTTTTAAAGAGGCGTGAATGTGGCGTGAATAAATTGTTGTGTGTTTTCTATCAGGATGCATAAAAGGGGAGTGAGTGTGAGATGGATTAAACACATCAAGTGGGTGATAACACTCATGCTAAGATGAATAACTCCTTATAAACAGAGAATTTCTTACTGTGCTTTAAACAGGGTTTCTGCGTGTCTTAAAGTCTTAATTTGACCTTTAACAATTTAAGGCCTTACAAAGGTCTTAAATTCATTCATTAAATGTTGCAAGCATTCCCTCAGTAACAAATTTCTGCAGTGTACAGCTGTAAATCAAGATGCATTTACTTGAAAATGAATGCAAAATGAAGAAATTAAGTATTGTTTTCTGAGAAAATAAATAAAATTGAGAAAAATGAACAAATATCTGTCAAGAGGTATGAATATTTGCCTTTGAATTAAGTTGATTTTGAGCACGTCGGCACGTATTTGTTCTCGTTTTAATCATAAACTGACGTAATTTCGATTAATTTCAGAGAAAACAAGACTTCTTATGTCAAGTTTATTTTCATTTAAAAAATTGTACTGGTAAATGAGACAAAAATAATTACTCTGGTGTTTGCTAGCAGAGGTATTCAAGCTTTAAGCTATTTTTTTTTTTGCAAATTAAATTAAAAATGGAGATTTGTAAGAACTTGTTTTCTCAAACTTTAAAGTGTTGCTAAAACCTCATTGTGTGCTCCCTAGACATTTACATTTAGATAAAATATTGATGTTTATTCCTTAAATTTCTTTTACTTGATCTTAAAGGTCTGAAATTTACCCTGCAGAAACCAGACTAAATCACATATCAAAACTGCTGTTTTTCAACATTTTGCCTTGGATATCAAAGTCTGCTGTGCCTCTCTTGAGTGCACAAACATTTTGAATAAGTAAAGTTGGGCTCTGGTTTCAGTGTGGTTTGATAGCAGGGGTGCGTAAGGTCACCACAGGGTTGGCCTAAAGGGAAAACCTCTTCATGTTACATACCAAGAGCAATAAAACCTAGTATAAAAGAATGACAAATGACAAAGAACATCTGACTCTAAATATGCAAGCTTGAATGATGTGTTTAAAGGCTTAATTGATTGTACATTTTGCCTAATAGCAGTTACTAATTGCCAAATAACTAGTGTTAGAGGCATACTGTAGAAAGTCATGCACAGCCTGAGGGCAGTACAGGAATAGATGCACAAAATGAAAATGTTAAAGGGGAACAAGTGTTTGATTATGCGACGACTTGTTTTATGCATTTCATACTATGATGAAACACCTTGATATGCATTGTGCCACATGCCATGGTTGAAAAGAAACGAATGCTGCTTTTGAGCTGGATCAGCGTTCTGGTTGAAAATCCTTGCGATGCCAAATGAAGATTTAATAGCCTGTGCAATTACTAAGTCTGATTAGCAGCCAGTGAGTTTAGACGCTGTAAATTTCAGGATTGTTTTCACTAATTCATTGGCGCTGATGAGGCCTGAATCAACACAATGTGGTTGGACAGATGGAAGAACCTAAAGGGACAATAGGCCTTATAAACTACAAAACAGGCTGAGAGATTTCTTTAGAAGTCAAATTATTTTCTTTCTAACATGATTACGTGTCAAGAAACTGTTTTGGATTGTCTATTCAGTGATTTGGTGTGTTCAAAGTATATTGGATTTTTGTCATGTTATATTGTAAATCTAGAAACAACTGTGTTGGTATTTAGAGAATGTTCCCTGCTGTACGTTTTAAAAGCATCAACTTAAATGCACTGAATTGGTTCACGTTCAAAGCATCAAGCAAGTAATAATACAATATGCAATGATTAGCCTTGTCATAATCAGTTTGAAAGGCAGTGGGAATGAATGTTATGTTAATGGACATTAAGCGGGACAAAACATGCTGGTCTGGATATTTGCATTAATTTATTGCTTGTTTTTTTTTTTATTAGTGCATTGTAATATTTCTCTAGCAGTGTAGAATTCTATATAATTTCTATCTAATTAGGTTCATCAGGTATTGAAATTAAGGTTTGTTTGATGCACTTCAATATATTCTTGCTTTTGCGACATTAGCGACAGGCAATGTGGCTTGAACCTAAAGGGACAATAGGCTTTATAAACTACAAATAGGCTGCAAGATTTATTTATACGTCAAATTATTTTCTTTTTAACATGACGACATGTCAAGAAACTGTGTTGGTTTGTCTATGGGGTGATTCTGTGTTCAAAGTGTATTGGATTTCTGTCATGTTAGAGTAAATCTAGAAGCAACTGTGTTGGTATTTAGAGAATGTTCCCTGCTGCAAGTTTTAAAAGCATCAACTCAAATGCATTAAATTGGCTCACATTTAAAGCATCAAGCAAGTAATAATACAATATGCAATGATTAGCATTGTCATAATCAGTGTGAAAGGCAGTGGGAATGAATGTCGTCTTAAAGGACATTAAGTGGGACAAAACATGTCTGTTAAGAGCTAGTCTGGATATTTGCATTAATTTATATATATTTCTTTGTATAAGTGCATTGTAATTCTCCAGCAATGTAGAACAATATAAAATTGACAATTTTTATATTTAATAATGTTCGTCAGGTATCGAAATTAAGGTCTGACGCAGTTCAAACTATCCTTGCTTTGGTGCCATTAGCGACAAGTAAGGTGGCTTGAACCTAAAGGTACAACAGGCCTTATAAACCACAAATAGTCTGCAAGATTTCTTTACACGTCAAATTATTTTCTTTTTAACATGACGACATGTCAAGAAACTGTTTTGGATTGTCTACGCAGTGATTCGGTGTTCAAAGTGTTTTGGATTTTTGTCATGTTAGTGTATTGTAAATCTAAAAGCAACTGTTTTATTATTTTGGGAATGTCCCCTGCTGCAAGTTTTAAAAGTGTTAACTCAAATGCACTGAATTGGTTCAGTAAGTGCAATATGGTTTGCATTGTTATAATCTGTGCAAAAGGCAGTGTCCAGGGAATGAATAGTATGTTGAACGAATTTGTGATTAGTATCCTGTAATGTTTTTCTAGTAGTGTAGAATTTACATACAATTTCATATCTTGTCAGTAATTTTGGGGGAAGTCAGTTTAAGGTTCGTCTGACCCAACTCAAACTATCCTTGTTTTGATGCCATTAGCGACAGGTAAGGTGGCTTTTTAAACATGCAAACATTTATTTATTGTTGTGGTAAAATATGAATATAGCGCACTGTTATGACCGTACGTCGATTTTAATGTAACTTATGGAAACGCAAAGCTCAAATGGCGTACGTTATGGTTGCCCCCTCAGGTAAACAAATGTAAATACTTTCCTACAATTCAACTTTTGTGGTCTCTTAAACGTTTGTTTAACGTTCTTTATAGTATGTGTGTAATCAATACTGTATTAAAACGTCTTAAGACGTACTTCTGTTGTATTTAACGGTCAAACCCCTAATTCGCGCCTTCATTGAAGGCATCAATCAAGTAATCGGTGCCATACAGAATAGGATTATTTGATAATCAGCGCAGACGGTAGTGTAATGGAAAATGATGGTATGGTGAAGTACATATAGAGTGTCTGATAATATATAGTAACTAAAAGGAATATCTCATGCATTTAAACCGAGTCTTCTGTATAGAAAGCAGAGCACTATATGCGCTGAGGAAGCGGATCGCCTGTAAAGCGGCACTGCGGCAGTACTGTATCAATGCGCCCGGTCCCCGCTCGCTCCGGGATCCTGAAGCACGGACTCGCGGAGAGGAGCAGCGTCGCTTCCTTGCAGGATTTATTTGTTTGTGGAAAAATTTCTCTTTTGTTTTCCGTTCTAGAGCAGCGCGCTTTCCGAATGCCGACGACTCGCTCGGACGACCCTCCTCCACTCGCCAGGCTTTGCATGTGTTGCTTTTGTCCTGCAGGAGAGAAGGCAGGCTTTGTGTTTTGGTGGATCTAGAGCTGAAGGAGGCAGTGCCAGGCGCTGCTGCTGCTGCTGCTGCTGCTGTGGGCTGGACCGGCCACGGTGCGTGAGATTTACTGACGGAGAGAGAAAGAGAGAGAGAGAGAGACAAAAAGGACTCATGGAAGACAGCGAGAGTGAAGGGAGGGCTGGCAGGGAGTGTAAATACATTAAAACCATTTATATATTTGGGGTGTGTGTGTGTATGTGTGTGCGCGCGCGGAGTGCCAGCACAGGGCATCATCAGGTTAAAGGGATATGTGGTTGAGAATGGCTTTGTAATAATAGCCCACCTGGACTGTTGGTCATTGCTGTTGGTTAAATGTTTCTGGAATGCATAATTTAGTCGACAAAGTCAGATTGCAATGCTGATATCTAGCGGGTAGTTAGTGGTGGATTTTGAAAGCAGATGAAGGTTGGTGACTGGTGAAGTTTAAGTTGACGGGTGTCTATGATGTCATACTGTAGCTGCTGTAGATGTTCATGTCATCTTGAGAAGTTCACGTTGATGCTTGATTATGATGTCTGTGTGTACACTTAAACTTACATTTATGGCTAGTTGTGATATAGTGACATGTTCATGTCATCAGATGATGTTTAACTTGATGCTTGATTTTGATATCATAATGTAGTTGAGGATTGTGATGTCAGTGATGCTACCGTAGTAAAAAGTGGACATTTTTGGCTGCTTGTCATCATAATGTAGGTGTTCATGTCATTTAATGATGTTTAAGTTAATGCTTGATTATGATATTAGTGATTTAGTAAAGTTGATGGGTGATTATGATGTCGTAATGTAGATGCTGTATATGTTAATGTGATTTAATTTGAAGCTGATAGCTGATGATGATGTCACTTCATGTCATTTGTGAATTTGAAGATGATCATGATGTCATAATGCAGCTATTGTAAATGTTCTTGCCAGATTTTTGTCTTGTATTTAAATTTCAGTCACAGACTGGAGATGATTTTGCTAAAAACTTATTAAAAAATTACTGACAATTATGTTGAGCAATGTCTTTTTACTTTGGAGTTAATGAAAATAATGCCTAGCATGAACTGTTTAGCTTGCTATTCAGATAAATGCCTAAGTGTGGCAGATTAAACAAGTTGTAGTGAGTTTTATCTATAGTTTGATGACATTGAGAAATAATCAGGAGTGCTTTGTACAGATTATCTGAATGATTGTGGCTGTACATTGATGTAACTGTGTACAGAAGGTTATTGGAAGTCAGCCATAAATGTTCTCTCAGTGTAATCAGCTGAACTAAAATTTGCTGTGAGAAAATGACATTTTTTTCCCTTGATCCACAGCTCTGTTAAGAAAAATGAATAATTTTCCCCCTCCTGTCTCCGGTTATAGCAGTCTCAGAATAATGACAGTGTGCAGGAGGAGAAATATAAGCTCTTGAATATGTAATACGGGAGATCTAGACCCAGCTCTGTAAATGGCTCATTATATGATGTATTTAATCTGCTGGAACACATTCTGAATAATTTCCTACCATAAATTTTGTTTTCTTTCAAGAAACTCTAAGATCTGGGAAGAAGGGAATGTGAACCATTGTGGAATTAGATCAAAAGGAAGGCGTCTTAAGATGATCTGATGATGTGTTGTGAAAAAGCTTTATTTAAATATGCCTGCATGATATATTCCTATGTATAGTTAAGGGCGGGGATTCTGGGAAGGAGCTCAGAGAGAACATTTCAAACGTCTGCTCTCTATCTCTTTGACTTGCAGGATGGGAAGGTGTCAGACTGCACTTAAACAGAGTGTTGGGTCCGTGAGGACAGCCATGAGGAGACCTGTTACAGCTCCGTTGGAAGACGCTTCAAGTGATCTGCCAGTTTGTTTCTCTTAAACGTAGGCTGAATTTGGAAGATTGGATACTTTCCAGTTTGGCAACCCTGAGCAGGATTCGATTTGGGATTTCTGTGCTTGTGGATATATATGCGTTCATCCTTCTGGAATCTCACGTGCGTATCGCACTCCGAGCAAAGTCGCATAACATCAGCTGCTTTCGGAATTTGGATAATTGCACGCCCCTCACTGGAGTACAGTTATTGAGCTTTCCATTACAGGTCTTTGTTGGGAATCGTTCTGCATCCACCTGTGAGAGCCTCCTAACGGGAAGTGTTCGGTTGAGTGTCAGCTGGTGAAATGGATGGCCCGCGGTGCAGCGGGATCCGGAAAAAGCGGAAGTCTCGGTCGGTGCGAGACCGGGAGCGCGTGTCTAACGGGATCAGGAATAACCATGTCCGGGGCGCCGTGCTTCGATTCTCCTCGGATTCCGAGAGGGAAAACAGCACCAACCCCACCTCTTCCTCACGTCCCAGGCCACCGAGGAGGAAGAGGAAAGAGTCTACCTCTGCCGAGGAGGACATCATTGACGGATTCTCAATTTCGGGATTTATGACGCTGGAAGCTCTTGAGGTAAGAGACTGGGTTGCTGCGGCCTGTGTGTGAATGTGTTTTTTTACTGCTGTTTTTTGGAAGTGCTTGTTTGGTTTGGCTGTGAAAAGCTCAGTGGCGGCATAATGACTGGTTTATTATTGTCTGTAGACTGCTTCTTTCTGGACTCTAATTGCCTGGGTCTGTTTGCACAGTATTGAATTTTCTGTTGTTCTTCTGTGAGTGTGTTTGTGATTCAAGTAGATGTGGCTTTATAAGTCGTTTTCCTGCCAAAGATGTAAAGTGTGTCCGAATGTGCTTGCTTATACACTATTCTGTGCCATTTAGTAGTGTTCATACTGAAAATTCCAGCATGAAGTGCACTTCATATTCCCGGAAGATGCACTTATTTAATTGAAAAAAAAAAACGAAGTGTGGAATGTTGGACACTTCAGGCACTCATCTGCAGCTTTCCTTATGTGGTAGAATAAAAGGAGGTTTGGACTCCAGTGATAAAATAAGCTTATGAAATTCGTACACTAGACAGTTGAGTGTCTAGTGTGTAATTTGGTAGACAACCACAACTGTGGATTTTCGATGTGATGTGGTACTTCTTAAAGATTCTGTTTTGAAAAGGTTGATGAATTATTTTAGATTGAAAGGCTTGAATACTAACAATCTATTATAGATATATAGAAATCATTATATGTGACCCTGGACCACAAAACCAATCATAAGTAGCATAAGTATATTTGTAGCAATAGCCAACAATACATTGTATAGGTCAGAATTATTGATTTTTTTTTTATTTTTTATGCCAAGAATCATGAAGATATAAGTAACGATCTTGTTCCATGAAGATATTTTGTAAATTTCCTACCGTAAATATATCAGAACTTTACTTTTGATTAGCAATATGCATTGCTAAGAACTTCATTTGGACAACTTTAAAGAAGATTTTCTCAATATTTTTTTTTTTTTTTTGCACCCTCAGATTCCAGATTTTTTTAAATTAGTTGTATCTTGGATAAATATTTTCCTATTCTAACAAACCATACATCAGTGGAAATCTTATTTATTCAGCTTTCAGATGGTGTATAAAACTTAATTAAAATAAATTGACCCTTATGAATGGTTTTGTAGTCCAAGGTCACATATATAGAAATGATGTTAATGTAGCTGCTGAAAACGTTTATGTCATTTGGTGCAGTTGAAGATGGATGATCATAATGGCGTACTGTATCTACTGTAGATGTTTAGCTTACAGATTTCAGATTTTATTTTGATAAGAATGATAATTTTGCTAAAAAAAGCTTCAGTAGTTTAAAAACCAACTTAAACACAACGTGAGCAAAGCCTCGTCTCATTTTGAAATAAAAATCTAAAAATAATACCTGCGGTTGACAATAATTTCAGCTGATCTAGGTTTAAAGTTTAACTGTACTTCTGTAAAAATCACTTGTGCATTGTTCTCATTTTGACTACAGAATTATATGTAAGTGTATACCACCGACTTGGTATGTAATTATATGTAGGAATTCCTAAATGGCTGGAAGTGAAATTTCAAACTTCAGATGTTTGAAATAAGGGTTGGATGTACCAGCCAAGTTAGCTACAGCTTAGGCATTTAGAGCTCTAACTCATTTTGACAGCCTCCTTACTGAAACTAAACAAGCTGCTTTGGTCTGTTACATATAATCTAGGCAGATTGATCAAATGTACTATGCGGATGTTTATTATTGTTCTGTTTATTAGTAAAACCGCTGTATGTGTTTAAGGCTGTATACAGCCTTCGAGTGGAGTTAGAAATATAGTTATTATGTGTTACATGCACATAAATGATAATGTGAAATCATTTTTACCAGTGGGAGTTTTGTATAATTGTATAATTATACCTGTTTTGATATTGGAAAGGTTGAGTTTTTTCTTTGTCCTGTTAGCAAATAGCTTTCTTCAGGTGTAATATACATATCTGGAGGTATAACTCTCTGTATTGTTATTTAATTGTTAAATTAATAATATTTTGTAAATAAAAACTAATCCAGATATATAAATACATCATAGATTGGTTATTCAGGTGTATTCACTTGTAGTTAAATATTTTTTTTGGTGCCGTCATTCACTGTTACTTCAATATTGCGTTTCTGACTTTGATGTGTCATATCGTAGGTGCTTCCCAGGAGCACTTGAAGGCAGCATTGGCCTTCGCCATTGTTTCATTTGTCAGTCTTGACAGGACATCTGTAGAGTGTCATCCTGACTTTCAGCATTGCTCTTGCTGTTGAAAGCCCAACAGTGTGACACGACAAAGCTTTGCACGCTTTACCCTCACATCCCCTACAGATGCTGTTGCATTGTGTTGGATGTTTCTACAGTAATCTGTGAAAGGAGCCCGTCAGCAGCTTACGCTGTCACGCTAACGCTCTGAACCGCAGGCGCAGTTCTCCAGGGGTGACATCCCCATTCACTGCTCTTCACTGTTCTGGGATCTGTGACTCATAGCCGTCCCCTCCATGCTCTCTCGTCTTGCTCCATTTAGAACCCTACAGAGCAGGAGATCCTATTCTAGATCAGCTACATTCTCATTCATGCAGCTGAGATGAACTTAGGACTTAATGAACCATTTCATCTAGCCAAAACAAACGTTAGTTGGTCTATTATAAGTGTTTTAAGAATCTACTATTTTAACATTGTAATAATTAAAATATATTATTACTTTTTATTGTGTGTGTGTTTTTTTTTTTTTTTTTTTATTTAGTTGTGCTTTTTATGTTGTTGTGTTTTCGCTATTTGCTTTAGTTACAATGTTTATTTTTTGTGTTTTTTGTTGTAGTTTTTTTTTGTTTCATTTTGTGTCTTTTTTTTGTTTTAGTTGTTTTCTGTGTTGTGGTGCGTTTTGTTTTTGTGGGGTTTTTTTAGTTTTAGTTGTGTTTTTTTGCTTTGTGGTGTTTTTTGTGTGTTGTGTTTTTGTTTTGTGGTGTTTTTTGTTTTAGTTGTTTTTTTGTTTAGTTGTAGTTACGTTCTTTGTTGTGTTTTGCTGTTTTGTTTAGTTTTTTTTTTTTTTTTTTTTGAGGTGTTTTTTGTTTTGTGTTGTGGTTTTTTTTTTTTTTTTTTTTTTTAGTAGTGTTTTTGTTTTGTGTTGTATTTTTTATTATTTTAGTTTTAGTTGTTTCTTTTTGGTTTTGTTTTGAGGTTTTTTTTTTTTTTTTTTTTTTTTTAGTTTTTGGTTGTTTTTGTTTCGTGTTGTTTTTTTTTTGTTTAATTTTAGTTGTTTTGTGTTTTTTTTTTTAGTTTTAGTTGTTATTTTTGTGTCTTGTTTTGTTTGGTGTTTTTTAGTTTGTTTTTTATGTTGTTGTGTTTTGGTGTTTTTTTTGTTTCAAGGTGTTTTTTGTTTTGTATTGTGGTGTTTTTTGTGTTGAGGTGTTTTGAGTTGTGGTGTTTCTTTTTGTTTAGTTTTAGTTGTGTTTTTGTTTTGTGTTGTGGTGTTTGTTATTTGTGTTGTGGTGTTTTTTGTTTGTGGTTTTTTTTTTGTTTAGTGTTAGTTGTGCTTTTTGTTTCAAGTTTTTTTTTCTTTTGTTTTGTAGTGTTTTTTTGTTTAGCTTTTGGTTGTTTTTTTATTGTGGTGTTTATTGCTTAGTTTTAAGTTTGTTTTGTGTTGGTGTCTTGTTTTGTGTTGTGGTATTTCTTTGTTTTGTGTTAGGGTGTTTTTTTGTTTTGTGATGGTGTCTTGTTTTGTATTAAGATGATTTTTGTTTTGTATTGTGGTGTGTTTTTTTCTGTGTTGGTGTTTTTTTGTTTTGTTTTGTGGTGTTTTTTTGTTTAGGTTTAGTTGTGTTTTTTGTTTTGTATGTGGTGTTTAATGTAGTTTTTTGGCTTGTTTTTTGCCATTATTATTAATTTGAATATAGAAAAGTTTTGGAGATGACAAAAGCTGGAGTCACTTTTTCTGCATAAATAGCAGAGGTAAACATATCAGCGCAAACCACTTTGCCACAGCTCCAACTTTACTGCATTTATTTTTTCACATGAATTTACATCCATTTTACACTGCTGACTTGCTGTTGTGATTTTGGTCCATAAATGTAGCAGTGTTTGTTTGTCCATACGGATCAAGGTTTACAATACATCAAAGCCGTCTTACTTTTTATCCAATACACCTATTCTCCCTTTATCCAATTTCCTTTAAACGGTTTCTCTCTCTCTCTCTACCTCACCACCTCACCATTTCTATTTCTTGTCCTTCTTTTACAACAATCCCTTGATGGTTTCAATTTGAGAAGGAATTTGTCCTCAATTTGCCAGGAGGTGCTTGAAGAATTCGTACAGGTATTCCCAAATGACACATTGAAATCAAACTCGTTCCACTCCAGTGGACAGACTCGCTCATATAGAAGTGAGCCATCAGCAGCGGGTGTTTATTAATGCTGCTTAGTGCTGGAACGACAGGCCTGAGAGGCAGTGTGTTACACCACTTTGAGAAATTACTAAATCATCAGGCCCAGGCCGCCTCGACAAACCTCCTCCCCCTTGGTCCCTGAGCACAAAGTTGCCACGTAATCGTTTCACCCTCCTCCCCCTTGCCCGCCCCTGCATCCCCAATTCAATATTACTTAATGCCTGCACCACTGGTGCCCTTAAACCACTTTATGTGATCATTGTGTTGTAAAGCTCCGAGCTCATTTGATTGAGAACAGCAGTCACTCTGCGCGCGTTCCCCACTCCATTGATCCACTCATAAGAAAATGGTTAAGTCAATGTAAATAATACTAATGTGCTAGCACGTGCCTGGCACAAAAACAAAGCCTTTGTTCATCAGAAAGGGTTTTCTTTTTCAGCCGACATTCAAAATGGCTTTTCAGATCTTAATGCGAACAAATCAAGTGTTTCTTTTTTTGTCTTCGACGCCATTATGTTCTCTTCTTTAGCTGAGTTGATGAGTCTAAGTGGCATGTTAATGATTTCAGACTGCACTTTTATCATTTATAAATATTTACACAGCCTGCAATAACTCAAATGCAGCGATGGGGGGGAAAAAATAATGTCAGTTTTGACATCAGATTAGCATTTCAGAAAGAGACAGGAAAAAGACAGAGCGGAGACCCATCATGTCAGGCAGTGGATGGTTGAAAGAGGAAATTAGGTCATGGCCGGAGGAGGGGTTGGCACGGGGCCTAGAGGGGCACATCTTTCGTCTGTAATCGCCTAATGCCACAGCAAGACAAAAAGCACCCTGACAACTTGTAATTCATTTGATACGTGAATGAACTCAGTGTTATGCATTCACGAAGGGTTACGAACAGGCACAGCGTGTTTAGTTGCATTAGTGTGAGTCGTTTTCATAATGTAAATTGTTGTAGATAAAAGTCATTAAATGAATATTCAGGATTAAGTACCAGCTAAACTGAAATTATAAAAAAAAAAATATATAATAATTTTGTTCTTTTTTATTTAACCAACAGTGAAAATTCTGTCATTAATTACCCACCCTCATGTCATTTCAAACCCGTAAGACCTGTGTTTATTTTCAGAACAAATATTAAGATATTTTTGATTAAATCCGAGAGCGTATTGACCCTGTGTAGACAGCAACACACCTGACACGTTCAAGACCCAGAAAGGTAGTAAGGACATGGTTAAAATAGTCCTTGTGACATCAGTAATATTCCATCAAGCTGAAGGGTGTAAACAGTAAGGGAAATAAACCTACAAATGTCTTACTTATAGTTGTCTTTGCAAATTAGACTGGGATTGCAGGAAGTGTGTTAACATCCGAAAAATTACACACTTCAGCTTTGAACACTTCTCTCTGACAGTGTGCGTGTAAATCGTCTGGTATTTATGAGGAAATGCGCAAAGTGTTTATTTTGTCTTCGGTGATGTAATCGTGTCAAATGCGCTCTGACAGAAATGTCTTCTTGGCAGAATTGTGAGACAGGCTATAGATTTTCTGAGCTGTAGATGTCTCTTTGCTGTTTAGCAGACAAATCGAAAGATGGTGAGAGAGACAGATAGAGAAAGGGTGAGGAATTGATTACACTCTTCATTGAGAAGAATATTGTTGCACTGAATCTATTGACGTTGCACGTGTGCCTAGTTAAAAGCACACGTGTATGTAATCTGTCAATAATTATGTCGGAAAAAAGAGCGAACACTCAGCTTGTGAAACATAAAAAACCAAATGTCCTTAGTATTGAAAAATCGCTGGTGATTTTTATGCTCTGAATATTTCAATGCATGACAATTGTCGCTTTTTTTAAGCAGTCAATTAATTTCCTCCCTAACAGTGCTTATATCTACTCATGGCAGTGACAGCTGATATTCATTTAGACCTCATTTGAAGCTGTCACAATATGATGTGTAATATGCATTAATATTGTGCTGTAGGAGCCATGACTGACACATCAAATATACCGTCCTGTCACTCCAAGGCATGCTAAACGCAGCCGATGGATCGTTCTGTAGTTACGCTTAGATTCCTACTTAAATCGTGTCCCTTTTGGATCATAAATGTATAGCAATGCTTTTGCTATTGTTGGGTAATAATGCATGATATGGGATTGAAATTGAAGCTACTGAGCAAAAAGAGTGCATCATTTATTTAAGATACAAAACATGCCGAGAGCAATTCAAGTTCAGCTAAATGTGGAGTTAAGGCTGGCTCTTGTTTATACCGAGCTGATGATGGTCAAGCATGTCATATGGTAATATCTACCTTATTGTGCAATGCAGAAGTTATTCTTTGTGAATGTGTAAACTTTACGATTCATTGGCTGCTGTGTAAATACAGTTGAGGTCAAAAGTTTACATAGACCTTGTAGAATCTGCAAAATGTTAATTATTTTAACAAAATAAGAGGGCTCATACTTTTTTTTAAATTTAGTACTGACCCGAATAGATATTTCACATAAAAGAGAAAATAATAGTTGAATTTATAAGAATGACCCTGTTCAAAAGAAGGAAAAACAATGCATTAAGAGCCAGAGGGTGAAAACTTTTGAACAGAACGAAGATGTGTACATTTTTCTTATTTCGCCTAAATATCAGACTTTTTCCAAGTACTGACCTTCAGAAGCTACAGAAAATGTTTCCCAGAATACAAAGTAAGGTAAATTTACCCTGATCTTCAAATTCAAAAAGTTTTCACCCACTGGCTCTTAAAGCGTAATTTTTCCTTCTGGAGCATCAGTGAATGTTTGAACCTTCTGTAATAGTTGCATTTGAGTCTCTCAGTTGTCCTCAGTTTGAAAAGATGGATCTCAAAATCATACAGTCATTTTTGGAAAGGGTTCAAATACACAAAAATGCTGAAAAACTGAAGAATTTATGGGACCTTAAGGATTTTTCTGAAGAAAAGCAGTTAAACTGTTCAGGGCAAACAAGGCACTCATGAACAACTATCACTAAAAAGAAAAAAAAATCAATCAATATTAAGAATCAAGTGTATGTAAACTTTTGAACAGGGTCATTTTTTTATAAATTCAACTATTATTTTCTCTTGTGAACTATGTGTAAATGTCCTTTATTTGAAATGTTTTATTCAGGTTAGTACTAAATAAAGAAAAATAACATGCATTTTGTGTGATCCATCTTATTTTGGTAAAATAATTAACATTTTGCAGATTCTGCAAGGTGTATGTGAACTTTTGACCTCAACTTGTAACTAGAAGAATAACGAACTGCAGTTAACGGCTATTTACACTACAAAAACTGATGGTTGTGTTGTTTGTAGAGCTCAATATATCATCTAAAGCTAATGCGCAGGTGTCTACAATTAAACTAAATATCAAGCTAACATCAATACTAAATAATCTTTGCCCAGCAGGATTTGTCTGCTTACTGCATGATAAAAATCGTTGGAAATAGCTCATTAATTAGCAGTGTTGTTCGAACGTGTTTTCTCTCATTTTGGCTCCATTAAAAGCAATCATCCAATCACTGACAATATTAGCCATGACCTGACATTTATTTGATCTTTAGAGGCATTTCGAAAGGAAAATTACACTGTGTACTTGTTAAAGGAGAAACGAAAAACAAAGATGTGCTCGGTTGTGACAGGTAATTGGTTAAAAGGTGCGACAAGTACAGGTGTGACGAAGGTTAATTGTTGTAAGAGCTTTAATTTGGTGCTGGTGCAAGGCAGGACGCATGAATATCCATTCGTACATGCAGACAAACATATGTAAATCATCAATTTGTGGTCGTATCCAGGTGCCATGACACACATGCACTTTAAGCAGCAGCTGTGGTAATAGCCAGGGTGTTGCAGGGGGGCTGTTAACCACAGTAAATGTTTGCTCTCATGTTTAAATGGTGTGGCAAGAATATCATTAATGACCCTGTGAGAGTGTGCGGAGGGGATAGTATGCTCTGCGTATGTGTGTGTGCGTGTGGAGTGTGAGAGAAAGAGTCAGCATTCCCTCCAAACATCTGTTCACTGATATGCACTGATGCTTTCGTAGCTTTTAATTAAAAACGACAAAAACGGTTAAGATGTTAACAGTTTTGAATTTAAATGGCGTGTATGAGCCTATGCAGACAAGTGCAGTGTCTCTGTATTCACCTATGTGTGTAAAATTGGTTTCAGAACTACAAAAAATTATTTTCGTGCAAACTTGACTCTCTTGTAATGGGAAATTGAATTGAAGGACACCTTGTAATTTATTTTTCGTTATCCTCAGTGGTCTCAGGTGGGCATACGCCATTCACGGTTAGTGAGGACTCAGAGCTTAAAACAGACTATCATACACAATCTCCATTTATCAGTGAAATCAGTGAGAGATTTTTGATAGACCGCTGTGGATCTCTGCTTGGTTTTTCCTCCTGATCAAGGTTTGACTCTTTGCTTTTCTGTTTCTAGATGTTCTTTACCTCAGTGACCTTCTTAAATGAAGCGTTGAGAACAAATTTGTCTCACTGGCTGCTGTAGTGATTGTTAAAAAAGCTGTGCTTCTGAGAAAGAAAACTTGCTTACTAGAGTTTACCCAGCATTTTCTTCCTTTTTTCTAACACAGGGTCACTGTATACTGAAATGTAAGGCTTAAAGGAAGTTTAATACATGCAAGTTAAACTTGTTTCGCAGCATTAGTGGCATATGCTTATTCTATATTTGTTTTGAAACCCCTAAAGTTATTTTGTTTTCTTTGCATGCAAAAAGTATTCTTGTAGCTTCATAAATTTACGGTCTATTTTAACAATGTCCTTACTACTTTTCTGGACCTTGAACATGTTAATTGCTTTGCTGGGTCAGAAAGCTCTCAGATTTCATCAAAAATATCTTAATTTGTGTTCCGAAGATGAATGATGCACTTGTGCTTCTAACTTAAAAAAAAAAAAATAGGAGCACGGTCAAAATTTCAGGAGCACCTTCTAATCAACAATCAAAAAATCTGATCAAAAATTAGCCTTCCCATTACGAGGTGATATTTGACTCCTTAAAGTGATTTACAGGAGAATTTAGTTTTTACCTTTGTAATGGCATTTTTCTAACTTTATTAAAAGTATGTCATCTCTTATGTCAAATATTAAAAAAATATATATATTTGATACGCTTTTTAAAATGTTTAATTAAAACAAAGTAGTGACAAGTAGAATAAGAATAAGTTACCAATCAAATAAAATCAGTATTAACAAATTAATTTGTATTACAGAGGTGGAACAGAAATACACAAAAGTGACTTGTAGGTGTATTTTTAGATGTTTAATGAGATTCAGAGGTGGCATGAGTGCAATCAAATTCATAAATTCGTGTTATATAGTATTTTGAATATAGAAATATAAAAAATATAAAATTAAAATATTTTAATATTAAAATATTAAAAAGATACTTTAAAAAAGAAACTAAAACCGCCAGTAGGTGGTGGCAAGTCACTGATTTAATTACTGAATCATTCATTCATTTAATTTGTTGGAACGGCTGATTCATTCAGGAGTAAAGCAAGTGACTCTCTTTATGAATGGGAAATAGAATCATTGACTCACTAGATTCTTTTAAAAATGCACGTTTATTTATAAAAGAAACAAGGCTGTGTTTAAATGGAGATGCGCAGCAGCTCAGTTGTGATTTGTTTCACGCTATTTCTGTTGAAATAGTGTTTTTATTTCAGGCAGTAGTGTTTTAGTCAGACAGTGTAAGTCACTGAATATTAACTGTTTATTTAAACTGTTGTATTAAATCAATATCTCATTTACAAACTCATTAAAAGCTGTCACTCATCTTAGTTCATCGCAAACTCACAAAGTTCCATTATAATCACAAAGCTCTCTACACTGCACAATGAATCTCTTTATTTACACTCTCTCTACACTTTGTTTATGAAAGGATTCGTAAGATATGTCTGAGATACATAACTCAACATTGCAAAATGCGTAGAAACCTTTGAAGCTCCCCTCAGCGCAAACACAAATGCGCTGATCGGGTCAGTCGCACGGGTGCTCCTAAATATTTTTCATAGTTGCACGTAGTTTTCAGTTGCAAATGAGACTGAAATGGTCGCACTGTAGAGCCCTGCTATCCCTTAAACTTGTATACTAAACATGGAACTATTCCTTTAAGGTTAGAAATTCTTTCTTCCAAAATGAACTGTTGTACTAGTAATGCTTGCCTTAACAGAGACACTCTCAGAGAGAGCTCTCTGCTTTTTGTGTAGATGTAAATAATGTATCAAATAGCAGTGTTAAGTGTTGCCTGAAGTCTATCCCATATGCTTCTAGGTGTAGCTGTAAAAACGCTAGTCTGCAAAGAGAAGATATGCTGCGCGAACTCGCACCGCTAATGCTTAGGCAAATTACATTTTTATTCAAATGCAACTGGCTTGCCTGAGTAGGTTTATAATAATACATCTGGCATGTCTGTGAGTTAGTATCTGGTGGGATACCACTCATTCATTATCTCTGTTCTCTCGTGTGGGGGAATGGGAAAAAAAAGGCAAATGTTTGCAAAAGCTAAATTGAAAATGGCAACTGCTGAGAACAGCCCTCCATTCATTTTCTCTTTCTTGTCGACAGCAGGGTCGTGAGAGGTTGAAGGCTCACGGAGACCTTGATGAAGTTGAAACTTCTAGCTCTCCACCTGCCAACACCTGGCAGCAAGTGATCTCATTGCATTTCCAAAGCAGCTTCGTGCTGGAGATGGTGTCAGAGCCCTCTACGTTTTCTCATACCCTTCCTCTCACACGTTTCTAACTCTGCTTCACACGCACACACCCAAAAGCAACTTGATCTTTCTTTGTGCGAGACAAAGTCAGGTCGAGACAGGACAAGTGGAGGTGAGCAGAGCTGCTTTCTCTCCTCCTAAAGGCTTAAATGTCCTTCTAGTGGGTCATTCTATAAAACAGGTGCCCATGAGACAGTTTGATTGAAGTGATTTTTTTCAAAGTAAATAATAGAACAACTTTTATTAATTAGAATTTAAAGCCATAGTTCACCCAAATATGAAAATTCTGTTATTAATTACTCACTTTACATTCCTCTGCTCGTAAACAAGGTGCAGTAGTACTCATTAATGGTGGCAGACGGTGACACAGAATTGGTCAATAAAGTTATTTTTGTTTTCTTTGCACATAAAATGTATTCTCACAGCTTTGTAAAATTACGGTTGAACCACTGATGTCACATGGATTATTTTGACAATGTCCTTACTATCTTTCTGGGCCTTGAACGAGTCAGTTGTGTCGCTGTCTATGCAGGTTCAGAAAGCTCTCAGATTTCAGCAAAAATATCTTAATTTGTGTTCCGAAGATGAATGAAGGTCTTACAGGTTTGGAACGACATGAGGGTGAGTAATTTATGACAGAATTCTCAGTTTTGGGTAAAGTATAAAACATTTCAGTGTTCATTGTTTACTATATAAAATTATGGTACCAGAGTTGACATTTTAAGATTGTCCTTATTGACAAACCAGAAACAAACAAAAAAGTGAAATGAGACTGACTAGTCCTTGAAGTGTTCACTAATGTCAGTTCTTTATGCCTTATGGACTTTCTTATTGCTTTAAAAAGAGAAAATATTTGCAAGGGATAGTTCAAAGTTTAAACAGACCATGTTTTTTTGTTCCATTGTGCTGTACACATCTCAAGACCTTGAGGTTTTATTTATTTTTACCGTTTTATGCCTTTAAGTAGAACAGCAGGTGGAAATAAAGCGAAGTGGGCGAGAAAGAAAGGGGGATGGGATTCATGAAAGGTCCACTCGACCTCGGGATGCTCGAAGGGCATTGGCGCTGACAGACCTTTTGTTTTTTTTTTGTTTGTTTTTTTACCTATTTCATTGCCTATGTCTTGATTTTTAAAGAATACATTAACAATCTAAAATATAAATGTAAATATAAATAAATAACAAAAAGATTGCTTTTATTTGCACATAGGGCTAATTTGAATTTCATGTTTTTCCACAGTTTTATTTTTTAGAAATTAAGTGATCTCAATTTCGAATAGAAATATTACCAAACATTAGAATTAGATGCTTGACAATATGCCAATAATAGAAAAGAACGATCCAACCGCTTGTCTACGCACTTGATTAACCGCTTACATGTGACATGCTCATATTGCTAAGCGCCATTCACACAGAGATGCAACGTGGGCAGTGGAATAGGAAAAACATGCTAGAAGATGAGAGTGAACTTCTTTTAACTTGAGCGCCAAGTTTTTAGAATGCCGTTTCATGCATGAGATGCTGCAAGAGACGCGAGTGCAACAGTCAAATGCGTCCGTGTCTAAATAGAAAAAAACAACAGAAAAGCAGCGCAGTCAAATAAAAAAAACCTGTGAAGAACTACTACTGTATGTCTGATATTTCATGTTTGCATCATGCTGACAGGCTGAAAGCTGAAATTTTAACATTTATAGTTAATAATAGTCCACTGGTGTTATACCTTCAGTCATTTTGAATTTGAATTACCTTGACTTTTGAGTTTTTTTTTTTTTTTTTAAACATTTTTATCGTATTATTTCTTAACTATACTATGTATAAGACAAGTTCATGCATGTTTTCTGCCAAGATATTAAAGTGATTTGTTTAACATTTACATGTTGACAACTAAATGTGTAGTGGAATAGAATACTTGGAATAGAATTTCTTTAACTAGGGGCTTAATAAAGAAAAAGTTACTTGAATCATGGTGTAGTTACATTTTTAAGTTGACTGCTTAAAAATCATTTAAAAAAATGAAAAAGTCAGATGTTCCAAAAAAAAAAAAAAAAAAAAAAAAAAAAAATTTGAGTTTTTGCCATATCGCCCAGCCCTATTCGTACATCTTGTTTTTTTTAAGTTTATATTTTCTAATAAAGCAAGGGAAGTTGGGAAGGAAAAGCAAAATGGATTTTCGTTGTGTTTAGGTTGGTCTAATGTAACATAGTAAAAGGTGGCATTAGCTATAAAGTAATTCTAAAAGTAATTTTTACAGTGATTTATATGAGGGTCACAAACGGCACCCTGTTTTGTAGAATGAATGTCCCACATTGTAATTTCCTTCTTTTGGACTGTATGTTGTTGTTGGCCAAGATAGAGCTGTTTTTTCCCCCTACACGCCATATGCAGGGACGCCGTTTGGCTTGATTTTATATCCTGTAGCTATTCATCAAGATCTTACAACCACATAGTTTGTGTTCCTTAAAGTGCCATTAAACCGTGAATCTCATTTCAATGTGTGTCAGTGTCTGAGTTCATTAAGGCTTTAAGGAAAAAAACAGTTTTATGAACTCTTTATCAAAAAGTGATGTTTACCTGCCTCTAATAAATAATTATTATAGGTATCCCAGAATGTATGATTTTAATGTACCTTGCAGTGCAGATTTAGGTGTATGGACCCAAATTGTAACTGTTTGCATTGGCTCCGTTGACTGGGAAAATGCATGATTGTAATCAAGTAGCCCAGATGTTAGATTTACATTCACAGTCTATTGGTTTTGCTATGCTTATGACACTTGAAATGGTGCGGGACAAGATACGTGCTGAAGTTTACGATTAGGAGTTCAAATCCGTAAACTTAAGTATAAGCAATAGAAATTCCCTAAGAAACTAAACCTATAGAGACACATTGTTTTCTTTGCCAAGTGTGAACGCATTTCAATCTGAAGTGAATTCAGATTATGTGAAGAATTTGTGGCTAAGTTGGTGGTTTCCACCTCCTATTTTTAAGGTAACAAAACTTAAGCCTGTAAATGCCGAGTTAACTCATACACATGCCAAGTAATTGTTTTGGTTGTGGCTGTTGGAGCGAGAGGAGAATGTGTTGTTTCATTCCAGGTCTCTTCTGTTTATCCTGAAGTGACTGATTGGGTGTGTGCGAAACAGCTTGCTGGTCAACGGAAGTGTTTGGGGTCAAATGTGGGCCCAGCCGATGTCTGAAGACACAGGAGGACAATACAAGGGCATGTATTCACAGATAGGGCTCTGGTAGTTCATTTGGACATTATACATGCATTATAGAAATGCACTTTAGGTAAAATACAGTAGTATTCATGTGAACTTGGTGACACGTGCTACACTTTTCAAAATAAAGGTTCCAAAAGTGGTGTTTGAAGTGATGTCATAGTGAAACCATTTTGGGTTCCTTAAAGAACATTCCAGTGAACAGTTCTAATCTGTAATCTGAACCTTTTTCTGCCAATGAAGAACCTTTATTTTTAAGAGTCTGTTTAAAATAAAACAACTTTGATTGAGCTACTGATACTGTAGTCTTCATCTCATGTAAATGTACATGGTTTTAACGAGGACAGAATTACAGAGTGCGAGTTTTAAAATCTTCCACTGGTGCTTCCTTCAAAAAAATGCAAATCTAGTCAAGATCTTGCTTGGCAGAGGTCTCACCGGAGCTTCTTTTTGGACAGCAAAAACCCTTCTGCCAAAATCACCGCTGTGAACAAGTTAGCTGCCGTTTCTGCGTCTGTTTTCTCGGACTCATTTCTGAATTAGTGTTTTGCATTTAGCCTCCTGTTTGTACCCGACCCTTGCTGTTCAATGCATAACAGCCATCCTGCTTAAATGCCATATTTGTGGCTGCTGAATTATGCATGAGGAGCAGTTTAGAGGCCTAGTGAGTTTGTGCTTGGTGGGAGAGTAATGAGGAAGCCTTGTTTCTAATGGCAGGATTTGGCTTGGCAAGATGTTTTATGTGCTAATTGAGAACTGAGGAACATTTTGGAGTCATTTTAGATGACAGAAGTGATGTAGTGTTGTGACTAGAGATATGCGCATGTGTGAGTGTGATTTTAGTGTGTGACTGAGAAAATAAAAGAAGCCTGAAACATAATTGAATGTTTTAAGGAGTATTCATTAGAAGACCATTTTGCAAAGTTTATCCAACATCTCTTCATCATAATAGTCAACACTTTTTATATTACAGACTCTCCTATTAACAAACCTCACTTAGGGTTCGAGCTAGATTTACAGTGGGTCAAATCTAGTGCATATTGCATTGGATAAGCAACTGTTTTGTTGTCCTGATCATCCTAATCAAGCTTTATCCAAATCGCATGTCATGGTTTTCTTCTGTATTTGCTTATTTTGGCACACACACGATTTCCCACTCCATTGTTTGGGTGTTTACTCCACTGAAATCTCATAAGTGATTTTTTTTTTTTTTTCTACCGTGTCACAACATGCCATGCTTGCCTGCAGGCTGTCTGTCTGTTAGCAGACCCTCTGCTTTGGAGCGCCGGAGCTCGTCCCTGACCTTCTGCTGGCTCTCGGTGGTGTTTTCAGTCCAGAATGATGTAGATCAAATGGTATAAAATTATTATTATTATTATTATATTTTTTCTAACGTAGTGAACAACAAGGAAAGTAGTCCTTGTTCGATCTAGTGTTCTATGCATCCACTTATGACCATACAAACTGCTAATGCATACTTTTGTACAGTTGGATTGGATACAGTTTGATATGTTTATAAGAGGATTGCTTGTGCTTTTGGATGGCTGTTGAATGCAGGTCATTTGAGTGTGTGGGTAAGAGGGCTGTCGAGGAGACATTTAAGACTACTGTGCTCAGAGTTCAAGAGATGAGGTCCACTGTCATTCAGAGACACACAAACTCTCTCTGTTTCTGGTGTATGGCTCCCTGCAAACAGCCTTATTTGTTCCATCAGATCTGTTTTTTCCTTTCCGGCTTGAGTTCAGCCCTCTGTAGGAGGAAGAGTTTGCAGTGTGAGGTCAAATGTATCTAGCTGAGGTTAAGGCCTGCGCTGATCATAAGGAGTTATTTTCAGCTGTCTCTGTTACAGCAATCTACACTGGATTCACAAGCTATTATCTGCCTGATGTGGGTAGATACCATACAATTGTTGCTTTTAGACCAATGTTGGACAGACTTCTTCCTGAGGACAATATATCGGTAGTGTTTCCTCTAGGGTGGCAAGGGAGGCGCTGTCTCCTCAAAATATTGGATGAGAAAAAAATGCAAATATTACAAAATTAAATCAAAAAGTGTATAAATCACTTTTTCTAAAGAAACATTGTCCAACATTGAAAACCAGTTGGTAAAGTTACAGCGGGAGTCCACGTCTCTCTCGCCTCCCTTAAACTACTGAGTTTTAACAGACGTGCAGTGAGTTTGGTGGGGGGGTAATTGAGAATAAATGGAGGAAGGTCATGTGAGAAGATATAATTGGGTGTGACTGGTTATGTTGGACTGTGATTGGTTCATGTGATAAATCCCGCCTCTTGTGTTAGTGCATGTTCCGCATTTGTGAATCTGTCTGAATGAACAATATAATTGCGTTAATGCAAAGGCTAACTAAAAAAAAAAGTAAGAAAACACCTCACTGGGAAAATAATTCGATGCATCACAAATCGAGAAATGATTCAGCTTCAGTTCTGGGATTTTCTAAATGCATTACGATTCTTTCTCAAGTCGAATCTGAGCTTAGTTTTGAACAGCAGATGGCACTGCATGGTTTATAAACAGCTGTACTCTGCTTGTTTCCAAATCCTTACACACACTTGAACCTAAAATAATCATTCATAAAATTCGAAAAGGTGGTTGGTGGTATCTGTATTCAGAAAGACACGGAAAACAAATAACGTGTTCCGTTCTAATAAAATAATGCCAGCCACTGTTTACTCTTACTCTGTTTACCACATAATCAGAGTAAGGAGAAATGGCTGAGCATGATGGTGAATGGTTTGGAGATCCTGAGCACCACTTTACAGTGAAATTGTGAGTGAGAGTGTTGAAATATATATATTTTTCTGTTCCATCTCATATTTATTCTTTAAAGAGGTTTCGTAGAACACGTCATTTAATTTCCGAACACGGTGTTGGAATGCGGTGGATTTTGGGGCGGGAAGGAATCACAATGCCACCTCAACATTGTGATGTCTATCGGCATCATCTGTTGGCCCAACCCTAGTTCAAAATGGGCTGTTTACATTTATTCTTGTGTCTTAAAATCAGTTTGAGCCAAGGTAAAATTACATGGCTCAGCCAAACGCACCATCTGCTGTTAAAATCTAAGCCCAGAATCGATTCCAGAGAGAATCGCAATGCGTTCGAAAGATCTCAGAATCGTTCCACGTATCGATTCTGCATCGAATTCTCGTTGCAGCCCTAACTTAGACAAAATTACTTTGTTACGTCAAAATAAGACTCGAAATGGCCTAAAAACATGATCTGTGGGAGTTTTTAGAAATCTCAGTATTTACTGACCTTTGATGACTGACGATCCAAAAAATTCAAAAATAGTTAAAAGTTAACTATTAAAAAGAATAGCTAAACATAAATTCACGATAAAATATATCAGAAAGCTCCATGAGCCAGAGCTCAAACTCGGGACGCTGAAGCCCAACGACGCGGTCTATGAGGCTATCGCACCTACCTGAAAGATTTTTTTTAAATGAATTAAATTTATCTATGTAATTTCATTTGTTAATATTAAATATTTAGGGCCAGTTTAATTAGTCTTCCGGTGTTAAAATGGCATTGTCAGGTTTTACTAAAGATGCGCTGTAGAAATTTTGTGGTGAAAAGGCGTGGACGCAGTTATTTTCGTGCATGACTTTATCGAATTTGTAAGAGTTTACCTTTCAGAAGCAAAATTTATGGAAGGGGAGTATTCCAATGAATCACGCAATGCGTTTCACTAATGTTTGCGCTCGTCAAATTACTGGCATTTGCGCCGTTATCTAACGCCCACAAAAAGCATGTCTTAAACTATTTCGCACTTGAAATGGCTGCAATTATTCTTGCTAGAAGGAGGCACCGCAGAGAACAGATCGTGTGGTAGAAGGGAGAGGATTTGTTTTCCACATGTATTAATTTATTTGGAATGCCAGAAGAACACATTAATCGAACACATCGTTTGCCAAGCCATGTTATTTTTAATTTGCTTCAGGAAATAAAAGACGACTTGGAACCCTCAACTAGGAGTCATGCAATACCAAGTCTAGCAAACCTTCATTTTTCAGCCTCCGGTTCTTTTTTAACATACTGTGGCTTCTTTATATCTTTATTTGCAGCTATGCTAATTTGTGCTGAGCTTGGTACATTGCGTTAGTCGATATGTAAATGAGATGTTGCGTCTGTGTTCTTTAATTTGCGCATTAAATCTCCCACAGAAATTTCCCCTCCCATTGGCGGCGTTTTAGAATTGCGCTCACGCTAATTTGCCCCGTTTAGTAAACCTGGCCCTTAATATACTGCTGAATTTTAAGTATCTTGACAATCCAAATATAAATAAGCAAGTGTAACATTTACATTTACATTTGGTTTAATATAAGTTTTTGCTTTTCCATTTCAGTTTTCATCAACGAGCCTGTCTAATGCACTAGGATTTGTGTATTTCTATACCGACAACAAAACCTGCGGTGATTGACACCCTCACATTAAATTAATCTGTTTTTATAACTCTCAAGTGTGCTGGCGGAGGCCTGGGAGCATTTACTAAACACACTTAACGCAAAATGTTTACACGCAAGGCCGTAATGAAGTTTACTCACATTGTAAAATACACCCTCTCCATCTCCAGTTTGACAGTGATGGATTCAGTAGGAGGTGTTAACACACTCATACTTAATGTAGGAAGACACATGGAGGAGGCCTCTAGGGAAGACGAGTAGAAATACAAACAACAGACCAGTCGACAGCTCTGTCACATGAGCAGACCAAACCGACTGATGAGAAGAAAACAAACCAGAAAGTGTCCAAATATTATGGCGGTATATTATGGCACAATCGTTTATCCTGTGAATCATGAGGCTGTGATGGGGTGAAGTCCTCTGTTAAGATTTTAAGGTTAGATTTGTGTGTCTACCACTTAAATAGACTCTCAGTTTGTAAGTTTGATGGAGAATTAAATTACAGTGGGAAAACACATTATCCTCCCCGAAGACAGTGCTGCATTCACAATGACATTTTATTCCAGGTCTTTCAATATTTGCACCCGTCACGTGTAAACACACACACGTTTTGGTCTCCGTGTGCTCTGCTCTGAAGATGGCATATTCGCTCTTTTAATGTTTATTTAATAAAGGTCTGACCGTCTCCGGCGCCCTCCCTGTTTTGATTTATCTGTAGACAGTATGCGATTGTGAGCGTGATTCATGATAATGATTATGAATCAGAGTTGCTTGGCGTGCTGCCTATCCGAGCGGACACCTGCAAACATTTCCCAGATCGTTTCAAGCTCGTTTGTATCATTAATCAATACACTTTTTATGAGACTTGTGAATAGACTCATTAAAGCAGCTGAAATGATCCGAACGTACATGCGTAAGTGCAGAAATGATTCAGACTGCTCTTTGTTTAACCACTTTTGTTAAATGTCTAAGAGCTGTTTTGTTGTGTGAATGCTTTTTTTCATAGTTGTATAATTAAGGCCTTGCCATCACTGTAATTGTTGAATGCAAATTCAGCCTTGTTGAATTTGTAGTGTTGCTTTCAGTCATCAGTCTCTAGGTTACGCTGTTATGATGTAAGACTGTGAAAGTCTTATCCTTCTATTCATTGAGCTTTTTCTTTGGGCGAAGTGCAGATAAGACCTCTTTATGGCTCTCTCTCTTTCTTCCTGTGTGTTTTTGTCATGCTGTGCGTTTAACACGACTTTGGTATGTCATATTGATTTCTCTGAGGCGGCAGTAGGTTGGATTTTGTTCAGGCTTGCTCTTAAATGAGCTGTTTATTGACTTGAGCTGTGTTAGTATTCTTTTTGTGAGGTTCTTTTCACACCCTTCCTTCCCTGCAGACTTATACTTTCAGTATGAAAGTTAAGTTGTTGCTGCTTTTGTCTGTTGAGACATAGATTTTTTATATATTGTTAAACAGGCACTGAAGTTATGATTAGGAAATCTGATTGGATTATCTATGACTGAAGCATTAATTGCACACCTCACATTAATAGTTTCCCATGGTTACAGGCTAATCAACTCCACACAATTAATTTAATTGACCGTTGGTTGTTGACTAATGTAGAGAGATTTTATTGGCATTGGCATTTACTGTACATGTGACTTTTCCCTAAGTGATACATAATTTCTCATATTGTACAGAATAATTATGTGTTGCAGGTGATGCATAAAGTCACTTGTAGTATTTAAATGATTTATTTTAGTTTTTAGTGTTTTATTTTGTTTATTTAGGCATAATATTATTGCATTTTAATATCGGCCATTTATCGGTTATAGAATAAAGCAAAAATCTGACAATGCATGTGTAATTCTTATATTGTGCAATATAATTATGTGTTGCATACATTTACTTGCAGCATTTTAAACAACTGATTTTAGTTTTAAGTGTTTCATTTCTTTAGGTAAAATAGTGTATATTTTATATTTTAATATCGGCCATTTATTGGTTATTAAATAACACAGAAATCTGAAAATGAATATCCATTTTATTGTACAATATAATAAGGTGATGCATAAAGTCACTTGTAGCACATAAAATGATTAATTTTAGTTTTTAGTGTTTTATTTTTTGTTTATGTAGGCAAAATATTATTGAATTTTAATAACCCCAATTTATCGGTTATAGAATAAAGCAAAATTCTGGCAATGCATGTCTATTTCTCATATTGTACAATATAATGATGTGGTGCGTAAATTCACTTGCAGCATTTTAAACAGTATATTTTAGTTTATAGTGTTTCTCATACATTTAGGCAAAATAGCGTATCATTTTAATATCGGCCATTTATCGCGTATTGAATAACGCAGAAATCTGAAAATGAATATCCAGCATATTTTACAATATAATAAGGTCATACATTCACTTGTAGCATTTTAAAATGATTGATTTTAGTTTTTAGTGTTTTATTTTTTATTTAGGCAAAATATTGGGGCGCTTTAATATCGGCCGTTTATCGGTTATAGAATAAAACGAAAATCTGGCAATACATATCAATTTCTCATATTGTACAATATAATGATGTGATGCATAAATTCACGTGCAACATTATAACAATTGATTTTATTTTGTAGTGTTTTATTTTTCATTTATTTAGGCCAAATAGTGTACCATTTTAAAATCGGCCATTTATCGGTTATTGAATAACGCAAAAATCTGAAAATGAATGTCCATCATTTTGTACAATATAATAAGGTCATGCATAAATTCACTTGTAACATTTAAAATGATTGATCTTAGTTTTTAGTGTTTCTTTTTTTATTTTTAATTCAAAATATTATTGAATTTTAATATTGGCAATTTATTGGTTACAGAATAAAGTGAAAACCTGACAATTTATGGCTAGTTTTCATATTGTACAATATAATGATGTGTTGCGTAAATTCACTTGCTTCATTTTAAACAACTGATTTTAGTTTTTAGTTTTTTATTTCTCATATTTATGCAAAATAGTGTTGAATTTTAATATTGTCCATTTATCGGTTATTGAATAACACAGATATCTAAAAATGAATATCCACCATACTGTATTAAGGTAGAGTATTATGTTTACAAAGTAAAGAAAAGACAGAAATCGATATTGGTTATTGATTAACATGAAAATCTTAATGAATATCCATTTTTCTTTTTGCAAAATAATAATGTGATTCCTAAATTCACTTGTAGCATTTAAACAATTAGTGTTTTATTTATTTATTTTTGTGGGACCTTGTATCGCTGTAAAATTATGCCGTTAGAGTAACTTTACCACATCAAAGTGAGTTTTCCCCCGCACACCATTCTCATTATCTTTATAGCACATCTCTTTTTTTCTCTGTTTGCTGTAGTTAAACGCTACTGAAGTGCGTTCAGTGTACGTATGTCACAACATAGTGCTTTCAGGGAGTCGTGATGTGGGGATGGTGCTGCTGAGGTGTCAGCAGGCGGAGAGAGAGCCCGCAGCTGTGCTGAGATCAGATGCTAACCGTGGAGATGACAGCACAAGCTGTTATTAAGTATTGAGCATAAAAGTCTTTACCGCAGTGAGAGGAGGATCAGCAGCCACTGACAAACACATTCAGGAGAACCTGAGAGTCACACACAAACCACATTAACCAACACCTAAAATCCACTCTGACAGGATTCAAAAGAGAACTTCTGTGGATTTAGAGCATCAGCTGCGGCTTTGTTATTCATGAAAAATGAACTGTTTTAGAAACCTCACATGACGGCTGGGACCAAACTCAGTGCTGATCAGGTGAGGAAATACATACGCCTGAATTCAAACTGCTTATTACGGAGGACCAAAATATGGCCTCAATTTTGAATGAGTTTTCAAAGACACATAAATCATTCAAGACAACTTAAGTCATACACTTTGGTTTTTCTCTTATAGCTCCGCAGAGGAGTATCCCATGTAATCTTTTCTGCCATAGAGTATTTGGACACTTAAAGGAGAGCTCTACTTCCAGAACAACAATTTACAAATAATTTACTCACCCCCTTGTCATCCAAGATGTTCATGTCTTTCTGTCTTCAGTCGTAAAGAAATTATGGTTTTTGAGAAAAAAAAAAGCATTTTTCTCCATATAATGAACTTCATTGGTGCCCTGATTTTGAACTTCCAAAATGCAGTTTAAATGCAGCTTCTTCCCAGCCGAGGAAGAAGGGTCTTATCTAGCGAAACGATCTGTCATTTTTTTTTCAAAAAATAAAAATTTGTATAATTTTTAAGCACAAAAGCTTGTGTAGCACAGGCTCTGGGATGCACGTCAACGATACTACGAATTAGTGATGGGTCGTTCTTGAACGATTCGTTCATTTTGAAATAATCTTTAATGACTCGGGAAGAACGAGTCATCTCGGGGAGTGATTCGTTCAGTTGCGCCTGCGCAACATCCAGTTAGGTTCTGTACTGGAATTAGTTCACCTGTTTCGAGTCTTCGGGTTTTTTTCGAGTCGTTCGTTCATCTTATGGGGCTGTCACGTGCTAAGCAAACGACTCAAACCCGAAGACTTGAGATGAACTAATCAATTATTTTTTCGGCTCACACTGCATTGGTTGAGCTTATGGGGGTGTCACGTGATGAACGAACGACTCAAACCCCGAAAACTTGTCAGGTAAGAGGTGAGGTGAGTTAGTCATGGACTAAAGACACAGGTAAACAATGAATTAATCTTTCTGTTTCTTATAGCATTATGGTTTTGTCTTGTTTGTAGTGTGATCAACGTTTGTGTAAGCAGTAGATTTGTTAGAGAAGTAACACGTAACATTTTAATTATATTTTGCTAAAATGACCGAAATTAACGGAATGACTCAAAAAAAGATTTGATCATTTTGCTGAACGAGACTCAAAGTTCAGAGTCGGTAAAATGATCCAAACTTCACATCACTGCTACAAATCGCGTCTAAGTTCATCGTCTGTGTACTTCGGCTCAGAAAGGTAGAGTATGGCAAAAAACTCCATCTTATTTTCTCTAGTTCCGCCTATGTTCCGCGTGACCTTTCGACATGATTCAATAGTACGTAGCATTGTGAATGCGCATTTCAGAGCCTGTGCTACACAAGCTTTTGTACTTAAAAAGTATACAAATTTTTATTTTCCAAAAGAAAATGACAGATCGTTTCCCTAGATAAGACCCTTCTTCCTCGGCTGGGTTCATTTAGAGCCCTTTGAAGCTGCATTTACTGCATTTTGAAAGTTCAAAATCGGGGCAAAAAAAATCAATGAAGTCCATTACATGGACAAATCCTGAAATGTTTCCTCAAAAAACATAATTTCTTCATGACTGAAGACAGAAAGACATGAACATCTTGGATGACAAGGGGGTGAGTAAATTATTTGTGAATTGTTCTGGAAGTAAAAGCCAAATATAAAAATGTATTAATATCACTGCATTAGATTACAAAATGTCAAGTTAAATGATGAAAACGGAAATGAAAACTGAAGTTTAATAAATAAATAAATAAATAAAATGTAGTTAAATTTAAATGCAATTTATTTTAAAGAAAATTGGAACAAAAATAAATAAATAAAATATCATATAATTACATTTTTATTTGTATTTTCTATTTTAATAAGTTTGATTAATTTTTCATTAAGTGTTTTTTTTTTTATATGTGTATGTATGTATTTTATTTTCCCCAAATTGTTAAATCTAACAGTGACTTCTGCATATATACATTTCAAACGTATTGTAAATGTCCAAACACTGTATATACAGTAGATACAAATAGTGAGTGAATGATTGCTTAGCCACTGTTTAATGCTGAAAGATGAACAAAAACAGTGTGTAGATGTTCAATTCAATTTCTGTTTTAATGAGTGGAATAATGATGTAGCACTCTTTCCTGTAGGATAATGTGTGACAAGCCAAATAACAGTGAAACATGGCTTTGATTTATATTTAAGACCTTCTTTGGCATGCATGCATTTTTCAGAGCCAATAGATACACCCACACTGTTTTGTTTGACTGGAGTGTTGAAGGACTGTACGTGTGTAGGTTTGCATTTCTAATTTAATGGTTTGTGTTTAGAGCGATAACACAAAAACATTTCTCTTTCTCTCTGCAACAAATGCAATCAATCTGAGGTCTATCCCATGACATCTTTATGACACATGTGCTAATAGAAATAGTATATCTTCTGCCAGGGATCTCCGTAGGCCTTCCCACATCCAAACCGTGTTATAAATGTGCGCCGGCTGAAGTAGTGAATCCCAGAGACGGCCTGTGTGTGAAAGACTGTTCAGCCTCTGGCATCTGTGTTCTGGGAATAGCTTCGCTCATCACGCTGGTCTGCCGTAAATGAGAGTGGCACTGCGGTTTGCAGGGCGGATCTTAAAGTGGAGATCTCTTGGGGCATGTGATACGATAAGACAGTTAGTTCTCCTTTCTTTGTCTTTCTTGTGCTTTGTCTTGTCAAATGCTTTTTTTGACTTCTTAGTTAGCATCTTTGTGGCATTATCTTTACACCTGAGTTAATGGCTCAGTCACACTGAAGTTTAATGACTCGTCCTGTCGCAGTGAGGAAGTGCTGATCTAGGATCAGGTTACTGTTTTTCGACAGCAGATTCATTTTTTTTTGGAAAAGTTCTGGAAAAGAGGAAGAAAATTCACGCAATGGATTCGTTTAGTTCTACAGAATTGATTTAAATATGTGAGATATGTAAAATATAAATATTATTAAAATATTATATTTATTATGTTAAAATGTAATAAATTATATATATGTATATATATATATATGATATGTCTCATTTCATTGCAATTATTTTCTGGACATATAAGTTTTATACCTTTTTGTATAGATTTTTTCCAGTATGTGGCAAGATATTGTTTTTCCACTTTTTACAACGAATATATTACTGATTATAAAAAGTGTTAGATATTTTTGTACTTTTTTCATTGTAAACTATTTTTTCACCATTTTGTCTATACATTATATGGTAAAATATTGTTTTATAAAAAAATGTTCAATTATACCTATATTTTTCTTTTGTGTGTCAACTTTTTAAAACAAGTAGCCTAATATCGCTTTTAAAAGGGTAATAAATATGCATGCATAAAACTGTAGAATTATACAAGTATTAGAGAAGTTTTGTTTGAGGTAGTTTTAAATAAAGTCTGCTGATGTAAATTTCACTGTAAACTACCCTGGTGCAGTATCTGTGTAGGTTTGGCTGCTGTCTAATGAGTGTTGATTGTATTTCCTACCACGCCACCCCGATTTTACACTAGGAAGTGTTGTTTCTTGGTCACTTTAGCAATGAAGCATGCTGTAATTAAAAGATCAGTATGGAAAATGTTCCCAGATCAGCTAGCGGCTTTTTATGGCAGCGCACAGTGTGGTTTTATAGCACAGTGCTTTGGCAGCTTGTGTAAACAGAGTGGGAAAATGCCTTGCTGTCAGCGGCCCATCAGCTGCAGGCCTGCACCGTTCTGCTCCCACGGGCCCGTGACCACAGCACAGAGATTCTCCGCATGGAGAAATACTGCTGGCTCAGTTGCGTTCTCCGCGTCTGTGTGTATCTTGCTCTCTGTTTTTCTTACCGTCTCTCCCTCCCCCATCGTTCCTCTCCCAGGGGGATTCATATGAAATAGAACATTGATTGCATCAGCGTCTGCATGGAGCAATGCATAATATTACTGCACTATTTTAATGCCTCTCTCCTGAATGTGAGCAGAGGATGAGAGGAGAAGGAGGAGTGGAAATGACAGCCTCTGTGCACTGGGTAAGGCCTGCTTCACCAGTTTAGACCCAGTTCTGATTAGAGAGCTGAAAGCTGTCCCTGCCGCTGCTGAATAATTGAACATCTCCATTTCCAGGTGTAATTTTAACCTCTGTGAAAACGGGAGACCTAGGGAAAGATTTGACGTGACTTTGATGTATTGTTTCGGATGGATAAAAAGCGAACGTTTGGCTTCTTTTAGGTGGTACAAAATTCAATTTAATGCCTGACAGTTTTTGTTTTATTAATTTCCTAAGATTATTCCTGAAAGACTGCATTAGATGGAGATGCTGCGATTAAAGAATACAAAGCAGCGTAAATCCTAGTTGATAGAGCATTTAGGATCTGAGATGTTCTTCACACACTGTTGGCTGTGGATCTTTTGTATCGAGCTTTGCTTAGTGGGTACAGTGTGATTAAAAACTCAGCCCTCATCTTAACCTAAACCTCAGGGTAATCCCTGGATGTATCCTTGCATTTGAGAGGAACATAATCCTAGCATTAAATGTGCATTTCTTAAGAATGCTTAAGGAATGCAGTAGGGATGTGGCTGATGTTACCTTACAGTATGCTCATCCTCACTGTAAACACAAGAATTGCATAATTGGAGCAAAAAAAGCCCTGTTTTAGCAAGGAATAACATGTTGTGTATGTTAAAACCTGTTGGATTATACTGTGTTTCAGAGCATGTAAAATAAAAAAAAATGATGCTTTTGTAAAATATAGTTTTTTAAGATTTATTTTTAGCATTTTTTAAAACTTTAAGTAGGACAGGACAGAATTGGAGCTGTACAATTCTAAATAAATAGAGAATTTTTTTGTCTCAAATAGAGATCATGGTTCTCCCACGATTCTGAACTAAATAAAATAATGTGACAATATTAATTGCGGCAGTCTATTTAAAGGAGAAGTCCACTTACAGAACAAAAATGTACAGATAATTTACTCACCTCCTTGTCATCCAGGATGTTCATGTCTTTCTGTTTTCAGTCGTAAAGAAATTGTTTTTTGAAGAAAACATTTCAGGAATTTTCTCCATATAGTGGACTTCTATGGTGCCCTGAGTTTGAACTTCCAAAATGCAGTTTAAATGCGGCTTCAAACGATCCCAGATGCGGTTGTAAACGATCCCAGCCGAGGAAGAAGGGTCTTATCTAGCAAAACGACCGGTTGTTTTAATAAAAGTAATACAATTTATATACTTTTTTAAATGTCAAACGCTCATCTTGTCTTGCTCTACCTGAACTCTGTTTTTTTCCGGTTCATGACAGTTAGGGTATGTTGAAAAACTCCAATCTCATGTTCTCCCTCAACTTCAAAATCGTCCTATGTTGCTGTTTTACCCTTTTTTGTTAAGGGTGTTTGATCTTCTTTGCATGTTCACTTTGCAAAGACTGGATTGGTACTTCTGCGGCGATGTAGGATGATTTTGAAATGATTTTTGAAGTTGAGGGAGAAAATACGATTGAAAATACAAGTTTTTCGACATACCCTAACTGTCTTAAACCAGACAGTTCGAGATAATAAATGCATCTTCTGTAGTGAGTAGTTTGAATTTTGCAGTTTGAACTTTGGTCCAAGCGGATAAACGGTCCTCAGCCTTGCAAACACAAATTTTTTTTTTGATACTAATTTCATTTCATTTGACTAGTAACAACAGCCATATAGTGTGTAACTGTTTGAATTTAATTACATTTAAGAATTTGACTCCAAAAAATGACGCATACATTTAAATAGGTTAGAAAAAATTGGCCTTATTAAATTAAAACTGCCCATAAAAGGTAAAAATCAATTTAAACTTATTGGAAAGGTTAAATTCTATTTCTCCTGCAAACTAATCACCACACAGAATATGAAGATTATCAAAAACTTTGGGAGTCGGCTGTCCACGGCAGTCCTAAACCTGTGAAAATACCAGCAAAATAATACGCTCAGCAAAAAAATTCCAGAAAATATCGAGATATCATTTTTTTTTTGTCATTATCGCACACCCCAAGTATCATACTTACCAGTGAGTATCACTTTTGATTGTACCTGATCAGTCTCTGCTTGTCTTGATTTGATATGTGTGAGAGATAATTGCAACGTGTGTGTGGGTGTAGTTAGGGGGACAGGCTGCCGGTGAAGCCCCTCACTGTTCTGGCACTCAGCCACACTGGAGACACTGCAGTCTGTCACATCATCTCATTGCTCTGGCGCTATATCATTCATTGCTGCTAATTAACAATATTCATTGCTGCTGGAAGCATCCACGCTAGTAGAAAAATATTTACTACGGGAGAATTAAGTGATTGTGTTTATTGTGTGTGTACTTTTCTGGTGTGTGTATTTGTATAAAAATTTATTTGAAAATTGAAATGCAGCAATAACAAAAATACGTCTGATTGCACATAAATAGCTAAAGCAGTGAAAACAAGGCGGGGGCGCAAAGATAATGTGGATTATGGAAATCTGTCATGGAGTCATTTGGAATACACCACTGTTCAGAATTCAGAAATAAACTGCTAATCCCAGGTCTCAACTTCAATTAGGTTAAAGACTTCACTTAGGTCTCCCGCAGGCAATTAGCTCTCAGCTAAGCTCAGGTAATTGATTTGAAGTAAGAAACTCCTTTTATGAACTAAATGATTTGAGGATAAATTTTTCTATGAATTGGAATTTTGGGGGGACTGAACAAATGAATCAGTGAACAAAGTTGGCGAACAGATGAATTGGTAAATGAAGAGATTGTATGAATAAATCTGTGAACAAAGTCAGTGAACAGATAAATGGGTGAAAGAAGCAGGCGCGCAGATGGCACCAGGGACGGGGGGGGACATGACCCTCCCAGATTCATAGTGACCCGATCCGTCCCCCTCACTGTCCCTGCCGCCGCTCCCTAGTTATCGCTTCAGAATCAGTCGCAGACAGACCAGGGCTCTAGACTCATTCTTTCCACAGATTGCTCATTTGCGACAAACTTTCTCAGTTGGCCGAAGGAGCACAAAAATTGGTCGTTTTTTGGCTACAACTTTAATTAATGCATGCTGATTCACTTTTATCATCGTTTATAATTATATGGTAACGAAAGTGGTTAACCCTCAACCCGTACGTTTTTTTTTTTCCCATCAGTAGTATTATTTTTGGTTTGAATTTTGTGAATAGGAGTACCTCTTTTGCTATAAGTCAGGCTTCAGATGCTTGCACTTTCAAATTCGTGATCTTGTCACGTTTTACAAGAGAAGATTATTGTCTGTTATGCTTACATTTATACACCTTTCACTTTTTAAGACTAAAAAGATGGATTCATTGGTAGCCTATTCTTTATTAAAAGCATAACAACAATATAACAGGCTACAAAACGAATAAGATGAAGCATGGCATACACCACATGCCTATACCGACTAATAAATTACAGAACGTTTAGCAAACACTAGGAATCAAATGAAATTAAAAGAAATTGAACCTCCATAACATAACATGAGGTATGCTAAATGATAGCTTTTCAAATGAAAACAAAAAGAAAAGTGAAACTCTGTCAGTGACAATGCTTGCATGTCTGTCGTTTCCTCAATATTTGCGTCATTTTTGCTGTGAGATGTGTGCACATTCACGCTCCTGCTGACGCGGCTAATGGTATAAACCAGGCTCTATATCCGAAGTGATCGCACTGAATGCGCCTCTCTTTACGTAATCAGTGAATTCTGACTCCTGCTGCAACGCACACTTTCTAGAGCAGAAACTTTTGAAGCAGTGCAGACCAACTCGCAAAAATGCAACCACGCAAATTTTAGCTAAATAAAACATATTTTGCATAAGGCATGAAGTTTTGGTGGGTGATTGGCATACTAGGCAATTAACAGTTTGATTATGCATTGCTAGTGTTGATCAGGCAGGCCTTTGTTTACCTTTGTTAATTGCCGTTTATCCATGATTTCAAATAAGAATCCCCCAATGGCATTTTTAGTGCAAACCATTAGCCCAAATTATGCAATGTAACTACTTGAGCATTAGTTAAAGTCCAAATTTACGCAAACAACTGAGTTTAAATCATTTGCTGACAGCTTGGCCCCCACAGTTTCAGTGAACAAAGTGAGCAAATAAATGAATTTCTGAAAGAGGTGCGTAAACAAATTAAGCAGCGAACAAAGTGAGCGAACAGATGAATTGGTGAGTGAAGTGCGTAAACTAATAAATCAGTGAACATTGTGAGCGAACTGATAAATTGCTGAATGAAGTGAGCGAAAGAATGAGTCTGTGAACTAAGTGAGTGATAGAATCATTCAGTGAACAAAGTGAGCAAATGAATTGCTGAAAGAAGTGAGCAAACAAACTAATCAGTGAACAAAGTGAGCGAACAGATGAATTGGTGAATGAAGTGAGTGAAAGAATGAATCTGTGAACAAAGTGAGTAATAGAAAGATACAGTGAGCAAAGTGAGCAAATGAATTGCTGAAAGAAGTGAGCAAACGAATGAATCAGTGAACAAAGTGAGCAAACAGATGAATTGCTGAAAGTGAGCAAACGAATGAATCCGTGAACAAAGTGCACAAACAGATGAATTAGTGAATGAAGAGAGTGTACAAATAAATCTGTGAACAAAGTAAGCAAACAAATGGATGGGTGAACAAAGTGAGTGAACAGATGAGTGAGTGAACAAATTAATAGGTGAACAAAGCAAGTGATGGAATGAATTGCTGAAAGAAGTGAGCAAACAAATGAATTGGTGAACAAAGTAAGCAAACAGATGAATTGATGAATAAAATGAGCGAAAGAATGAATTGGTGAACAAAGCGAGTGAATGAATGAATGAATGAATAAGTGAATAAAGTGAGTGATTGAATAATTCAGTTAACAAAGTGAGCAAACAAAAGAATTGGTGAGTGAATTAATGAATTGGTGAATTAATTGATGGAAACAAATGATTCAGTGAATGAAATGAGCAAATGACTGAATCTGTGAATAAGTAAGTGAATCAATGAATCAGTGAATGAAGTGAGAGAACAAATTCATCAGTGAATGAAGTAAACAAAAGAGTAAATCTGTGAATAAGTGAGTGAACAAATGAATTGAGGAAATTATGAATGACTTAAGCAAACAAATGAATTGGCAAAAGAAGTGAGCAAAGGAATGAATTGGTGAATGGAACAAACAAATGAATTGAGGAAATGAATGAATCGATGAATGATTTGAGCAAATTAATGAATTGGTGAATGTATGAATAGTGAGTGTATGAATAAACTGGTGAATGAAGTGAGTGAATGAATGAATTGGTGAATAAAGTGAGTGGATGAATGAATTGGAGAATAGAGTGAGCATACGAATGAATCATAGGGCCCTAATAATACTATATGCTTACACTCTACGCTGTCTTTGGAGTATGCGTTGCTCTGTTTTCCACCGCTTGTGCGTCTTTAAAGTTGACATTGTGAATGTCAAACCTACCAAAGCCTGAGCCTGAAAGCAAGAGATGTTGAATGTGTTTCTTGTCATCCTTCCCTCTTTCATCTGCCCTGCAGAGAGCTGCTTTGCAAGGGAAATGCAGTTGTCTTGGCAGGCAGATCTGTAGTGCCTAATCAGGGCGCTGGCTGCCGGGGCTCATTAGATTGCCTGCACCCCGGATGTGCGCTGTCACTACCATAAATATTTCTGTGGTGCACCATAAAGCAGTGTTACTTCATGGCGTCCAATATACTGACAACCAAAAATGTCCTTCTGAATGTATCTGCGATGCTTTAAAGATGATACATTGAAACGTACAGTTACACCATGTTTTGTACCAGGTGTTTACAGTCTAAACTTGTGTATCCCATACGTGTTTGTGTACGTCGGTGTGACTCAGGGTGAGGTGGTATTGGTAAATGATTCACAGAAACACTTGCTCAGACGCCAGAAGAATATTTTCTAGGAGCCTGATTACGCCGTCACCCTGCAGGCACTGAATTGCCCACTCATGGCTCTATGCCTGCAATTGATTTATGAGTTTTACTGAAGTGCATTTAGTTGAGGCATCTTAAAAAAGATTGAGTGCATCTAACAGATTGACTTGTCTTGCAGTTTACTCTCACAGAAATGGCTCTGTGCCGCTGTGCTGAGAATTCTGATTATGATTCCCTTTCCCTTTTTTTTTTCTAGCCCTCCCCTTCTCTAAGAAAATGTACTTTCGGCAGTGTTTCCTGAGAATGAGACACCAGAATAAGTTTATCTGTGAGGAGAGAGGGTTTCTACAAGGTTAGGGAATGGAGAATGGATTACACGGATACAAATGCCAGGAATTCCAGCATGTCTGTGTTAGATCAGTCGAGAGCTGTTGTGTGTTTTGTGTTGCTGCCTATGTGTAGGAGTCTTATTTCGTTTCGGCCAGTGGTTCTTAGCTGATTTTGCTTTAGGACTTAATTGCTTGCTTAATTGACATTGAGCCTTAACATCTGTATAAAATGAAAATTCACCCAGTTGGTTTATCAAATAAATGTTATAGATCTTATTGTTAATGGTGCACTCTCTGGTGATGTATGCCAGGCTAGACCATGCCATAATCAACTTTCAATTGCACACAATTTTTAGAAGTTGAGATTTATACATCATCTGAAAGCTGAATAAATAAGCTTTCCATTACTGAATGGTACTGTTATGATAGAACAATATTTGAGATACAACTCTTTGAAAATCTGAAATGTGAGGGTGCAAAAAAATCTAAATATTGAGAAAATCGCCTTTAAATTTGCCCAAATGAAGTTCTTAGCAATGCATATTACTAATCAAACATTTTTGTTTTAATATATTTATGGTAGGAAAATCACAAAATATCTTCATGGAACATGATCTATACTAAATATCCTAATAATTTTTGGCAGTAAAAAAATCGTTATATAATTTTAAATAATTTTGAGCCATACAATGTATTTTTGACTATTGCTACAAATATACCTGTGCTACTTATGACTGGTCTTGCGGTCCAGGGTCACATATGGGCTAAATTGGAAAATTGGCAATTTTGTAAATGCATAAACAACAGTAAAGTTTTCCAACACATAGAATGAACACTAAGCCAAATGCTGGTTTGGTATTAGCCATATTACCATGTCAATGATGCATTTGTGCCCAAAAAGTTGCTTTGAAGTTTGATATAGTTGAGTTTGTTTGTTTAGAAATATAAAAACTTTTTTAAACACTTGGTTTAACAGGGTTTAGTCTCCATTAGTTGCCTAGGCTAGGTAGTTTTAGACAATATTTCATAAAACCTAGTTTACTATGTCCAAATACTAAATTTCCTTATGACTTGTTGGATAATGAAATCATTATGAATAATGGTGGGTGATATACTGGTAGACACATTGAACTGGTGAAAATTTGTCCACCGGTAGAGATTTTGGACTAAGGTCTCTTTCGTGGTTACACACGGTTGTTGCGTTTGCTGTGCTACTTGGTCATGAAAATGTATCATTTGCATGTTTTAAGCGTTGCGGTTTGAAAACAAGTGATTTTAATCCATTAAAATGCAATCAGCAGCGAAAGAGAAATCATTTCGTTATACGTGTGCTGTCAGAGAGGTGTAAGCATGAAAAGACAATGCTCATAGAGCGCAGGAGTTCTTTTTGCCGCTTTATAGGCCTTGAATGGTAAACACACACTTGTATGTGTCAGAATTTGCAAGTGTCCTTGTAAACACAGTCATTTAAGTCTTAAGTGAAAGCAAATAGCTGAGAAAGAAAACACGTTTAACAGTATGTTGGATCCTGGCAGCTCTTAAAGTGACAGCAGTCTAATATAATTGGAGTCTGTCATTCACGTTAATCAAACAACAAAAACAAAAATCTCACTGCTTTTGTCTTAATCACTTTTTTGTAACTTTAATAATAAGAGAAAAAGAGCTGGGGGGTGAAAACTTTTAGAAATTTAAAGATTAGGATAAATGTAACTTATTTTGTCCTCTGGGAAACATGTAAGAATCTTCTGTAGCTTCTGAAGGGCAGTACTGAATGAAAAGAAATGTGATATTTAGGCAAAATAAGAAAAATGTACACATCTTCATTCTGTTCAAAAGTTTACACCCTTGGATCTTAATGCATCGTTTTTCCTTCTGAAGTGTCAGTGAGCATTTGAACCTTCTGTAATAGTTGCATATGAGTCTCTCAGTTGTCATCAGTGTAAAAAGATGAATCTCTAGATCATACAGTCATTGCTGGAAAGGGTTCAAATACACAAAAAGGCTGAAAAACCGAAGAACTTGTAGGACCTGAAGAACAGCATGCTGTTTAACTGTTTAGGACAAACAAGGGACTTATGAACAACAATCACTAAACAAAAAACACAGCTGTGGATCATTCAGGTAACAACACGGTATTAAGAATCAGTGTAAACTTTTGAATAGGGGCATTTTTATAAATAAATGTAACTATTATTTTCTCTTATGGACTATATGTAAATTTATTTTATGTGAAATATCTTATTCAGGTCAGTACTAAATAAAAAATAGCATGCGTTCTGTATGATCTCTCTTATTTTGGTAAAATAATGAACATTTTGCACATTCTGCTAGGTGTATGAAAACTTTTGACCTCAACTGTATATTTTAAATTAGGCTAGTGTTAGTTATTTGTGATATTTTGATATAAAAAAGATTATTATTTGATAACCAGAAAAAGTAAAATGCACAACAAAGAGTTTAAAACTATCTTAGGGCTATTGAACAAATAAAAATGTAATAAATTAAGCTGTTTTTTATGCATTCAAATAATTATACATGCTTAAACACAGAATTTGGTTTCAGTAAAACAGAATGTGAGAAAAAAACATTTCATAGGGCTCTAAAAAACCACTACATTGATGTTAAATTGTACAGTGGTATGCCAAAGTTTGGGCACCCCTGTAAATTTTCATCATTTTCCTTTATAAATCATTGGTTGTCTGGATAAGAAATTTCAATTAAATATATCATATAGGAGACAAACACAGTGATATTTGAGAAGTGAAATAAAGTTTATATGATTTATGGAAAGTGTGCAAGAATTATTTAAACAAAATTAGGCATGTGCATAAATTTAGGCACCACAAAAGAAAAATTAACTCAATATTTTGTGCATCCTCCTTTTGCAGAAATAACAGCCTCTAAATGCTTTCTATAGCTTCCAATTAGAGTCTGGATTCTGGCAGAAGGTATTTTGGACCATTCTTTACAAAACATCTCCAGTTCAGTCAGGTTTGATGGTTTCCGAGCATGGACAGCCTGCTTTAAATCACACCACAAATTTTCAATTATATTCAGGTCTGGGGACTGAGATGGCCATTCCAGAACGTTGTACTTGTTCCTCTGCATGAATGCCTTAGTAGATTTTGAGCAGTGTTTAGGGTCGTTGTCTTGTTGAAAGATACAGCTCTGGCGCAACTTCAACTTTGTCACTGATTCCTGGACATTGTTCTCCAGAATCTGCTGATATTAAGTGGAATCCATGCGACCCTCAACTTTAACAAGACTCCCAGTCCCTGCACTGGCCACACAGCCCCACAGCATGATGGAACCGCCACCAAATTTTACTGTAGGTAGCAAGTGTTTTTCTTGGAATGCTGTGTTGTTTTTCCGCCATGCATAACGCCCCTTGTTTTGCCCAAATAACTCTATTTTAGTTTCATCAGTCCACAGCACCTTATTCCAAAATGAAGCTGGCTTGTCCAAATGTGCTTTAGCATACCCCAAGCGACACCGTTTGTGGTGTGTGCGGAGAAAAGGCTTTTTCCGCATTACTCATCCATACAGCATCTCCTTGTGTAAAGTGCGCTGAATAGTTGAACGATGCACAGTGACACCATCTGCAGCAAGATGATGTTGTAGGTCTTTGGAGCTGGTCTGTGGGTTGACTGTGACTGTTCTCACCATCCTGCGCCTCTGCTTATCTGAGATTTTTCTTGGTCTGCCACTTCGCGCCTTAACTAGAACTGTGCCTCTGGTCTTCCAATTCCTCACAATGTTCCTCACAGTTGAAACTGAGAGCTTAAATCTCTGAGACAACTTTCTGTATCCTTCCCCTAAACCATGATGTTCAACAATCATTGTTTTCAGGTCATCTGAGAGTTGTTTTGAGGCTCCCATGTTGCCACTCTTTAGAGAAGATGCAAAGAGGAGAAACACTTACAGTTGGCCTCCTTTAAATACTTTCTCATGATTGGATTCACCTGTGTATGGAGGTCAAGGGTCACTGAGGTTACCAAACCAATTTTGAGTTCTAATAATTAGTGCTAAAGGTATTGAAATCAATAAAATGACAAGGATGCCTAAATTTATGCACATGCCTAATTTTGTTTAAATAATTCTTGCACACTTTCCATAAATCATATAAACTTTATTTCACTTCTCAAATATCACTGTGTTTGTCTCCTATATGATATATTTAACTGAAATTTCTTATCCAGACAACCAGTGATTTATAAAGGAAAATGATGAAAATTTACAGGGGTGCCCAAACTTTGGCATACCACTGTATACGTTTCATGACTTTAATTAATTAGGCATGCTTTTTGATTAATAATATTTAATTGAACCACTAAAAAGTCCAAAAGATATTAAAACAAGAAAACTGAATCCAGAATAGGGCCCTGCTGACAGGGTTATCAAACAAGTGTGCCATGAAAATGGTTTAAAATATTTAATTATCAAGCATTTTAAATTTCCTATGTACAAAAAAAGCAAATGTACAACCTCTCTGTTCCTCTGCTGGCACTCTGTTAGCTTTCACCATTATAAAGTTCTCGCACAATTACTCTGCCTTCACCCGGTGTACCTCAGGGCTCCCCTAAACACACCTTTTAGCATCTGTAATTGATATTGATGTGTGGATTCAGCAGCTCCTAAATCACTGTTTGAGAGGCGGGAGGCGCTATGCTAGGCTAACGGCTGAGTTATGTATGAGTTAGCAGCTGTCGGCTTTAATGACGCGCTGTTTGCGAAGCACACAGTGCTAGCCTGCCACGACAGCCTTGATGAATGGAGCCATCCTGAGCGTGTGAAGTTCAGCCCCGGCTCGCCACCAGCATTCCGGCTCGTGCCTCTAATCGGTGCGTAATCAGAAGCATGGCGTGCCTTCAGGGGGTTGAAGAGGCGGGCTTTGGGTTCTGTACGCTCAGCGTCAAGGTGAATGTCCTTCAGCAGCTAATGTTGCGGTCTCAAGTAATATTTCACACTAACCTGCTCTGAGCACAGTCAGGCATGTCATTTTCTTTGGGCCAAATGGATTTTTTTTTTTGGGGGGGAGGGGGTGAATGTAAATGCGAGACATATCAGCTTTGGCTTGGCTCAAGTTTTTCTGAATGTAAAATCGTGTTAGCTTTACAGGGAAACATTCAAAACCACACTCTCCATTGCCGTTGACTGTTTGGTTGTTTATATTATCTGGAAACGATTCAAACCCACACCTCTCGGTGCTGTTGCAGTAATGCATCCGCTTTCTTGCGGTTTTTCATAAACACTTGCCAGAAGCTCTTGTTCAGCAGCATGCTCATGCTCAACAACTCATCCAAATCCCTCCAGTGGAAATGAATGGAAAGGCAAATTAATTCATGCTCTCAGTGGTAGTCGATATCAACTTCCTCTGTTTTTCTCCTTCATTAGTGTTTAATCATTTCAGCTCGGACTGGAAAACTCTCAATGTGCCAAATTTATATTAAGCACTGTGCTGTGGAGTTTGAGCCTGCTGAAATGACAAATCATGGCGATTATTTTGTAAGAATGTGTTTGATTGTCGAGTGTGTGCAATTATATCAGGATCTCGGAGGCTGTGTTACCCAATCCATCTTTTCTTTTTGGCGGCGTCCCAAAATGCTGACTACTTCTGTTGATTTATGTCTAGACTACCATCTATAAGTTTGAGATCATTATTTTTTTGAAAGACATGTGTTATGCTTATGCTAATTTTATTTGCTAAAAAAAACAGTAAAAACAGTAGTATCGTAAAATATGATTGCATGAATTTGAAATAACTGTTTTCGAAATGTATTTTGAAATGTAATTTATTTCTGTGAATCCTTTGAATTTTCAGCATCATTACTTCAGTCTTCAGTGTCACATGTTTTTCATTTTAGATTTTTGAAAAGTTTCATGTAGGGCTGTCACGATTCCTGTATAAAATTCCTGTATTATAAAAAAAAAACATAACAAAACAACAATCGCATTTGACTGTGTTGATTAAAAAAAATAAAATAAAGTTTTTCCTTTTACGTTTTTGAAAAGTTTCACATAGGCTGTCACGATTCATCGATTAAAATTGAGTACTCGACTATAAAAATTCTTGATAACATTTTACCTATGATGATTAAAAAATAAAAAATACATTTTTCTTTTTACACTTTTGAAAAGTTTCACATAGGACTGTCACGAGTCCTCAATTAAATGTAAATTTAAACTCGATTATATAAAAAAAAAAATCCTTGATTGCATTTTGCCCATATTGAGGGGGAAAAATAATAATAAAAATGTAAAAACAGAAAAATATAAAAAATGTAAAAAAAAATAAAATAAAGTTTTTCCTTTTACGTTTTTGAAAAGTTTCACGTAAGGCTGCAACGATTCCTTGATTAAATTTTGGGTACTCAATTATTTTAAAAAAAAATTCTTGTTTCCATCATGCCAAAAAAAAAAGTAAGTAAATAAATAAAATGTTTTTGCTTTTACTTTTTTTGAAAAGTTTCACTTGTTACTATTCCTTGATTAAATTTCAGTGCTCGATTATATATCGGGGAAAAAAATTTTAAAAACGTAAAAAATAAAAGGCTTTTTTTCCTTTTATATTTTTGAAAAGTTTCATGTAGGGCTGTCACAATTCCTCAATTAATTTTGAGTACTTGATTATAAAAAAAGTGCCTCGATTATATATGGGGGGAAAAATTATAAAAATGTAGAAAATAATTTTTTTTTTCCTTTTATATTTTTGAAAAGTTTCATGTAGGGCTGTTACGCTTCAATTAATTTTGAGTCCTCAATTATTAAAAAGTCCTTGATCTCATTTTGGCTGTGTCAGTTAAAATAAATAAATAGATTGTTTTTCCTTTTATGTTTTTGAAAAGTTTTACATAGGGCTGTCATGATCCTCGATGAAATTTGAGTACTCGATTATTTAAAAAAAAAAAAAAGAGTCTTTAAAAAAGTTTGTCCTTTTTTATGTTTTTTTTAAAAATTGCATCTATCTGTCACGATTCCTCCTTTCAATTTGAGTACTCGATTATAAAAAAAAATCCTTTTGGCATTTTGCCTGTGTCAGTTAAAATAAATGAATAAATAAATGTTTTTTCCTTTTACGTTTTTAAAAAATTTCTATGGCTGTCACGACTCTGGCATTCAGTATTTGATTTACATTGATGGGCCATTGAAAATGTATTGTCCAAGAGTATTGAGATGGAAGAATTCCGACATAACTCTTCAGGATGGGAACTGCATTCAGGGCAAACCCCTCAAACTCAGTTAATGGGGACTGGGTTAATCGAATCACCTTTTAATCACCTGCAGGTAATAATCTGCACTTAATTGAAAGGATATGCTATAAAACGCTGAGGAAATGCTTCCCTGGAGGTCTGTGCTTATTCCAGACTGGCCCAAGACTGATTGGATTTTGAAAATTAATTGAATCACTGCCTGGAGTGACATGTCACGGGAGGAGGGGAGGAAATGCTGATATATATTTTAATTCGTAGTTGTTTTCATTGTGATGATCTTGAGGTTGTTGTGATTGAGAGAAGATTTCCGAAACGCATAAAGAAAATTGAATGTATATGTATGACTGTAAGAAGCACAGAGAGCAGAGAAAGACACATGACTTTATTTGCCCTGTCAGATGAGCCCTTAGGGACAGGCTGAGTAGAGAGGAGAACACTGCTGTTTGTCTCCATTACCCTCTCTGTGAGTGTGGCCTCGTTCCTTTTTTTTTTTTTTTTTTTTGGACACAGGCTTATTATGTCATAACATGTGTCAGTGAGCCCCTGCTGAATTACTGACAATGCTGAGAGCTCATACTCCCAGCAAGGCATAATTTCACACTATTTCAAACAAACTGGTGACCAGTGGTGGAAACATTATATACAGTATATAAATGACAACTCAACAAAGTGTTTGTAGTTATGTCTAAGTGTACGTTTACACTAACAATGCTATACTAAAACGGAAACGTTTTTGAAAAGTTTCACGTACAGGCAATAATATTGTCAAAATGATCACAGTTCACACAAATCTGCAAAAATGACAAAAAATGTTGTATAATCCATGCCAGCCAGTAGTTGGAGATAGCACTTTGTAAGGAAACGATATATTGTGACATCTACAGAAATCTTGAAAAATTATAAATCATACTATCAGTCAAATTAATCTTTATTTATTCATTTTCTTTTTTTGAACAATGAATTACACCATTGCATACAAAAGGAACAGTTACACTAAACAGAAGATACTAAAATGCTAACCGATTTAGTTTTGCACAGTGTCAAATTAAGAAAACTTATGAGGGTACATATTTTTGCTCTGAACTTGTGCTATAGTGTTGATTTAAATGTTTCAAATAACTTCTGTACGTGGATTCTTGTTTTATAGTATTCTATACGGTGATAAAGGCTATGCTGATTAGCAATGCAATACAAATATACATTATCCATGTGAAAATACCTGAAAATATCATCAATTAGGCCTGTCGCGATTATTAAATAACCATCTGATCGCGGTTAATTCATCTAACCGTGGTCAATTCAGACAACCGCTATTATTGTGCATGGAGACATTGTGTTTTGTTTATGTTTGTTCATGCTGCTTTACAGACTACGTGCAGTCTGTGTTGCCATGATCACTCATTACAAGTGCTTTTTGGGCTTGTTATAAAAAAAAAAAAAGGAAAAGCCTAAAACAGGCCTGGTGCCTGGCCGCGTCTGAACTATGGCGTGTAAATTGGCCCTAAGCCCAGTCCTATTTCTGTAAGGGCGGTTGTCAGTCACTAACGTTACCTGTATTTTTCGGAAGGTAATGCAGTTGTCGAATGTGGTTGTCTCTCCCGTATTTTACTGAATTATGTGTACGGGCACAGAAAATTTATTGTTCATGATTCTCATAAGATATTTTGTCCCTAATCACAGTCCTTTTTAACAATTTATTGAAGAAAGTGGATAAAAAAAATGTACGTCAAAGCCATAAAACAGACAATTAATCGCCATAATCGTCAATGCCCTAAACCAGACAATTAATTGACATAATCGCAATTATTTCTTAGACAATTAATCATCAGCCAAATTTCATAATCGTGACATCCCTATCGTCTGGTGTATTGCGACACCCCTAATTAACACGAAAGTGATGTTTAAACTTTTAAATATCACTATATAATATCAATACCGTTATATTGTGACATCTCTAATTAACATGATAACAAAATTGTATTATTTAAATATCATGCTAATCGTCAATACCGGTATATATAAACCCCTAATTAACACGATAACAATATTTCATTATTTAAGTATCACAATTATTGTTGAAACCGTTATATCGCGACACCCCTATTTAACATGATAAAAATATTTCATTGTTAAATTGTTAAAATATGGTAGATCACAACATTATCATGATAACAAAGATTATGGTAGATCACATAATTAATACACAGGATTACCTTTATTAACATGATTTAACATGAAAACGACATTTCATTATTTAAATATCAAGATTATTGTGACACCAGTATTTAACACAAAAATGTAATTTCATTATTTAAATTTCATGATTAACGTCAATATCGGTATATCATTATTCAGATATCACAATTATAGTCAATACCAGATAACAATATTTAATTATTTAAATATCAGGATTACCGTCAGTACCGGTATATTGCGACACTCCTGTTTAAAACGATAACATTATTTAATTATTTTAATGTCACGATTATCGTCAATACCGGTATATCATATGATACTCCTAGTGTGCAGTTTGAAACACATGCACATTTTCAGGTTCCCCAAAATGCCGTTGTTGTGTAAAAGCACATCCAAAATGCATTAAAAGTTTCCAGTTTTTGGTTGAAAACAGTGTTGTGTAAACACCCCCTACATTGGCATTGTGCAGTAGCGGTTAGCACAAACGGTTTTGATGAGCAAATACACATTACTATTATACGCTGCTCTACCTAGGGATGCATGAATATTAAAATAAGATTCTTTTCTTATCTTAGATGTTAGCTGATCTATGTTAGGATGAATTAATTTGTAGTATTCACATTTGAAAAAAGTATAACATTTTTAAACACACACATAAGATTAAAATACTTTATGTCATTGCATGCTTATTAGAATAACCTCTAATACTAAGTATTACATTTTTCTCTCTATATGTCCTTGTCTCTCTGCCAAGATGATTAAATGTTTTATTTCTCAGCGTTCATATTTCAGTCTTTCCAGCGTTGCTTTGATGCCGACCTGAAATCATTTTTGCACTTTCTCTTCTAATCTCTTGTTAAGGTCAAGATTTTCAAATGAGAATGTGATCTCAGAAAGGGCACCCTCTGCCCAGAGCCACTCTCACAGATGGAGCTCTGTTTCTCTGCCTCTGTATGCAGGCCGCTCATGTTTCATCCCGGGCTGTTTTAGCCTGAGAGGCAAACGGTATGGTTTACAGTCACTGAGGGCTTTTATTGTGCTGGGTTCAGCTGACTGGGCTTGCTGGAGGGAGATAGTGGAGGGTAACCGAGAGATGAGGTGAGCGTTTTTTTCCTCCTCTGTGCAGCACCAGTCAGTTCAAGCGCCACACAAGAGGACACAAGGGCATCTGGGTCGACACTCTAGAACAGATTGTTGTTTGAAATGTAAAACAGTGTCTTTCACAGCCAATGATTTGATATCTCTTAAATTTCAATGGGAATAGGAAAAGACAAGGCAAGTCACTGAAAGTGGCTAAGGACACATGTCCTTGTCAGCTCCTTCTTGTTCTTAGTCACAACCCTTTAAATATATGTAAAGTAATGCTGTTCAGTAGCCTTTGTATTGCTAAATAGAATCAGCTGGCTTGAATTCATTTGGCATAAGTGTGCACTAGCTGAGTATATTGGAAACTTAATGTGCGTATTACAACCGTTCTTGCTTTCATGATCCATTAAGTGTCTCAACAAGTTTTAATGTCATGCTTGTTGCTATTTGCTACACTCAGTAGTCATGAACTAATTAAATAATGGATAAGAAATTTGATTTCTTTATGAATTTTGACTTTCATTTTTCATGTTGTTTTTTTGGGGATTATTTATCAAGTTGTTGAGAAGCACAGCCTAACAAAAAAAGGCCACAGGGAAAAAAATCGCGGAGCTTGGCCTTTTGGTCGCGCTATAAAAGGGGAAAAACATAAAAATGGCTATAACTGTGCAACCATTTGTCCTATCAGCATGAAAATCAGTGTGCATGATCTTGGGCTAAAGTGCCACAAGTGTCTACAAGGACATTTGTGTATCTAAAAAAAACATGGTCGCCATTGGCCGACGAAATTTGAGCACCTGATCGGAATAAAACATGACTCACGGACCCACGGACTCATGGTCTGTTTAAAATTTGAGGGAATTGGCCACTGGTGGGTGATAACAATTGTACATCATACAATAGATCTCTTCATTCTGGACAACTTTGCCTCTAGAACCACTGCTGTGTACAGTACACTGCTGCAGTACAATTTTGGACTCTCTAGGCCAATAATTATTAAAAAATGTTGAATTTTACCCTTTGGGACACTATAACAGGGCCATTTAGAAAAGGGGCCAAAATGACCAAAAGTCCTATAAAGCCTAAAGGAAAACTCAAAACTTCACAAAACCTGCTGAGCACATGCGACACGTGATTCTAAACAAGCACGCAAAGTTTTAAGTGGATCGGACCACAGCTGGCACTATAACAGTCATAAACGTAAAAAAAAAAATTCTATTTCTATAATAGGGTGACCAGACGTGCCACTTCCCAGAGACACGTTCAGCACAGAAGTTCTATATTGCCTAAAAGAACCAGGTGTTGGCGGTTTGCGCTGCGCTGCTCGATCATTGTATGACATCAAAGTACCATGGAAATTGGCACGTCTGGTCACCCTGTTCTATGGTAAATTCCAGAAATGCTTTTTTAAATAATTGATTTAAGTGGGTGCAGCCTTGCTAATTAATATGTAATATCTTTTTCCATATAAATGCTTGAACCCCAGAATTTGCTGCTTGCAGCTATATTCATATATGAAAATGTTTATATTCAGTGGCTTCTCCGACCTTTCGTAGTGATTTTTAGTGCCAGTTTATCAGGAGGTGACGATTTTGTTCTCTTTGACTCGGATGGAAACGGTGCTTATTCGCAAATGTTTTATGCAGTATTCCAGTTTAAATTGGAAACTTGGCTAATGTCTCAAATTCAGGTGTTGAAGAAACAGTCTATAAATTGGATAATATGTCTCTGACGTATTATGTTCATAGACAAAGAATAAAAAAAAGAATGCAAGAATGTGAATTCCTTGAAGTCTAGACTCGCTAAGGGTCGCCAACTAAGTGGAAAAATGCTGGTAGTGACTTTATTATTATTATGTTGGCTGCTACATCCAAGGTCACTTGCCTTTGTTGAGTTTATTAAGAATTGACTAGATGAGAACAGTGTGCTGCTGCTGAAGAAAGCTTTTGAAAAGGCCTAGACAGTGAAAACTATGCAAGGACATTATGTTATGCAGTACATTATGCAGTAGGCTATAGTTTATTATGCTCTACGCTCTCAGTGGGATACAAGTTGCGGTTCAACCATGATTTGCAGCAGAATTTTCGCAGGTTTACAGACCTGCTGTGTTTCTTTTGTCCAGTTTGAGAAGCCCATTGTTCCTCTTGGATGATGAAGTAGCTTGTGTTTCCTGGCTTTTGTAGTTTTGTAGTTCAGATCGTGACACACACAATGGAATGCGATGTTGCCATGCTTGTTCATACACTTTTGTTCTGAAAAACTGGTCATCTAGTCAACTTTCCGGACCAACTCTCTGAAATGCTGGTAACTCCACAGAGCCTCCTTCTCTCAACATTTCATTACATCCCACTTTTTTCATCCTCAACATGTTTATTATTCTCCCATCTTATTGTTTTTCTCCAATTTTAGATGTTCTTTTGCGCAAACTGTGCGCCACAGAGGAAACAGGCTCAGCAGGGCAGCCATTCATCATAAGATAAATGAAACTCTGTCAGAGGTAAAAGAGTGGCCCTTTTTTATCATCTCTCTCCTCTTCCTATATTACCAAAAAGAGAGAGAGAGACTCAGAGGGTGACAAGAAAATGGAAAAGAGATGGCACTGGGTGAGGGAGCTGTATTTATGCTGGAATAAAACTTGTAGGATTTGTAGAAACAAGCAGGTTTTTAGGCCGGAGCTTGTAAAATACCCTCTCGGAAATGCAGTATCCCACTTTTTATATTTGACATGTAGTTTTACACAAGTGTGCCGAGTGTTAGGTGTGTGCATGTACTTGTAAGTATAAAGAGTAAATTCTAAATTGATCCTTATGGGATCATAAGTGCAGCACACTATCAGAATATAATGAACTGATAATGACTGTGGATGATGATTATGTTTGCAGTTCTCCTCCTGCCGCCTCGTCTACACCTCACAGTCTGATGTGCTTACAGTGCCTTTATTGCTTATGAGAATATTCACTTAAATGCTCTAAGTACCCCCTTGATAGAGGGCACAATATAATTTAAACTGTAATTGCAGTTTATTTACATTCTAATACATTTTGTTGCCTTAATAACTTACTTTATATTGCTGTGTACTGCAGAATTTGGTCATACAGACACCATATGATAACATTTAATGCTATATATTTTTTTGGTTCAGTGTGGCTTTGCCTAATAATTTAATTCTTGCATAGTTGCATAATCATAGCATAGTATGTCCGCATGGTTTGTGTTAGGCTCATCGATAACGGTCTGACCACATATTATATTTTATTTTATTTTATTTTATTTTATTTTATTTTATTTTATTTTATTTTATTTTATTTTATTTTTTTAATATTTAGCTTTTTATTTTGTTTTATAGTTTGGTGTAGATTGGACAAGAAAAGACAGATAAAACTTGTTTTCTTTTTTCTTTTTTTTCTTTTCTTTTCTTTTACATTTTGTTTTTTAGTTTAGTGTAGATCAGACGAAAAGTGATGGATAAGAGTCTGGCCTTTATTTTATTTTTATTTTATTTTATATATATATATATATATATATATATATATTTTTTTTTTGTTTGTTTTGTTTTTTTTTTTTTTTTTTTGTTTTGTTTTGTTTTGTTTTGTTTTGTTTTGTTTTGTTTTTTTTTTTTAAATATTTAGTTTTTTATTTTGTTTGATAGTTTGGTGTCGATCAGACAAGAAATGATGGATAGGAGTCTGGCCATATTTTATTTTAGAATATTTCAGATATTTATTTGTTTAAATTTGTTTCATAGTTTGGTGTAGGTCGGACAAGGAATGATGGATAAAATTCTGGCCTTTATTTATTTTATTTCAGATTTTTTTTTTTTTTTTTAATATTTAGTTTTGTATTTTGTTTTATAGTTTGGTGTAGATCAGACAAGAAATGATGGATAAGAGTCTGGCCATATTTTATTTTAGAATATTTCAGATATTTATTTTTTTTAAATTTGTTTCATAGTTTGGTGTAGGTTGGACAAAAAATGATGGATAAGAGTCTAGCCATATTTTATTTTATATTTTATTTTATTTTATTTTATTTTATTTTATTTTATTTTATTTTATTTTATTTTATTTTATTTTATTTTGTTTTGTTTTGTTTTGTTTTTGTTTAGTTTAGTTTTTTGTTTAGTTTTGTTTTATTATTTTTAAATATTTAGCTTATTATTAAGCTGGTTCCATTTTATTTTATTTTGTTTTATTTTAATTAATAAACTTTTTTTTTTTATAGTTTGGTACCTATGGGACAAGAAATTATTTTTTAAAAAAAAAGTGACCAAATATACTCCTGTTGATATGCAAGTCTTCTGAGACATATATGGCATCGTCTTTCACCAGCAGGGTAAATAAATGACAATCATTAGTGTCAGACATACAGATCTGGGTCATAAACCCATTGAAACCATCTTGTTGCTGTCAGCGCTTTTGCTCGCTCTCTTTTGGCTTCCATCAGAACTCATTGGCGAATGACTGACGCTGAGGGCCTCGGTCTCTGCCAAGATGGAGAGCACCCAAAAATCTCATAATGAATGGCTGCTTTGCATCGATATCCATCACCATGCCAGCCGATCTGTCATTGCAATGTGTCACTTAGGAATAAAGAACATGCTGTCTGATTAGAGAGCTGCTGTAGTGCCTGTGACAGTGATTTAAGTCCTGATCAGAATGCAAACCTGTACTGGAGACAAAGCGTGTGATAAATTAAATATCTTTTGGGAAGGTTTAGAAGACTAGATATGAGAAGGTGGAACCCTTTGACATCCATCTCAGGTAATTCAGTCAGAAGAAGTGATTAATACACAATGTAAAATTGATAAATGTTGTCACATCTGATCACAGGAGACGCATGTTAATACCAGGTGTGAACGGCAATTGTCTCGCCCGACTGCTTGTGATATCACCACCTGAGACGGATGTCAATACCAGCTGTAAAAACAGCCAGATATTTGAAGATAAGACCAGTCGCGGATATATCAAACCTCGCTTTACTCCAAGCTATTGTCAGCAAATCTGATTTCCTTGCTGTTTGACTGCTAAGTGGTGCAGCAAACACTGAGTTCCCAGAGGCCTCTGGGAGAAGTGGCACATCTGCTGTGCGTGCAGTGGCCCTTTGATTGTGTTTCTCAGATATGTGTTTTTTTTTTATGATTAAATCACCTTTTAACTATGCCAGGAATAGTCGCTTTGTTCGTATGAAGTGTTTTCGCTTTATCTTTAGAAAGAGAGCGAGAGAAAAGCTGGTCGTCCGCCGGCGGTGCCTCCTCAGTATTCACTTCACACACTCACAAGGACAGAGTTTTCTTGTCTCGTCACCAGTCGTTGGACACACACACTTTATCTTTCTCTTTCTGTTTCTGACAGTAATCCAGAAGTGGAAATATGGCAATAATTGCTGCTTTGATCATAAAAACCTGCACAGCCTTTGCATTTGTAAGTGTGTTTGTGTGTGTGCTGTGTTTATATGTAAGATTTTTATTCAATTTTTAGTATGTGTGCAGTTGCAATTTTTGTATATGTGTGTAAAAGGTGGATTGATGTGGTAAACCTGTAAATTTAATGCCCTCAGTGTGTTGATAATTAATTTTGAGGTGGAAAAGTTAATTCGTGTGAGCATTTGTAACCTAGAACGTCTCCCAGTCCACTCATTGAAGTCATTATAAGCTGTAAATCTTCACTTCTGCCAGCCTCTTGCTCAATTCAAACATATTGTATCAGGTTGTTTTGTGCCTGATTGGTTGCAAAATTCAATTTTACATGTTGTTTGCATATAAATATGTCTTAGTGTGTGGACACAACCACCCTACAATAATCAAAATCTGCTCACTTCTTGTTTTCACTTCCCTTTTTAATACCCAACAACTTAACCGACCTAATTTATCAAGCCGTTTTGATTTTCTCAGCAATACGATGTCATACTGCTCAAGCCCTGCCCACGACTGCTTATGGACTGTCTTTGGATTAGCATATTTCCATCCTTTGGCCACTTGTACGCTGTTGGCCATATTCTTTACACTTGAGAAGCTGTAGCGACAATGTCTTGTGAGCAGTGCAGGTGTTTTGTATTTGGATGTAAAAGTGAACATAGGTGTCTTCATTTTCTCCCGACATCAGAGCCACTGAGGATGCAGTGGATTAGTTTTGTTTTTGATGGTAATGCACCACCGAATACACCAAAATATGGAAGAGAGGGGCGGAGTGAGCAGTAGCTCATTAACATTTAAAGAGACATGCACCGAAATGAGTCTGTGTAAACAGAGCTGTTTTTGACAAGGTAAAAACAGTGTTGTTTTACATGACCATTGAGGAATGTTTAGCAAAGTATGTTGCGGACATTTCATGAAGACCCTAAAGAATCATACCAACTTGTGGAAAATGGGCATCCGATGTCTACTTTAAGTGATTTTGAATGTGGCCAGACGGTCTGAGTATTTTAGAAACTGCTGGGATTTTCATGCATTACCATCTCTAGGGTTTGCAGAGAATGGTTCGAAAAAGGGAAAATATCTAGTGAGCAGCATCTCTGTGGGTGTAAATGCCTTGTTGATGCCAGAGGTCAGAGAGAATGGCCAGAATGGTTCGAGCTGATAGAAAAGCAACAGTAACTCAAATATCCACTTGTTACAGCCGACGCATGCAGAAGAGCATCTCTGAATGGGGTTTTAACAGCAGAAGACCATACCAGGTGCCACTTCTGTCAGCTAAGAACAGGAAGCTGAGGCTACACTTTGCACGGGGCCACCAAAATTGCACAGCAGAAGATTTGGAAAAAGGTTGCCTGGTCTGATGCTTCACAATTTCTGCTGCAGCATACAGATGGTAGAGTTAGAATTTGGTGTAAACAACATGAAAACATGGATTCATCCTGCCTTGTATCAATGGTTCAGGCTGGTGGTGGTGTAATGGTGTGGGGATATTTTCTTGGCACATTTTGGGCCCCATAATACCAAATGAGCTTTGTTTAAACACCACAGCCTACCTACAGAGTGTTATAGCCCCGTTTCCACCGCAGGAACTTTCCCCAGAACTTGCCCCTCAGAAAGTCCCTGTTTGCGAGGTAGTGTTTTTTTTTTTTTTTTTATAAAGTTTTCGGGAGTGGGACTTGTGCGCTGAACATGCTGATTGGTTAAGTTCATGCAGCATTGTATTTCAACCACCATATTTTTGCATCATTTTTTCAAATATTGCTGTTGTTGTGTCATGAAATTAAAGTATTTCAGGCGAGAATGTAGTTGTTTAAAACTCAAATCTGCAGTTTATTTATAAAGACAGCATCTCTTGGAAAATGTGCTTTGCCGATTTCAGGGACGTGAGCTCCACGCGATGTACTCGCACTTTATTTTGAATGTGATTAATCGTGATTAATCGTTTAACAGTCCTGCCACATACAAAAATGCATTTATTCTAAAGTTAGAAAACAAATTATAAGGAATCTTATAGATCCAGTGTATCTGTCAAGTAATGTGCAACAATAAGTATACAGTAAGATCTGAAAACTCACTGAACAGTGCAAAAAGTCTGAACTGATGTTTTTCTCCAAATGGAAATGTTGCGTTTTTCAAAGCGACTCTCTTATAAATACCAAAAGAATGAGGGAGCATGAAAAGGGCTCCTCACAAACAGAATAGTTTATACCGACTTTTAGCTCTCTGAAATATTTAAAATATCCAAAGGAGGTCCACAACAGAGAACAAGACCCCCTCATCTCCATTTCATCGCTTAGTCTACTCATCTTCTGTCAGACTGTATGAGGCAGCAAAGAATATAAATAACCAATCCACTGCAGTATCGCTCTCTTTACACACTGTACTGTACTTATGCACGTAAATACACATAGTCTGCAACCCCCATCTCAGGTTTCTGTACATGATATATGACTCCTATTTAGAGTGTATATGTGGCTGTGCTTTATGAATGTGCCATGAGATAAATTTTCTCTAACTAGCAGTAGTGTGCCAAGGGTGACACACAACACTCTGCTACATGTACAGTAATATTTCAAGCAGAGCTGTGGGGGGTTTAGTATGACACTTTGTCCTATTTTTGCTTTTTTAGAAATGCATTTTGTTTGTTTTTTATACTGACACCTACTGGTGTGGATGAACCAAAATGCGCAAAATTAGTTTTAGTTACAAATGTTGTTACTGAAATCTTCTATTTCAAGTTAGCCATCATTGTTTATTTAGTGTTTTGATAACTGGTTGGTTTTCAAAATGAAGTGAGTAGTGTTTGGCTTTTCGTGTGAACTCAATGTGAAATAGCATTGATTCGGCTACTTTAATGTGGAAAAGTGTTATTCATTTCTATATATAAATCTTTTTTCTCAAGGTCTGCGATAACAAATTGAGTCTTAGCTTGGGTTGAAGCTTTAAAAAAGCCTTTTCAGGGCAACTTGAGCAGGGCTGGCCCGGTTCTTACGGACAAACAGGTGGAGGCAGCAATCTGGGGCAGATAATCGTGATAACCCTGTGAGAGATTGGCCCGATCTCAGGGGAGAGAGGAGAGATCCTCCCTCCCCGTCTCTCTTTCTCCTCTATTTCACTTCAGGCCTCATCTCTCTCTCTGCTCGTGTCCTCTCTCATCCTTCTTTTCCATCTCCTCCTCTACAGAACCATCCCTCGCTCGAGCAGAGCCTGATAACAGAAAGACGGAGGGGAAAATCTTCTGCTCTGTCTTTCTCTTTCCATCTCGTTTTATTTTATCTCCCTCCTGCCTCTTGCATTCCTCTTTGCCTGTTCTGTTTCTGTCCTTGATTTTTCAATCTCTTACCTCTCCCATCTTCGTTCTCCTCCTCCTCCAATCACCTCTTTTACTCTTCGGTCATCACTCTGCCTCCTTTCCATCCTCCTCCTCTCCTCTATTTCTTTGTTGTGACAGCCCAGCAGAGCGCATTGTGATCAGCTTGTACAGCCACAGGCTGTTTATCATGTTTCACCTTTTCACATTACTGGCTTTCAGTAAAGTCTAGAAATCAGACACATTCATTCTGAATGCACACTTTTGTCATAAAAAAGATCTACACTTTGTTTTATTCTAAACTCTAAATGTAAAATAAGAGGACACTGATTAAAGAAATATCCAGAAATAAAAATTATATATATACTAATAAAAGTTATAATTGAATCAAATTATATACATTATTTTATCTTTATTTTTTGTTAATTGTTTTTTCTTTTACTTTTAGATTAGATAAAGTAAAAGTCCAAAAGTCGCAAAACTTTTTATTTTTCCAGGTAAAACAAAGGATACTGATGCAAACATAAATCCTACTTCTGTAAATTTGTTCAGCCAGACTCAGAATTCATGATACTTTTGTACTTTCAAATTGCAATATTGATAACTATGTCATGGTGTAACTTGCTGTGAAATTAATTTATGACCTGCTTCTTTCCATCTGTCTGCATATTTCTTTACAAGGAAGGAGGAAAGGAAGGATGGGGAGGGGGAGTAGAAGAGGGGTTGAGGGCGAGCTTGGGATGATTAATGAGCTGTTGGCTTGGTCATGGAAACGGAGCAGAACATACATTAGAACATACAGACGTTGCTCTTTTATGTGCACTATAGAGTACATGTAAACTCACAGACGATGGAAAAGGTGGAGAAGTCTGGCATCAAGGACTTTATATGTGTTTTTATGTATGTTTGTAACAAATTATTTTCATACGAGGTAAAGGCACTGATGATAGATCTCCACTTAATCAGATGATGTCGAGTTAAAGAAGGTTCACATATAATGTACCCCCTTGTCATCCACAATGTTCATGTCTTTCGTTCTTCAGTTGTAAAGAAGTTACAGTTGTAAAGTTCAGTTGTAAAGAGCCAGAATACACAGAGCTCAGGGAGAGCAAGACAAGACGAGCGTTTGAGAGTTATTTTTTTAATGAAAATAATCAATCGTTTCGCTAGATAAGAGCCTTCTTCCTCGGCTGGACTCGTTTACAACCGCATCTGGGATCGTTTGAAGCCGCAGTTAAACTGCATTTTGGAAGTTCAAAATCAGGGCACCATATCAGTCTATTGTATGGAGAAAAATGATGAAATTTTCCTCAAGAAACATAATTTTTTTTACGACTGAAGGAAGAAAGACATGAACATCTTGGATGACAAGGGGGTGAGTACATTCTATGTGAATCTTTGTTTTGGAAGTGGACTTCTCCTTTAATGCAGACAGAGCTTTTCTGAGTAGATCTGAATGTAATTGAACAAATTCTGTTCAAGTGTGTCTGTGTGATTCTGAATATAGGTATTTGTGGTTTCAAGCTCATATATGATTTCTTTATTGAATTTCTACATTTTGATTTGCTGTTAAGCGCAGTTTTTAGGTGGTTCTCCAGTCACTTGCAGTCACTGTCTACCCCGAGCATAAGAAAAGAGTGTGGCTGTGAGGTACAGAAATGTAGAATCTAGTTTTACGAGGCCGATATTTAATCAAGAGCCACATGAAATTTTAAAGAATAAGATGTTGGATAAAATTTGAGTGTCTGAGGACTTTGAGATGTATTTCAGGACAGTGTTTCTGGTTTGTTTTGGTTGGATAACAGACCATACTGTACATAGTACATACTTAAAGGGAAAGGTAACCCCAAAATGAAAATTCTGTCATTAATTACTCACCATCATGTTGTTAGAAACCTTTTTTTTTTTCAGAAGGTTTGACCGATTCTCATTTGTTTTTTTTGTTTTTTTATTTTTAACTAGTCAACTTGAAAATGTAACTACGACATGATTCAAGTAACTTTTTCTTTATTAACCCTCTAGTTAAAGAGAATTCTATTCCAGGTGCACCACACATGAAGTTGTCAACATGATGTAAATGTTAAACAAATCACTTGCTAAATCTTTGCAGAAAAGATGCATGAACTACGACTACATCTTGTACAAACTTGTCTTATATATAATATAAGTTAAGAAATAAACAAGGAAAATGCTTTAAAAAAAAATCTCAAGTCAATGTAATTCAAAGTGACTGAAGGTATAACACCAGTAGACTATTATTAACTATAAATGTTCTGTAAAAACAATGAACAGCAGCTTTCAGCCTGTCATCATGATGCAAACATGAAATATCAGACATACAGTAGTAGTTCTTCACAGGTTTTGCATTCGATTGCGCTAAACATGAACGCGTTTGACTGTTGCACTCGCATCCCGTGCATAAAACGGCATTATAAAAATGCAGTGCTCTAGTTAAAAGAAGTTCCAATCTCCTTGCATGTTTTTCCTGTTCCACTCCCCGTGTCACGTCTTTGTCAAAACAAAAACGAGTTCTGTGTAATGATATGCACACATTAGTGGTTAATCACATGCGCTGACATGTGGTTGGATCGTTCTTTTCTCTTTGCTGTTATCATTGCCATTTTTTCAAAGTGTCTAATTTTGACGTTTGGTAATATTTCTATTCAAAATCACGATTCCTTGATTTCTAAAAAATAAAAAAGTGGCAAAACATTAAATTCAAATGAATCAATAAACCCTAATCTGAGAGCTTTCTGACCCTGCATAGATGTGTAGATGCATAGACGCATAGACAGCATCGCGACTAGCATGTTCAAGGCCAAGAAAGGTAGTAAGGACATCATTAAAATAGTCCTTGTGACATCTTTGGTTCAATCTTAATGTTATAAAGCTACGAGAATATTTTTTGTGTGCAAAGAAAAACAAAAATAATGACTTTATTGAACAATTTCTTCTCTTCTGTGCCAGTCCCGACACGTGTTCACAAGAGCACCACGATGCAAAGCTCTCAGATTTTATCAAAAATATCTTAATTGATGTTCCAAAGTTGAACAAAAGTCTTACTGGTTTGGAACAACATGAGGGTGAGTAATTGATGTAATGTTCAATTTTGGTTGAATTATCCCTTTAAGATCAGTTAATGCATCTAATCAAACTCTGAAGTTTGGTATAACTACATCCTTCACTTGATCAAATGTAACCAGTTCAAAAACCTTTCAAAAGTTTGAGGTTGGTATAATTTAAAAATTTTTGTTCATTTAGGCTACATTTGATCAAAAATGCAAAAAGATAGCAGCAAGAATGTAGTACAATTTAAAAAAAAAAAAGCTGTTTTGTTTTTAATTAGATCTTTGAAAGCTTATTTTTTAAAATGAATTAATTACACAATATGCCGATTGATTCATCAAATGTATTGTAAGCTAACTGCACATCAATTTTGGCTGACCCCAAAATGTAGTCCGACCCAGACTACATTAGAATAATAGTATCTACATTGTGTTTTGTGCATTGAATTTTTGATATACTCTTACAAATAAAGGTGCTTAACGATGCCATAGAAGAACCTTTTAGTCTAAATGGTTCCATAAAGAACCTTTAACATCTGAAAAACCTTTCTGTTTCACAAAAGGTTCTTTGTGAGGAAAGAAGGTTCTTCAGATTATAAAAAGGTAAGAAAGAGATGGTTCTTTAAAGAATCGCTTTTAAAGCACCTTTATTTTTTAAAGTGTAGCTGAGAGCGTTGAACAGGTTGACACTAATAATTGCGGCATATTGTTCATTTTAAACAGTTCCAAGTAATTTAAAATACATTTCTGATTTATTTTAAGATTTGTTTGGTTTTGTGTTTTTAGTACAGTGTTGGATCAGCACTTCATCTCTAGTATAAACCAGTTGAGACTGTTGATGTTCAAGGTCTGTTCAGTCTCTGGAGGTCACTCATGGAGGTCACTCATGATACTTCAAACCTGTCAGTCTCATTGGAAATGAGTGGCTTTCAGTCAGTCGATCATTTGAAATTGCGAAGTGAAAGGTGTGATGTTTTAAGGATGTGATGTAGGGAACGAAGTAGTACGTAGTGAGGTGTGAAGGACGATGAGTGATGATGATGTGGAGAATGTTTTCATGCATTCGTCAAACTGCTTTCCTAACACTTATCGGCTGTCACATCATTTGATCAGATTTTGACAGTCGTCTGGCAGCTGTACTGCAGTTGCCGTATCATTTTCGTTCTTTAACTCTCTCTCGTCTTTGTTCGTCTTCTCTTTATCACTCAGTCACTTCAGGTTTTTTCTCGAGTCTTATATTTGATCTCTCATGTTGTAGTTCTGTCTCTGGCGGTGTGCTTTCTCCGCTGCTCTCTCTCGTTCTGTGATGTATTGTGAAGCTTCCAGCAGAGCAGATTGATTTCCTTCAGCGTTAAGCTTTCTATTTGCCTGTCAGTGGAGCTGAACGTGTCTCTCGTCAGTCCATAAATGTGTTAAATTCCCTTCAGAGGAGATTGAGCTCTTGACTGTGTTCTGCCGAAGGATTTACGAGCCATTCATCGAGAAATGATAAGCTGCTATTAAACAACAGAGATAGTGCGGGTATTTATTTTTTGGATTGTTAAGCTTAATTAATACTGTACATTGCAACTTGGACAGGGGGGAAAAAACAGCGGTTGAAACTGGGAGCTGAGTTTATTAAAACCTTGACTATTCAGATAGTGTTTATGATGCATCTGAGTTTGCATGAGTAATATGAAGAATATGAGGATGTTTGGCTCAGCTCATTAGCTTAGGATGTTGGAGGGAGCATCTCTGGCTCTGTACCAGCACTGTATGTGTGAGAGTAATGAGGGAGTAATGAGAGGTTGTGTGTGTGTGTGTGTACACAGTGTGTAAGTGACAGTGCATGTGCAGGTTTTGTCTTTTGTCATTCATTCACTCATTCATTATTTTGGAGATCGTTTGTTAATTGAGGTTTGGATTGTTACCAGAATATAAACTTTAATATGATTCCAGACTCTGCAATCTCTGTGTTGATACTAAATCAACTTAATTGCAACAAATTGGGGCTGATTAAATATTATAACACATTTTTCCTCACACTGTACACGTATATATTTATAAATATATAATATATTTATAAATAATTAATGGTTATAAAAAAATAATGTGGTGGTGGAATGTATGTTGGAGTTTAAATATTAAGTTCAACAAGTATGAATACTTTATTTTATTTGATCTCATTTTATGTTTTATATATTATTATCTTTATTTATATAAATAATTAAATTCCACCATACAAGGAGAGCAAATTTCTTTACATTTGTTACAGTCCCATCTGGATTTTTTTTTTTTTTTTTTTGCTTTAAGTATGACTTGCCAGGAAGTCAAACCTATTTTGAAGTGATTAAAGTGCTGGGTAGTAGCTCATTATATATTAGTAATTGTAGTATTATTATGAGTATTTTAAAATGTAATATAATCCAATTACAGGTATTCAGTGTTTGGAAGCTGTAAATATTCTAAAATGTTCGGAACATTTTAAAATACTCACAATCATAATCATTACAGTTACTTTTTTATGGATTATGTGAGTGCGTAATATTTTTAAAATGGCAGTTTTTCATTGATTCTCCTTAATTCTTATTTTTTAATCTTTTAAATGTTCCTTTAAGAAAACAAAACAAAACAAAAAAGGTCATTGCTTATATATAAACAACCGTGACACAATATGATGTTTAGTGCACTTCATTTCCCTTTTTTCTTTGTATTTTATGCAAGTATTGTACACTTTTTTTCATATTCAAATCATTGTGATAAACAAGTTAGGTAATCAGCAGGGCCCAGTGAAATCTGTTTTATTTTTTCACAAGTTCCATTTATGCTTTTTTACATTTTTTTTTTTTTTTTTAATGTTATAATTTTAATTTTTTACTTTTTCTAGACTCTGTTTTAATTTCTAAATTTAAAAAATAATCAAAAAGCATGTTGAATTAATTGAAATCATGAAACTTACACAATTTAACAGCAATTTATAAAAAAGTGAACAAAAATATTTTTAAGGCCCTATGAAATAATTTTTCAAATTCACTTAAAAAAAAATTCTGTTTTCCATTAATTTTCTGGATTTCGTTTTAATGGTTTCATTAAATTCTAATAATCAAAAGCATCTAATTAATTGATTTTTATTAGAAAAAAAAAAAAAAAAATTCTGACAAATACTGTTATGTATTTACAGATTTCTGGTGAATAAATTCTGAATAGTTTTTCTGGTAAATAATGTTTTAATAATAATTTTATTATTAGTATTAGTACTATCATTTCAATAGAACTTTTATTAGTATCATTAGTACTATCATTTCACCATTCATTCATTTCTTCAAGCTAAACTGAACTTTTATTTTGATGGGTTGATGTTGAAGACCTTTAATTTTCTTTTTTTATATGACATGATGATAGAAATGGTAAAATGCTCATGAAGTAACTTTCAGAGCTGTTTTCTATGCTTGTTTTAGATTATGTGTGTACGTACTCATTATATTGAGGCTGAAAAAAGACACGCGCTTCAGTGTGTGTGTAGTAAACACAACGGCGCATCTGCGTCATTCATTCACACAGAAATATCCAGAACATGCAGGATTCGTATTTAAATTGTATTTTTGCAACATAATATTCACAGAGACTAGTCTGTATCGCTTTTTGATTTAGACGTACTGACCTACTTTTGATTTATTCATCTAAAATTTGGCAAATTCTGTGACATTCCAAGTTATATAGCAACTGGATGACTGGATTCCACAATTCCATCCACATTTTCTGCATCGTGGAAGTCGTGATAATAGATTATCAACCACAATTTTCATGTAATTTGTATTCAGTGAGTACCCAGAATTGTATATAAATTTTAACATTTGGGTGATTTCTGTTTAAAACTAGTATATATTAAGTTACAGTGAATTATTCCATATTTGAGGTGTGTGTCGTTGCATTGATATTGTTCTCATTAGCTGCCAGTGTTAGAGCTGTGTGTTATACAGCAGAAATGAACACACACACACACACATTATGAAAAAGTGGCTCAGCTAAACTGCTGAGCTGGGACTGAGGGAGGTTTGGGGAGGGTAGTGAGACATTAAGAGCTGTTTAAAAGGAGCAAGAGAGACAGAAAGCAGGAAAGGGGTTTGAGCTGAGGGAATATGGAGTCAGTGTGTGCTCTCTCTGATGCTCTCAGAGGGAGAAAGAGAGAGCTTACAGTCTTCTGACAGTCAGAGTGGCTCTATTTGGGCTGTTCTGACTGCAGGCTTTGATCCTATTGAGCTGTTGTGCTTTGCCATTGTGAGAGACTGCAGATGAGAGCGGCTTACAAAGTCCCTGTTAAACACTGCGCACCATCTGTATGTTGACAGCATCTGACACGGGCCTTCCACGAATACAATTGTTAGCTCTGATTTCTGGCACTCTATGCTTCTTTCGTATTTATTTTTACCTGTGTGCCTTTTTTATTCATAGTTACAGTAGAGAGAGGACACAAAGTGATGCTGGGAAGATGATGTAGGGTGATGCAAGCTGGATTCGAACTGTCACTGTCCATATGAGCAGCATTAGGCTCAAGCTATCAAAGCAAAACAGAAGATGGGGGGAATGATGCAAAAAAAAGTACAAATTACTTTACTATACTGAAAGACTGATAAGTTATCTTATCCAAATACCATTATACTGTAAAAAAATAACTAGAAAAAATAATAGTAATTTATATATATATATATATATATATATATATATATATATATATATATATATATATATATCGCATACAAAATAAAAGTTTGAGTTTGTCTATTATGTGTGTTTACTGTGTGTAATTATTATGTATATAGAAATACAAACAAATTCATGCATACATTTAAGAAATATTTACAAGTATATATATATATATATATATATATATATATATATATGTATATGTATGTGTATTATAATAAATAAAAATATTTTGGACATGACCTATTTCTCTTAAATATATACATTAATTTGTGTGTATGTTTATATACATAATAATTACACACAGTACACACACATATATTAGGCAAACTCAAACTTTTATTTTGTATGCGAATAATTGTTTGACAGCCCTAAATACATACATACATACATACATACATACATATTGTTTTTTTTTTATTGATATATGATATATGGTCATATATTTTCACAATTTAGGAGATCTAAAGTCACACTTACTAAAAAAAATGTACAAAGTTTTTCCTTAATATTTTATTATTTAATTTAATTTAATTTTTCTATTTTATTTTATTGTATTTTTTGAAGCAGGAGCCAGGTTTCTTATGAACTTTAGATTTTTTCAGTATAATTTAAATAAACGCATTTTGAAGATTGTCCTGGCAATAATTGGGGAATGGAGATTTTAAGGACACAAAATCACCATAAACATACAAATCCAAATTACTCATGTATGATAAATGTTTTCATGAAGCCAAAGCATTTTATCATAAACTATACAAATATTTCTTCTCAAATGGCATGTAACAGATTGAATCAAATAAAATATTTTCAGATAGCGATACTGGAATTATATTTTCTTGTAAAACATGCTTTAATAATCTTTAAAAAATCATTTTTATACTGTGTGTAAAATCCCAGTGCTGTCAGATTTTTAAATCACATGCAGCAGATAAAAGGGAGAATATTTTGCTACAAGCAGAACGTACCAATAAAAGCTGATATTTATTTAGTGTGATTAAGTGTTTATATTTACACCCCTGGGTTTGTTGTTGAACATATGCATGTTTGTGAGTTTAGCGTGAATCAAAGGAATGCTCAAACATGCCTTGAAGGGCCATATTTTCAGCCCCGTTGCCAGTTAGAGCAGCCTAACACAGGTGCCCATCTCACCCTCTGTTTATTTTGAGCGGTCTCCTAGGCTCTGAGCTCTTCAGTGCGGTGTGAACGGCCTCGGGCTCTTTTCCTCACACTGCACACATAAACACATTCAGCAGAATTCTCTCTGATCATCTGCTGACAGACAACATCAGCTCCGCTTGCCGAGGAGCCGCGCTGTATGTTGATCGCACCGAGTGTGGGTGGGACATATTCCAGCAGCGAAGTTCAACAAGATTTCTGTATTGATTTCTGTCACACTGAACATTTTACAGTGTGTTAAAGTTCCTGATGCTTATTTCTTTCCATTCCCAGTGATGAAATTGCGAGTTGGTGTTTGTGGAAGCTGGCGGGTGTGTTTGCATGCATTTAGGAGGATGAAAATGTTGGGATGTGTGTATCTGTGTACATAGGGCTGGGGATTTGTGGTGTTATTGCACAGTGGCTGGAATGTGCATTTGTCCTGGTAGATCAGTATTTATGCCAAAAATGACATAGGTATAACCCGTTTTGATTGTATTTTGAACTGTAGAAGAAATGCTACAGTAAAACCTGTTAATTGGTTTACAGTAAGTACACTATAATAGGTTCATCCTTAAATTTCATGCAAGTTTACAGTAAAAAAAAATAAAAACTGGTACATGTACCAAATTTGAAAGTAAAAAAAAAACAAACAACAATCTTATAAAGTAATCTTTATAGTTCACAGTGAAAAACCATAAACTGGCATTTCCCTGGGTGTCACTTCCAATTTATTGGTGTTTTGTTTACATAATTGTAGATTATAGTTTGTTATCATTTGTATTATAGCAGCATGGCTTTTTGTGTTTTGTCAGATCAGTATCTGTTGCTGTCTTTCATAGCTTGTTTTCGGCAATTGAACTTGTTAAATCTGTGCTTGTCGGGTCAAGGAATTTCTGAGAAGTGACGTGCTGTAATCTGGTGATTTTCAGCGTTTGTCTGCGTCTGTCAGTACAGTGTGAATTGGCCAATAAACTATAATATGTGGTTGTTTTAATCCTTTAAGCATATTAACATCTTTGTTTTTGTAGTGTCAATAGCCACAAAACCAGTCTTAAGTCGCACAGGTGTATTTGTAGCAATAGCCAACAATACATTATGGGTCAAAATTATCGATTTTTCTTTTATGTTAAAAATCATTAGGATATTAAGTAAAGATCATGTTCCATGAAGATATTTAGTAAATTTCCTACTGTAAATATATCAAATATATTTAATATATTTGGACATTTTAAAGGTGATTACCTCAGTATTTTGATGTATCGATGGAAAGCTTATGTATTCAGCTTTCATAGGATGTATAAATCTCAATTTAACAAAATTGACACCTATGACTGGTTTTGTGATCCAGGGTCACAAATAATGATCTCTGTGATTTTCAGGGTTTTTTGTTTAGTAGTTGTCTGATTTGCTTTAAATAGTTATTTACAAGTAACATACTTAAGACAACTTAGCATAAATAAGTGTTTTTTTAAACTATAAAAAATGTATTTGCTGTTTCAAGAAAAGTATGTTTGAAGGACCATAGTTGATATGAAATATGATAGATATCATAGAAAATCAAGATACAAGGTTTGTCATTTTTGAAAAGTCCTAAAGGTGTGAAAATGCTATTTTTTATTATACAAATATTATTATTTTAATCAGGGATGCAACAGAATGGAAATTCTTGGATGAAACCAAAATTTCTGGATGCAGTTGGCCGAAAACCGAAAATATTTTGTAATAATTACTACTATATTAAATAGTATAACAGAATTTTGTAAGACTTTTTAACTTGACTCAATTTTAATAATACTTGATTTAAAAAAAGCCAATAAAATAACCAGCCTATAGCCAATAAAATTTTATTGTAAAACAATAAAATTGGAGAGAAAATATACTAATATTTAACACCAATATATTATTTTGTTTCAGTTCTATGCAACAGAATCAGATTTAACTGATTTTTTTGTTTAATTATCCCAGCAGCGTATAGTCCTACAAAGCTATTATTATCAGAGCATAGCATCACGATAGGGAAGCGTCATTTTACCAGGGTTGCCCAGTACATCTGTACTATACCATGTTACAGTACAGTAATGCTACTGCAGACAGGAACAAGTATACTACATAGAAATGTCCTTATTTGAGCAGTCTTTGCGTTTCCAGTGAGCGTGAACTCTGGGCCATGAGCAACACATTTATAAAGCGGTGTACACAGTGACGAAGGCTAGAGAGAGAATAAAACCTGTGTACTAACACTGCCAGGTGGTGCGAAAAACCAAAAATGCCATTTTTGGCCAATAAATTTCAGTGGCTGAAAATTCTGTGCATCCCTAATTTCAATTGTGATACATAAAATGTTAGATATGAAATTAGCCTTAGCAGCACAAAGGCCCACCACACAATATGATTTGGGATGTGGTGGAAATAACATTGGTTTATAACAGGTTCCTCTGGTTCATGTATTTCCACTGCTAGACATTTGTTAGTACAGTAGACAAAATAAAAACTAGTGAGAGTGAGAAAATGATGTTTTAATTTCTAAAACTCCACAGGGCTCAAAGTGCCCGTAGTTGAAGACACTTGTGCGGGTATTGAGCGAGAGAGTGAGACTGAAACAATATCACACTGAAATGAACGTGTTCTTGGCAAACAGAAATGAAATGAAACCCTATTCTCATTGTTTTCTACTCTGAAAGCCAAATAACACTTTTTCTGTCTCTCTCACACGCTCTCTTTCTTTCGGTTTCAGTGTGATACATTAGCATGACATTAAGTAACTGTAAATTTCTATTGCCAAATTAGTACCAGGTGAGACAGTAATCCTACTAAAATAACATCTCTGTGCAAAATAGTAATAAACTAATGAAGTAAGAAAATGATCAAGGAAGAACAGCAGTAAAATAGCAAACATCTGTTGCCTGTCAGGTGGTCGGTCTGTCTCTCTCTGTCTCTCTCTCACTGTCTCTCGCTTTCCTGTACATTCCTGGAATTCCTCCCAGCTTGGCTTGGATTTAGGCTTTGCAGTGTGCGTGCGTGTGTGCGCGCGTGTGTGTATGTGTGTGCGTGTAATCTGTCAGAATAATTGATTTAGTTTATTAACAGTCCTGAGAGAGGGAAAGTGTGCCATGTAATGAAGAATGAGAGCGCTTGTGTCTGGCATTAATGATATTTTCCTCATCTGTAGTATTTCATTAGTGATGCTAATTGAAAAGGAACTCATTTACTGGGATCTAGAACTGAAGTGTGTTTGTGTATGCGTGCGTTACTTTGAATATCAAAAAGTACATTATACTTTCAAGTTGTAGACTGGTTTGAAATTGTTTATATTGGTAGTCAAATGTGGGTTAGTGGATCATACTGGATTTTCAAACATTTAAACATTGAAAATTTGGATACATTTTATAAAGTGTCACATTTTTGCACTACCATAGAATGGAATTTTACTGACATGGAAGAGAAGAAATTTTTGAATAAAGTTATTTTTGTTTTCTTTGCGCACAAAATGTATTCTTGTAGCGTCATAACATTACGGTTGAATCACTGATGTCCCATGGACTATTTTTTGGACTTTTTAAAGTGCTTGAAGTATTTGAATTAGACTTTTTGAAATTTAAGGCCTGGAAAATATTACTATTCCTGAAGAGGTGCTTGAATTATTGAAAGACAATGTATAATAAGTGTAATGTAAAATAAGTGTTTAATATCAGTTAATTTTACAAAAACAATCAAGCCAATTCAGTAGTAGTACTGACAGTGTTGTGTAAACATGTCTGAAAACGTGAAAGGAGGAAAAGATAAACCGAATCAGTTGAGTCATTTACGTTGGAACCACTGAGTGATATAAACTCGTGACTTGATCGTTAATTTCAAACGATTCACTAGCAAAAACCAGATCAAATTAAAAGAGCCATTCATTTACAAATTTCGACGTCAACGACAATTTCGACGACAATTTAAAAAAAAACAAAAACATGTAGTGATAGGTGAAATGGAGCTTTGCGAAACTCCAAATCAGTTAAACCAGTGCGGTGCAAAATGATTCACGCTTTCGAAGCGCTCCAGTCGAATCGCGTAACATAAATCATTTGATTCAGAATGGAACTTCAAATTGTGCGTCACAAATCACTTGATTTAGATCTGGATTTTGCAGCGTGTACTATGAATCATTTGATTTAGATCGGAACGGGTTTGTGAATCATTTAACAAATTCAATAATTCAGATCAAGTGAATTGCGATTTGAGGTCCAAATGATTTGCGATCCGTACTCCAAATCCTGATCTGAAATGATATGGTTCTTCAGAGCGTGGATCGCAAATCCTTTGATTTAGACTGGAACTTCGGAGCAGGTTTGTGAATCTTTTTCTTTAGATCGGAACTTCGGAGCGTGGAATGCGAAATTTAACTATTAAGGCAGTGCAGTTACAAAAACAAAACAGAAAAAAGAAAGTAAATACAAATACAAAATGAAATACTTTTATTATGAGTATATTTTATTTATCTATTTGTCTTATTTAAAATTTGAAAGAAAACATTGTTTGAAAAGTGGGATCTCTGAAGTCTTTGAAAATCAAAATGTTTGTGTTTGAAAAGTCCTTGAAAGTCCTGGAATTTCATTTTACAGTATCTGTACAAACCCTGTAACAATGTCCTTTCTACTTTTCTGGGCCTTGAATGTGTCAGTTGTGTTGCTGTCTATGAGGCTCAGAAAGCTCTTTGGATTTCATCAGAAATATCTTCCAAAAATGAACGAAGGTCTTATGGGTTTGGAACGACATAAGGGTGACTAATTAATGACAGCATTTTATTTTTGGATGAACTATATCTTTAATGTTTTTAGTCTTTGTTAGATGAACTTGTGCTGTTGTGTGGCAGGTAACATGACAGTGTAGTCTATTTTAAATATGTTAACTTGAAATGTATTGCGATTGACCGTGTGACATAAAATCATAAGGAAAATGAGAATGTATTTTGCTCCACTCATTCCAGCAATAGTCTGCAGTATATCCACACAATGAGTTGTGATTTTAATACCAACCAACCAATTGGTTTCTGTACATTAAAGGGCAGTTCCCTGTAGGTAACTCTTAGACGCTTTTCAGTTCAATTTCTTTGTTCAATGTTGAGAGACAGACGCTATAAAGATGTCAAGTGCAGAGAGGCAGAGTGAAAGCATTAACGCTGACCCTGCAAAGAGAGAGGAAGTGCTCAGGGAAAAGACAAAGTGAAGAGATCAGAACCATTAGTATAGGGCAGAAAATATTGCTGATTATCTCTGTATGTTTCTATATACCATACCCTCTTCATTTGTGTGTGTGTGTGATTTCATAATTAGGGTTGTCAGTTTTGGTTTAGTTCATTTACATTTTTCTCCCATACATTTACACTGTAATTAAATGAAAACGGTTGGTTTTGTAAGCGTTCTCCATCTGTCTGTTCTGGTTACATGAGGAAGGCTTCTATTACCCCCCTTTATCATTGTGCGGAGAGTTTGTCTCCTCTAATGACACCTCCTGCCATCCCATCCCCATCCTCCTAATTATCCTCTATTTTACTTAACAGCCGGAGAAAGAGGAGGGTGGCCGTAGAGACGGGGGTCGGTCCGAGATCTGAGGATCAGGGCCGGATAATCATTGTTCTAATTGCTTGTGTTGCATGTAAAGACCTTTTTAAAAAACTCATTTAGAAAACAACTCCATTAGCATATTCAGATGCGAATCAAAGCGAGCGGCTTGTAGACAGCTGGTGTAGGGAGTCGTGCATCAGACTGTTTTGAAAAACTGATTAAGTCAATTAAAGTTGATTTTATTCCAGTAATGTTGGCTATTATAGTGTTTATATTTTTTCCAGACTGTTAGGTCCATTCTCACAGCAGGGCTGAGACCTTTAAGATGGGTTACTTGTAGTTTAGTGACAACAATTTGTGTAATTTGTTTTTATTTAATATGTACAGTCATGGCCAAAAATATCAGCACCCTTGCAATTCTCTCAGAAAATGCAACCCTTCTCTCAGAAAATTGTGGCAGTTGCAAATGTTTGTTAATCACTTGTTTAGTTTTTTGTTTGCATTGGAACAACACAAAAAACATAAGAAAAGTCACATCTGATACAATTCCACACAGAATCCAAAAAATGCACCGGACAAAATTATTGTCACCCTTAACTTAATATTTGGTAGCACCCCCTTTGGGAAAAGAAAAAAAAAAAAAAAAACTGAAATCAGTTGCTTCCTGTAACCATGAATGAGTTTCTTATACTTCTCTACTGGAATTTTGGACCACTCTTTTTACGCAAACTGCTCCAGGTCATTCAGATTTGAAGGATGCCTTCTCCCAACTGCTGTTTTGAGATCTCTCCACTGGTTTTTTATGGGATTCAGATCTGGACTAATTGCTGTCCATTTCAGAACTCTGAACACTCCAGCAAGTGCTTTTTTGGAGTGTTTCGGGTCATTGTCCTGCTGGAAGACCCATGACCTCTGGTGGAGATGCAGCTTTCTGACACTGGCCACTACGTTGTGCTCCAACATTCTTTGGTAATCATCAGATTTCATGATACCGTTCACACAGTTCAGGCATCCAGTGCCAGAAGCAGCAAAGCAACCCCAAAACATCTTTGAACCTCCACATGTTTGACTGTAGGGACTGTGTTCTTTTCTTTGAAGGTCTCATTACTTTTTCTGTAAACAGTGCCATGATGTCCTTTACCAAAAAGCTCTGCTTTTGTCTCATCTGTCCATAGTACATTCTCCCAGAAGGATTATGGTAGTGTCACATAAGTTTTGGCAAACTCCAGTCTTGCTTTTTTATATGCCTTTGTGTCAGCAGTGGTGTCCTCCTGGGTCTCCTACCATAGCATCCCTTTTCAAGGGATAGTGCGAGCTGACACTGTTGTACCCTGTGTCTGCAGATCAGCTTGAATTTGTTTGGAAGATAATCGGTGTTCTTTATCCACCATTCGAACAATCCTTTGTTGTAATTTTTCATTAATTTTGCTCTTCCGTCCACGTCCAGGGAGGTTAGCTACAGTGCCATGGGCTGTAAACCTCTTGATGATATTGCGCACAGTGGACACAGGAACGTTAAAATCTCTGGAGATGGACTTGTAGCCTTGAGATTGTCCATGTTTTTCCACAATTTTTTCACTCAAATCCACAGACAACTCTTTACACTTTCTTTTCTCCATGCTCAGTGTGACACAACACAAAGGTTGAATCAACTTTTCTCCATTTTAACTGGTTGCAAGTGTAATTACTATATTGCCCACACCTGTTACTTGCCAGAGGTGTGTCTAAATACAAATTACAAGAGCATTACATGCTTGAAAATCAATTATTTCTTACAATTTTGACAATGTGCCAATAATTTTGTCCAGTGCATTTTCGAGTTGAAATTTGTGTGTGAAATTTGTTCAAGTTTTTTTTGTGTGTTGTTGCAGTGCAGACAAAAACAATAAGCATGTGAATACCAAAATATTTGCAATTGGAACAATTTTCTGAGAGAAGTGTTGCATTTTCTGACAGTATTGCAAGGGTGCCAATATTTTTGGCTATGACTGTAGGTATATCTGTTAATATAGTTTTGGGGAATAGTTCACCCAAAAATGAAAATTCTGTCGTTAATTACTCACCCGCATATCATTCCAAACCCATAAGACCTTCGTTCATCTTTGGAACACAAATTAGGATATTTTTGATGAAATCCAAGAGCATTCTGACCCTGCATAGGGTCACGCTCAAGGCCCCGAAAGGAAGTAAGGACAGCGATAAAACAGTCCATGTGACATTAGTGGTGCAACCGCAATGTTATGAAGCTACCAGAATACTTTTTATGCACAAAGAAAACTTTATTCAACCATTTTTTCTCTTCCGTGTCAGTCTACTCCATGCATTCATGAGAGTACCACAATGCAGATGAGCCCTCATCCAAGTCTCTGTTATTTTGGTCCCTAGATATCCCTCAGGCCCCTCCATTAATGTAATTCAGTGGGAGTTCAATAACTAACATAAACGTATAATAATGAGGTGCACCATATTTGGTCATGTCCTCAAGACGGGTTAATTTGTACAGCTTTTATGGCCATTAGCTGCCTAGCCGTGGCCCAGATTTCCCAGGCAGACTGTTTCTGGTGCTGCGGCTCTGAAAGGCCCCTTCATATGATATCTTAAATGACTCTTTAATGGCTGTAATGAGAAGAAATGTGATCTAGTCTATTCACTCCAGCCTGATCTCATGACGTAAAGCGATGCAGGTGCTGTGGTGTGTAATCATTTTATCAGGTGCCCGCATAGAAAAGGAAGAGCTTGTGTGTCTGTGGGAGAGAAAGTGTTTGTCTGGGTGCGCTGCACTCTCACATATTAAGATGGGAGTTGAACCCAAGTCCCTTAGCAAGCACAAAGAAGACTGTATTACTAGACTAACATGTCCTATACTGGAAAATGAAGAACTACTTAAGTTTAAAAATAGTGTTTGAGACGTGTTTTACACATAGAGCTGAATTTTCTAACCTGAGAGCTGGCGTAGATCTGTTTAAAGGGATAGTTCACCCAAAAATTAAATTTCTTTTATTAACTATTTACTTAATTCATGTTGTTCCAAACCCATATTCATCTTCAGAACATAAATTAAGATATTTTTGATGAAATCCGAGAGCTTTCTGACCCTGCATAGACAGCAAAACAACTGACTCGCTCAAGGCCCAGAAAGGTAGTAAGGACATCGATAAAATAGTCCATGTGACATCAGTGGTTTAACCTTAATTTTATAAAGCTTCAAGAATACTTTTTGTGTTTTGTGTACAAAGAAAACAAAAACAATGACTTTTTTTCATCGTACGTTTGTGTCGTACGACGGCGTTTTAGTGCCACCTTAAAAAATAAAAAAAAATCTAAGATTACGAGATTAAACTCGTAATATTTCGAGAATAAACTCGAAACTACGAGAATAAAGTCGAAATGTTACGAGAATAAAGTCGAAATGTTACGAGAATAAAGTCGAAATGTTACGAGAAAAAAAGTCGAAATATTTCGAGAATAAACTCGTAGTAATACGAGATTAAAATCGTAGTATTTTGAGAAATAATGTCAAAATTAGGAAAAGAAAGTCGTATTTTACGTGAATGTATTGTACGCTTCCACCCACAACACAAACCGACTGAAGCTGTCAATGCAACCATTAATTGCAATGCCGTACGGCTTGAGTTTATCATATGAATCCATATGCCACAATGCGCTGGGACCCCGGCTGAAGTACTGGCGAAGCCGTTTTTCTACTGTCGTGCCGAACGGTTCTTAAAACGCTGTCCGTCTCCGTTGGCATGCATATCCCCTCAGCATTTGTTGGTAACCTTATACCTGTCGTCGCCTTTTGTTTATTTTATTTTTTGCGTTGTTTGTAGTTGTGTCCTTTTTCTGTTATTTAACAAAGTCCCAAAAACAGAAACATCTGATCATCATCCATATCTCTGTTTATATTACAATTGCGTTACCAAGGCAACGACTGACACATTTGTGTTTACATTCCAAAGAGTTCCGTTATCAGCACCACAGTGGAAAATGAAGCCGTATCCGTGCTGACTGGCCCGGATCGGCACGGAACGGAACGGTTAAGCGAAGAGAACGGTTCGGCCCGATAGTGGAAAAGCGGCTAAAGTCTCTTGAGAAACAACATCCTGTTCGAATAGCACACAGATGTAACCACCGATATCCGTGGAGTCGACCACTGGTCGCCATTTCAGACTGCACAAAAGAGGCAATTTCGGAGAATAAAGTCGAAATGTTACGAGAATAAAGTCGAAATGTTACGAAAAAAATCGAAATATTTCGACTTTTTCTCGTAACATTTCGACTTTATTCTCGTAACATTTCGACTTTATTCTCGTAACATTTCGACTTTATTCTCGTAACATTTCGACTTTATTCTCGTAGTTTCGAGTTTATTCTCGAAATATTACGAGATTAATCTCGTAATCTTAGATTTTTTTTTTTTTTAAGGTGGCACTAAAACGCCGTCGTAGTGTCGCTGTCTATGCAGGGTCAGAAAACTTTCGGATTTCATCAAAAATATCTTAATTTGTGTTCTGAAGACGAACAAACATCTTACGGGTTTGGAACGACATGAGGGGAGTAATTAATGATAGAATTTTCATTTTTGCTTGAACTATCCCTTTAAAGCCAGCATATGACTTTTTTTTACAGGAACTTATGATTTTAGATGATTTTTAGCCACTTTTGAGAATTTTGACCAGTCTCAAGACTTTTCTTTTCCATTCTGTTGTGCTCCAGTTTCCAGTAAAGATTAAAATGAATGAATAGGTTACTAAAATAACCAAAATTCTTTATTCACACACATACACTGTTTTTTACCATAAGACATTTAAAAAAAATTTTTTGAAAGAAATCTATTGTGGTAACCAAGTTTTATTTGATCAAATATTGTGAAATATTAGTATAATTTAAAATATCTGTTTTCTATTTTAATTTTTTTGTAATGCAGTTTATTCCTGTGATACCTGTGATTGCTGTAGTCTTCAGTGTCACATGACCCTTCAGAAATCATTCTAATATGCTGATTTGCTCCTCAAGAAACAGTTTTATTATTTATTATCAATGTCAAAAATAGCTGCTTAATATATCATTACATTTTTTAGGATTCTTTAATGGATATAAAACATAAAATATTTAAAGAACGGAATTAAATTATTTAAATAAACAGAATTTATTTAAAATAGAAATCTTTTTTAACATTATAAATGTTTTGGTTTAGTGCCTCTTTGCTGAATAAAACCATTTATTTATGTATTTATTTATCTTACTGACCCTAACTTTTGAAAGGTACAGTATAGAGCAGGGGTCACCAAACTTGTTCCTGGAGGGCCGGTGTCCCGCGGAGTTTACCTCCAACTTTCCTCAACACACCTGCCTGGAAGTTTCAAGTATACCTAGTAAGACCTTGATTAGCTGGTTCAGATGTGTTTGATTAGGGTTGGAGCTAAACTCTGCAGGGACACCGGCCCTCCAGGACCGGGTCTGGTAACCCCTGGTATAGAGGGTTTGCACTTACGCCATGATTTGGTCAAGCGACCGGATGCGCGGCCATATTGGCGATACTCGGATGTAAACAACAGCCTGGATTGCATGATGTACTACAGAAAATGTTGTTCTTCTAATTTATGTTGTCCGAACCACAGATAAAACATGTAGAAGCTGCTAAATCATATAGAGAAGGACTTAGTAAGCAGAAAAAGGTGCAATATTTTGAGAAACTAAAGTTAATAGGTGGCAAAGATGCATATGGGCAGTAATAATTGAGATATTCGCCTAATATTTCACCTACCTCACTGGAAATGATAAGAACACACACAAATGTTGTCAAGATTCTTACCCTGGAAATCCTGGTTCAGTTTAGCCGACCACAAATGCTGTTTGTTCCTCAGTTTTTTGCACTCCTTGATTTGTTAAAACTTTTGGCTCTCTGTAGTACTCCAAATGTTTTTCCTGATTAGTACAGCCCAAAACATGACAATAATTGACCATTTCAGCAGCAATAATCAGCAAAATGTGCGAGTTTTGTTCATTTACGTTTAGTGCCACCAATATGGCCGATTGATGGCGCGTCGTGAAAACACTCTATATGCAAAAAGGTAAAATAAGGTTGGAAACCACTAGCCTAGACCGCCAAAAGCCAGAACTGCATATGGTGCCCCTCACGAAAGTAAGTGTACAAACACCTCTGTGTTTGTCTGCGTGAGTGAGTGTGAATTTACAACACTTCAGCATTAAAGTGTCCGTACTTCTGCTTCACTGGTTTGTAATTGATTCCCGGTGGCACGGCAGCAGTCTCCAGTCTGTCACTCAGTTTGTTTGACAGCGTAGCTTACAGCTACTGTATGATTCTATAGCATACCTTCTCCTTTTTTCTGTTTTATACCTCGCTAGTCATTTTTAGCGCACTGGTTCATAAATATCTGAGGCTGCGTTTTGTGGGCACTGTATTTTTTAAATCTTATTTTCTGTGTCTGAAAACAAAGACATCAGCTTTGAGTCAGCGGTGGACATTTATTGCTCATAGGTGGATTTAAACTTATTTTGCTAACAATTTCAGGTTTATAAATTCATATTCATAAACAAAGCTTGTCGCCTTCTATATTAGACTTGAATATCATTTAACATAGAACAGGTGATCCTTAAAAGACCTCTGGTTTTGATCTGCAGGTGTCGGTCGCTGTTTTAATGACTCATAATGGCGGTTTCACACTTAAACAAACATGCAGGCCTGTGTTTCTAATGGAAGAGCAGACAGATGGTCTATTACAACTATCTAAAGGAGCAACTTAAACAGAAGAAGGCCACTCTCCACTAGAGGGGAGCCAATTAGCTGCTTGCAGATCACTCCACTGTGAAGTTTATCTAGTGCTGTTAAGAGCCATAATTGCTCTGGTGGACGGAAGAGAGAGAAACCGAGAGAGAGAGAGAGATGAAGGAGGTTGTCTGGAAACGTATTAATCAGACAGCGCTCTTCAGGGAGCGAGAGAAAGGTTAGATGGGTTTGTTTTTGTCACGGAAGGCTGACTTTACGGCATAACAACTGCTTGTTTCTGTCGTTCGTGCTTCAGAACCATCTCTCAGCCGTGCCGTGTAAACACAACATGCTGTTTGTTTGCTTACACATGATGTGTGGAAGAGAAGTGTGATTATAGATAGTACCTAAGTGTTAATTGTCGAACTGAAACCTAATCAAACAATAACTAGCACACTTTAATTATCCCAATAATAACCCTCTTACATGATTGACTGTGGGTGTGTGTATATGTGTGTGTGTGTGTGTGTGTGCGTGTTTACGCCACTCGGAGCCTCTCTAAACCTCTCATTAGCTGTTATTGACTTGTCAGTGGCTGCAGATGTGGGTTTGACACCTTTCCAAACACACCAGCTGGCTGTCTGTCTTGCCGGATTCAAGTAGAGGTATGCAGGATCAGAGCAATCTCCAAAAATCTGTAATGTCATTATTTTTAAACTTGAGACGGTGTGAGAGGTCACACGCAAGATTTTAGAAGGATTTAAAAGACATTTAAAAGACATCTGGCTTGGAGTGTGTTCTGATTATTTGACATGCATCATTTATATGTTGCAGCATTGCATCATTTGTATTTTGCAGTGTGCAGAAAAAAAAAAAGACAAAAAAAAAAAAAAAAAAACAAATAAATACATTTACATACATACAAAATATATACAGTGAATCCAAAATGGTGCACAAAATGTAGATTAAAAAATACAATTGATTAAAACTAAATGGTACTGATAAAATGTGTAATATTAAATGTGAAAGTTAAATTAATTAAAATAATATTGTGTATTAGAATAGAATATTAAATAGATATTAAAATAGATCATAAAAGACCTGTTACACGATGATATCCTGTTACAATAAATCAGGTGGGGAAAAATCTTGTAGGATTACAGTGAAGAAGGGACTCTTAATTAAATAATTAAAATATATATGACACATGTATTTTAATTAAAAAATACATGTAACACACAGACACACACACATATATTAATGAAGTCCAACTGATTAATCGTAATTAATCGCATCCAAAATAAAACTTTTTTTTTGTTTACATAGTATATGCGTGTGTGTACTGTGTATATTTGTATATATGTACACACATATATGTATATGTTTAGAAATGTATGTAGTATATATTTATTTGTGTGTGTGTGTGTGTGTGTATATATATATATATATATATATATATATATACACACACACACACACACAAATAGAGTAGGGAATTTATAGAAACTAAAGAAAACTCAAACAGTCTGTTCATCAGCTGATCAAAAGTTTCAGACCATAGCCTTAAAATGTTAAAATCTGCGCAAAAATATGGCTTTCGTGTCATTGTTCTTCAGGCAGTCACTGTCATGACCTCCTGATGGCAATAGCAAAAAGGCTTTCTGTCTTTGAACGTGGCAGGATTGTTGAACTGCATGCACAACGCCTTGCACAACGCGTCATCGCTGCCAAGACTGGACGCAGCCATAAGACAGCCGTTTTACATTTCTCAAAAGATCCTGAGAGTTATGGGACAAAAAAAGTCAAGTGGTAGACCCAAAATAAATTTACCTGTATTGAGCTGGAGGATACGACGGGCTGTCCGTGAAGACGCAGACTGATCCTCGACCCAAATTAAGGCCCTTACTGATGCTGACTGCTGTCCAATAACCATAAAACGGCATCTGCGAGGGAAGGGCTTCAAGAACAAAAAAAGGTCTTCAAAGGCCACATCTCCTCCCATGCCACAAACTTGCCCGTTTGGAATTTGCAAGGGAGCACCAAACATGGGACATTGAAAGATGGAAGAAAGAAAATTTAACCTGGATGGTCCTGATGGCTTCCAACATTACTGGCATGACATGGAGATCCCACTAGAGATATTTTCTATGCGGCACAGCGGAAAAGGCTCCATCATGATATAGGGAGCTTTTTCCTTCAATACGAAAATGGAGCTTCAGGTTGTGCAGGTGCGTAAAACGGCCGCTGGCTTTGTGGACATGTTGCAGCGGGCATCCCTCTTGACTGAGAGCCCTCGTCTCTGCGGTAATGACTGGGTCTTTCAACAGGACAAAGCTGTAGTTCCCAACGCCCGCCTGACAGAGGAGAATAACGTCACTCTTTTGGACCATCCTGCGTGTTCCCCTGATCTAAATTGCATGGCAAGGGAAGTTTACAAAAAGTGACGTCAGTTCCAGACTGTGGAACCCATTTGTGAAGACATCTTCACCACGTGGACACACATTTCAGTCAGCCTCTTAGAAACAGGCACATCAAGCATGCCAAAATGAATGTTTTAAGTAATCAAAGTAGCCTTTTTTTGGGCTACTCACTACTAAGTTCTTTTTTGAGACTTTTAGCTCTTTTGTGGGCAGTTTTGGGCTATGGTCTTAAACTTTTTTCATCAGCTGATGAACAGCCTGTTTGAGTTGTCTTCAGTTTTCTATAAATTGCCTACTCTCTATTTTGTTGGCTCTCAGGGTACCCCGTTAAAAATCACATTTGGCGGGATAAAACACGTTTTTGGCGGGGTTTCCCTTGTAAAATTCACATTCCAGGGGATAAATATAACGTTTTTTGGGTTCGCCTGGGAAACAACCCTCTTGGACATGGAAAACAACCCACGGCAACAAGTCCTATAATGTTATTATCACTATTATAATTTTTTTTTTTGTAGAGTTATATTTAATGGGTCACACTATGTATGTGTGTGTTATATACATATAAATATACACCGTACACACACAAATATTATGTAAACACCAGCTTTTATTTTGAATGCAATTATTCGTTATTATTCGATTTGACAACACTTACATACAGATGGATGGATGGATAGATGCGATTGATTGTGATTAATCGCGATTAATCGAGTTGACAGCTCTAATATATCTTAGCTTAAATCCCTCCTGTAGTGTAAATCTGTGGAATTTTTTCAACAAAAACAGTTATGTATGTGCTTACTTAAAGTAATATCCTGGCTCTCCTTGAAAAGCTTCATCTATGTCCGTAGCATGGGACATGTTACCCACTGAAGTTTACTGCTTAGGTTGGGATTTGTTCAAATCCCTGGTCCTTAGTTTGTGCAACAATAATTGCGTTGCATTAGCAAATATCACTGGTTAGACACAGAAAAGACATGAAAAAAATGTCTAAGGGTAAAACGACTGGAGACAGATGTTGGAAAATAAGTCTGATTTTCTATTCGCTTTAATATGCAGTTTTGGACAAGACTCTTGTGTCTGTCAGTATGTTTAATGCATTAGAGCCAAAGCTTTCACTTTGTATTTATCTAATCTCTTTGTGTTCAGCTGCTCTACATGTTTTGCTTCATTGTTTGGACTGTTTCACTCAAAACAGTTTTTTTGTTGTAGAATTTGGCTCATGTCGTGCATCTTTACCACAGTCATGCCAGGTTTTCTGTGTGCAGTCGAATCCGATTTTCAAAATGAATCTCTAAACTCTCATTAGTTGACTTGAAGTAAGATGTTAAATCTCCCTTACTGGTGTGGTGTTCTCTCGATTCAAGTCTAATTAGTGTAGAGGGAGGGTGAGAGGCTTCACATTACGTTGTTAGTTTAAAGCCCCTCAGGCCCGCACTGGAGCAGGTGGCCTGTCACGGCCCTTTGGGAAGGTTAGGGTTTGTGTACGTCTGCGATGGTTTATGTGCGTACAGTGGGAATGGAATGAAATGGAACTTAATACAGTCTTAGAATCATCGTCCATTAGCATGTGGCTGTTTTGGAATCATAGAACTGGAACTGGAGGAACAGTTGGACTGAGAGGAGATTTGATCCAGCTGTCTGTAAAGAGCACGCCTTGCAGTCAGGGTGGCTGCATGTGTTGATGGAAACAAGTTCTTTGTGACATGTTCAACTTTTTGATGTCACAGTGAACCTTCGTTTCAATGGCAGAGTCAAAGTTTAAAACATCCTGAATAATGCAAGTTTGGTAACATGTATTGTAATATGTAGTGTCTGAAATAGTGCAGTGCATGTGTACAGAATTTGTTGCCAATTGGACATTATGTATATTTACATTTACTGTACGTTCACATTTAGTCATTTAGCAGATGCTTTTATCCAAAGCGACTTACAGATGAGGACAATAGACGCAATTAAAATAAACAAAAGAGCAAATATAACCATAGGTGCTTACGTTTTTTTTTTCTTCTTCTTCCGCTCTGGAAGTCCAAAGGCAGTCCACAGAACCACTTAAGTTATAACAGTTTTGGAGTCTCTAATTCAAACTTTCTAGGCCAAGTTTGCACTCATTTTTTGCTGATTAACGATTTTGAACCGAAGGTCTAGAAGCAAAATTCCTTGGCTCATGCAGAGTCAAATGCATTCAAAAATGTAAATTTCTACAGGTCAAGATTTTTATCAATTTTGAACTTAACTTGTCCTAAACGGTTTGCCCAATTTTCATTAAAACTGGCTCAGATCATCATCTGACAATAATGGCGAAAAGTTATCAAAAGCTTTTTGATATACTAAACCGTTTTCATTAAGCGCATTAACGAATTTGACAAAATTTGCGCAAAAATGGACATGAGGCTAAATCTTTGAAACGCTTTAGTGGATTCGGACCAAACTTGATACGTGTTATACCAAGCATGACCTTAGGGGACATGAGTGGTTTTTGTATAGTGCCACCAGTCAAAATATATAGAAATGTGACATTTTTGTTTATGATTTCTGAACAGTTTGACCAAAAATCATAAGAGTGATCTTGTTAGATTCAGAGCGGCATACCAAACCAAACAATACCGAATTTTCCTGTCAGCCATTCCGAGTGTAGACCATTTCAGATTTTGTAGTAAAATGCTGTAATTTTCAAAAGCTTTAGTGTACTGTTATGAATCTTATAGAACCACTTCTGGGAAAATGATGAAATTTGGCACACGGATAGCGAACAGTCTCATGATTAACCACAGCAAATTTGGAGTCTCTAACTCAAACTGTAGTGCCACCAACAGGCCAAAATTGCACTTGTGTTTTTGCAAATAACTTTTGAACTATAAGGTCTAGAAGCTAATTTTTTTCCCCCTGATTCCTTTGCTCATATGGAGTCAAATCCGTACCGAAATCTAAATTTCTACAGTTTAAGTTTTTTTTTTTCGCAATTTTGAATTTTGTTAAAAATCTGTTTTTTTCGAACTCGTCCTAGACCTTTTGTCCAATTTTCACCAAAATTCACTCAGATCAATTCAGAGCATTCTGGCAAAAAATTATCAAAAGCTTTTTGATATACCAAACTGTTTTCATAAAGTGCATTTAACAAATTTGAAGAAAGTTTGGGCAAAAATGGACATGAGCCGATTTCTCTGCAATGCTTTAGCGAATTCTGACCAAACTTGGTATGTATTATAACAAGCTTGAATAGTTTTGGCACAACACCACCTACTGGTCAAACGATATAAAAAAAACAATTGACATTTCTGCTTACAACTTCTGACTAGTTTAACCAAAAATGATAAGATTGGTTTTGTTAGAGTCAAAACGGCATACAGAATTGAACGATACCTAATTTTTCCTATGTCAGCCTTTTTGTGCATCGCCATTTTGAGTTAGTAAAGTTCTTATCAACAAATGTCTATTAAGCTGTTAATTTGACCTCTGTTGTGCTTGACCCTTTAATTGCTGCTCGCAGATATATATAATTTTTAAATTTAGATGTATTCAGCGGGAAATGAGAGTTGGGATGCCACAGTTCTAATGCAACCAAAAAGCATTATTGTTTTCATCATAATTCGTATTTATTTTTTAAATCTTGTAAAGACTTGTGTCCACACTTAAATTGATGTTTTATAACACTATACAAATGAATGGGACAGATTATAAGTTGTTGGTGTTTATTTTTACTCTAAAATGACAGTATTGTCAAAGCAGGTGGAGCACAGGTACAAAAGAAAGAATTAAAAATATAATTAATTAAACAGAACTGTCAAAGTAGAGTATTGATACATTTTAGGAGAGGAACACAATGTGAGATGACATGGATTATGCGATCTTTCGCTTTTTGGCTGTTGCTAGCTAGACTTCATCAGCAAAATTTAATGATCTGCTTTCTCTACCTTGTTGCTAGGCAACATTGCCTGTACGACACAAGGGGCTCAAGCCATGGAATCCCACAAGCAGACTGGCATGAGGTCACCAAATAGGTTTATGGGCACGTATTTATGTGGATGTGGCTTTTCTTATTTTTCATTTTTCATTATTGCCCATATTTCTTTGTACTATTTATAAGATGTGTTTTTAATTAAAAGGTACCACATTTTTTCCACGCGAAAGAAAGTGTTCTATAGTAATGTTAGCACTAACTCCTCTTCTTTTGTATGACCTGCACTTTTTTTAGACGTTAACAGCTCAGAATGGCAGCAATTACGATCTTGACCACTGGAAAGCAATCGAGAGGAGAAAAAAAGAAAAGCAATATGTGTGAAAGATAGAGAGGGAATTCAATATGAATGAGTCACATCCACTAATAGTTCTGTTTATTTAGATTCGGCTAAACTGTGCAGTCTGTTATTATACTCTTCTCTATCATTTAAACACACACTGAAATAAACATCTCTTTGTAATTAAATTGAGTTTACCAACTGCTTTCCACAGCAAATATTGCTGGTGAGCAAAGCACAACCCATAATAAACCTAATTTAAATAGAAAGGACATGTGTTTCTGTTGAAAACAATGACAAATACTTGGTAAATTAGTGCAGATGACATCTGGATTGTGGGTAGTTATAAATAAGAAACAGCTCTTTGTGGTGAAATCTACATGCATCTACATGTAAAAAGATGCAAGTTTTTAATGATTTGGCCCCGGGTTCTAAGCTAGAGCGTTTGTTAGCAGCATAAGCATACATTCACACCTGACTGTGAGGGTAAAGGTTTCAAAACAACCAGATTCCAACATCCAGACAAAGCGCTGAGACTTCTCAGGAGAAGAATAGAATAACAGTGAGCATAAATAATGATCACAGCATAAACCAGTGATGGAGTGTATCGAACAATTTGCTGACCGATGGGCTGCCTTTTTTTATTGATTTGACATCAGCATAAAAAGCACACCGTCTTAAAACGTACTGCAAGATCTGGTGTGTTTAGTGGAGTGTTTGAATGTGTAATGAACCCCAGCACTCCTGAGGCGTTAGTGTGGATTACTGCCCATGAGTCACTGCTGCTAGAGAGAAAAGGAGAGAAAGCCGTAGGTTAAAAGGGTAAACTGATAGAGTGTGTGTAATAAGTGGGGAGCAGAGCTCTTCTTTAGAAGCCTTTGTAACGTTGTGTGTGCGGGTGTTGTTAGCCTGCGGGTGAAGAATCAGGTCATGTGTCACAGTGAATGGACGAGCCCTCAGTGAGAGCATTGTTCATACTGCAGCCTTACTCAGCACTGGAATACACCACTAACATGCTGTCTGCGGCACACACACACACACACACTGTGTTCACTAACAATACAGAGTCTGCTACATTACAGTAGAGAGCCACTGTCATTGTATACCGTCACTCTATACTATAGCCTACTTAACAAAATCTGTACAATATAATACACTACAAATTACTACACACTACTGTTTACTGGTGTGTACACACCAAAAGCGAATGTAATTATTTGTGCAAGTAGAATACATACAAAGTCAATGCAAAGACACAAATAGACACGAATTGGGCGATGATTGGCGTGAACGAAAATTTCAACTCAAGCAGAAAATTTGCATGACACATCGTTGTTCAAGCCAGTCAGTGAAGAATTTATTGACACGTCCAGTTTGACGCATCCAATTGTATCAGAAAATGGAGGAAAGCATAACGTGATTATTTTATTTGCGTAATTGGTGTGAAAATCATACCGAGAGTAATAGAGTGATGGTGTGCACACAGCATACAATACAATTATTTGTGTAATTGACATGAAAATCCTACTGTGAGTAATAGAGTGTTTGGTGTGCACACAGAATACAGTACAAAACAGCATCATTTTTTTTTTTATCTTGTTTCATATATATTTTGTAAATATTTCCGCAAAACCCTGAATGAAACAGGGTTTATAAACCAATCGCTTGAATGAATGAATCAGTGACTTACTCATAGTCGTTTATTTAATCGTAAGAATTAGTGTTTCAGTCAAATCGACTAAGTGATTTGACTCACTTATACAAAGTTGCTTTTAAAAATAAGACAATTGTTGCTGCTTATTTTCTTTTTAAGAATTTTATACTTTTATTCAGAAACAATACATTACATTGATCAAAACTGACAGTAGAGATGTTTATAAACAAAAATGTTCTATTTTAAAGAAATGCTGCTCTTTTAAAATCTCTATGCTTCAAAAAATTCTTTAAAAAAAAAGTCATGGTTTCCACAGAAATATTAAATGGTTACTCCACCCCAAAATGAACATTTTGTCATTAATCACTTACCCCATGTCGTTCCAAACAGCTAAAAGCTTTGTTTGTCTTCAGAACACAGTTTAAGATATGTTGGATGAAAAACTGGAGGCTTGTGACTGTCCCATTCACTGCCAGGTAAATACCACTGTCAAGACCCAGAAAAGTATGAAAGACATCGTCAAAATAGTCCATCTGCCATCAGTGGTTCAATCTGAATTTTATGAAGTGACGAGAATGCGTTTTGTATGCAAAGAAAAAAAAAGATTTTATTCAACAATTCGTCTCCTCTGCGTCAGTGTAGCACCATTTTTGAGAATATCCGCTGGGCACAAACTGCGTACGCTGTTCTGTGTCAGCTGCACCACACAGATACGTTTTCTATGTATATTTACACTTTGATTTGAATGAAAATAGCATATCGGTGGAGTAACACTTTAAGCTGGATAGCTGTTCTCAAAATTGAAGATAAATATTTCTTAAGCACCATATCAGCATATTAGAATGGTTTCTGAAGGATCATGTGACACTGATGAGTGGAATAATAACTGTTGAAAATTCAGCTATGCAATCATAAAAAAAAATATTGTAATAAAATAAAAAATATATAATAGTATTTAGAATGTTATTTTTACTGTATTTTTGCAGAGATTCTTTTAAAGTTGTCATCGGATACCATTTTCCACAAGTTGATATGATTTTTAGGATCTTAATGAAAAGTCTTTTTACCCTTTTTACCTTGTCAAAAACAGCTCTGTTCAGAGCAAGCTGTTTTGGTGCATGTCTCTTTAAATGCTAATGAGCTCTGCTCACCCCACCCCTCTTTTTTCGCGGGGTGTAAACTGTAAACTTTAGCCGTATTTAGTGGTGGAACTTGCTAACTAGCACATTGTTAGGAAAGGCGATTTACACTCAATTTTACTTTAGGTGAAGCTGGATCACGAATGATTTGCGCGAACATGGACGCATTTAGATCGGCGCAGGCATTACTTTCAAGAACAAATGGATGCCGGGAGTAAATGACGACTGCTTTGATCATCATTACATCCAACAACAGAACACCTCAATTGCTTAGAAGCCATTCTTGTCTACCTGCTGTGATGTCGAAACAATGGCGGACTGTTCACTGAGCAGGTCTGTCTTGTCAATCAACAATTGTAGGAGGGGCCTGTGCAGAACTACGTAATTCTGACAGGTATCTTGTCAGCGCCGATAGCCTTGTGGGCAGTGCCCAGACATACGGGTGTCCCGAGTTCGAATCTCGGCTCGAGGACCTTTCCCGATCCTGCCTCCTCCTCTCTCTCCCACTTCGCTTCCTGTCAGCTATGATCTGTCCTATCCTAATAAAGGCAAAAAAAAAGCCATAAATAAATAAATAAAATTCTGTCAGAAATCTCAGAACAGCCTGATCTGAGGAAGTGATTATTATTATTGGTGATTTAAAAAAAAAAAAAGCACTGTGTGGATTTTTATCATTATACGGTGGTTGTGTACATCAAACAATATGTAAAAGTGAATTTTGTATCCGATGGCCCCTTTAAAAATAAATAAATAAAAATTAATAAATAATTACAAAAAAAACCCCAAAAAACCAGTGATAGTGTGCACTTTATTTGACCTATTAAGCTGAATTTAACTTAACATTATTATTTTATATGCTTTGTGATTAAAAACAGTACATTGAAATAGGCCTCGTGTGAACTCTTTGCAGTGCTTAGCATAGGTTGGGGATCAAACATGAAAGCCGTGAATAATTATTCATATCATTTTGTACTCATCAGTTATAAAGCTATTACATTTTTAATAATTACCCCCAGAGCCCCTTTTGAGTTTTCCCTTATTTTTCATTCTGATGTTGAAAAACTGGCTGAAGCCAGCTGTTGGAAAAGTGTTTTATCCCGTAGAATTAAATGACTATTATAATCATGTTAATTGCCTGGGCTATATCCAGACGTTGCTCTCGGACCAATTGATTCTTTTGTCTTGCGTGAATTTAATTAAAAGACTTTGCCCTCTCATAACATAAAAGACAACTCTCACGACGCAACCTGTTGTGCGGCTTTTGATGTGCTCTTGAGTTGCTCTTTGATGCTTCTCATCTTGTGGTGTGATTGTATTGCTTAGAACCACAGGAGAGCACTTTGCTAATCATTTAGTACACAAAACAACCATGCTAAAGAAACTCCAGACTGCATAGTGTTTAGGTTTAGAATCAAATCATGCTACAGTATGTTTGGTTTAAAATGGCAGGACATTTTTTAGAATATTATTTTATGTTACGTAAAATAAAGTCATACAGATTTGGAACATATGGAATCTCAATTACTGTACACCATGGAAAAAAGGTAATTGCAATACTTTATCATCTCAGAATTCTAACTTAAGAGAATTGCAAAATATAAATGTGCAATTCAGAGAGATATGAACTTTGCCAAGTTTACAGCTCATAATTCTGAGTTAAATTTTTTTTCACAATTGCAAATTTATCTCACATTTCCAAGATTTTTTTTAGAACACATTTAAATCTAGGCAGTTTCCGCCACTGAATACAAAAAAAAAACTTTTTTCTCGCAAATGCAAGTTTTTTTTTTTTTTTTTTTCTCAGAATTGCGTGATACAAACTTGCAATTCTGAGTTTTTTCTAGAATGTGATAGGGCTGTCAAACGATTAATCGCGATTGATCGCTTATGGAATAAGTTTAAGTTTGCCTAATATATGTGTGTGTACTGTGTTTAATTATTATGTATATATAAATACACACAAATTAATGTATGTATTTAAGAGAAATATGTTATGTACAAAATACTTTTATTTATTTATAATATAAATTCTATAAAAAATTATATTACATATACTTGTAAATATTTCTTAAATATGTATATGAATGTGCTTGTATTTATATATACATAATAATTACACACAGTACACACACATATTAGGCAAACTTAAACTTTTATTTTCGCAATTAATCGTTTTCGAGCCCTAGAATGTGATACACTCACGATTGCAATTCGTGAAAAAAAAAAAAAAACACCCACACGAGTTTATTTCTCGCATTTCTGACTTTATAATACACAATTGCGAGTTAAGTAACGTCTGTCTTTTTTTTTTCCTCTCAAAATTGGACTTTATAATTCGCAATTGCAAGTTTATATCTCACAATTTGTGAGAAACTGAGAAAAAAAGTCAGAATTGTGAGATGTAAATTCGCAATTGCAAGAAAAAGGTCAAAATTGCGAGATACAAACGGAAAAAAAAGTCGGAATTGTGAGTTTTTATGTTACAATTCAGACTTTATTTCTCTCAATTGTGAGTTTATAACAATTCTGAGAGGAAGAAGTCTCTTGCAAGTTTGTATCACACAAATCTGTGAAAAAAGAGTCAGGATTGTGAGATAAAAAGTTGTAATAATGTTTTTTTTTTTTTTTGTAATTCAGTGGTGGAAATGGGCTTCCATAAATATCTTGAGTTTGTATGTCGAAATTCTTAAGGAAGTCTGAATTGTGCAATAAAAAGTAAAAAAAAACTAAAGTAAAAAGTAATAAAATCTTTTTTTTTTTTTTTTTTTTTATCCTGGGGTTGAAACAAGGTTCCAGAAATGACATGAGGGTGAGTAAATTACAGAATTTAAATTTTTAGACAAACTGTCCCTTTAAGTCATACATTAGGATGTTCTAACTGAAATTGTCATGGTTACTAAACAGATAAAATAGGATTCTGGGTTGGAATTTTTCCCTAATATGACCCCTGGTGAACGTTTGTTAAAAAAAAGCTAGTTCTAAAATGTCCTGTGTTGTAGAATGTGACGAAAATACGGTTCGGCCCAGATCTCTGCTATTAAAGGAACAGCTTTGTTACAGTGAATCTGTATGAACTGCCCAAGCGTGAATGACCTACTTCCCCCCCATGGACACAGACTGCTTCATTCGTTCATTCGTTTATTCGTTCCCTCGCTTCCCCCCGCCGCTCCCTCCATCTGTCAGCGATTGAGCTCCATTACTTGGACGGAAGGAGGCAGAGGGCTTCAAAGCACGAGCTCCGCTCCCTTCCTGTCATGGTGATTGATTTCAGAACAAGATGTTTGCCTTTCATGCCGACCATGCATGACCTCTTCGGTCTGTATGGGGTCTTCATTTCCCCTTCCCTCTAAGGATTCACACTCTTAGATAGGCCCGGCCTTTAATTAGATACATCTTTAAACCCGCTCTTATCGTTCTTCGAATTGCTTATTGAGTCGAGCTAATGAAATATTCTCTTTGATGAGTGCCGGACGGTGGAGGGTGGTTGACCTTTGTTGTAATAGAGTTGATTTCTTTTAACCTGCGTTTGAAGGCCATCGGCTTGTTCTCCCCTGCTGTTACTAAAGCAATAAGTCACAAGAGGCCATGGTAAAATCAAGGTAATGCATGGCCTCGAGTGGCTTAATGTGTGTGTGTTTGAAAGCATATACACACACTAAATTTTAGGAGTCTGTAAGCTTTTTAATGTTTAGTCTCACCAAGGCTGCATTTATTTAACCAAAGATACAGTAATAACAGTAATATTGTGAAATATTATTACTATTTTAAAATAACTGTTTTCTAATTTAATATCTTTTAAATTTTATTAATTTAGTAATGTATTCCTATGATTGCAAAGCTGAATTTTCAGCAGCCAATATGCTGATTTGGCATTGTAAATGTACTCACTTTTAATTTTGTTTACCTAATGTTGAACATCCTTAAAACATCCTTAAAAATTAAAAATGGCATAAGATAAAACTTGTTTTCAGACAATGTCTTGAATTAAGTTTTTTGTTTTTTATCCCACTGGCTTTTTTAGCTTTTTTAAAATCATTTTTTTAAGCATCTTTTAAGCATAAATCTAGTGAAATTTTTTAAAAAGTTTGCCAGTGGGGTAAAATATACACTTAATTTAGAAATGTGACCCTGGACCACAAAACCTGTCATAAGGGTCAGTGTTTTGAATTTAAGATTAAATAAGCTTTCCATTGATGTAGGTTAGGATAAAACTATTTGAAAAATCTCGACTCTGAGGGTGCAAAAAAATTGGAATATTGGAAAATCGCCTTTAAAGATGACCAAATGAATTTCTTAGCAACGCATATTACTACTCAAAAATTAGGATTTAATATATTTATGGTATAAAATTTACAAAATATTTTCATGGAACATGATCTTTACTTAATATCCTACACTGCAAAAAATGCTTTTCTTAGATTTTTTTGTCTTGTTTCCAGCTAAAACATCTAAAAATTCTTAAATCAAGAAGGATTTTCTAGACAAGCAAAAATTATTGTCTTGTTTTCAGAAAAAAGACATCAAATTTAAGTGAGATTTTGCTTAGAACAAGCAAAATAATCTGCCAGTGGGGTAAGCAAAAGAATCTTATATTAAGCAGCAAACAAGATTATTTTCCTTACCCCGACGGCAGATTATTTTGTTTGTTTCAAGCAAAAACTCTTGAAAACAAGACAATAATTTTCGCTTGTCTAGAAAATTCTTCTTGATTTAAGAATTTTTTGAGATTTTGGCTGGAAACAAGACAAAAAATCTAAGTAAGAAAAGCATTTTTTGCAGTGTAAAGATTTTTTGCATAAAAGAAAAATTTATAATTTTGACCCATACAATATATTTTTGGCTATTGCTACAAATATACCCATGCGACTTAAGGTTTTGTGGTCCAGGGTGACATATAATCTTTAAAAACTAGTCTAAAGGCCCATTCACACAAAAGGACAATAACTATAACAATAAAAATATAGCATTTAAAATAATTTTGAATTTTGAAGAATAGCAGAGTTTACTTTATCGATAACGACACAGAACGATATCATTGCAAACAATTGGAAACACTTTACTGGCAGCCAATCAGAGTTTATTTCAGCTCAAGCTCGAGCGAGTGCTATTGTACCTTGGTGTGGGCGCTGATATAGTTATCGTTCTTGCTGTGAATGGGCCTTTATTCCTATCATACACCATTTTAGACGAGAACATTTATTTATGTTTCTGAAAAACAAGACAAAAACTTGCTCAAGCATGCGTTTGTAGTGTAGAGCCCGACTCAGTGAAAAGACAGATGGACGTGTGGTGTTTACCCACTCATGTGGAGGGCACAGGTCTCTCTCCCCTCTCATTTCATCTACTTCACTTCCTCCATCCATCTTTGGAATGGAGCTAAATTGCTGTGTTATGTTTCTAAATCGGTGCTTGCTTGGTCACAAAAGCCTATTGCTTCTTGCGCTGTCTCAAAGCAACACTTTATGTCGTGTGCTTTCCTGTTAGTGCAGTTTTTCTTTATTTCTTTTTTTGCTAAAGAAGTAATATCTTCCCTCAGGGCCACAGATAAGACTAATAAAACAGAGAGGCCATGGACAGAATCTCTCTCTCCATCTCACAAAAGCCTGTGTAGTTACGCTTGGCAGGGGAACTGATCCCTGGAGTGGCTCTGCTGTAGAACAGGGGTGTAATCACGGAATGGGATCGAAGTGCAGGTCTCCCATGCTGTTCTCTTTCTGTCTCCCTCATTTACTGCTGGGTAAAGGGAGTAGGAGTTTTCCTGTTTGCCTCGTCAGCATCCCCTGCATCTGTAGGATAGTGAGCACGGCCCTCGTATGTGTCACTAATGAATCAGGACGATGTTTTAGCACCACACCGCAGAGAAAAAACTACCTTAGATTATTATCATGGGTTGAGAAACAGCACGTTAAAGAATAAATAGTGTGTCACGTACTGTTTTATGTTGTTTTTCTACAGCGTTTTTTTTTTTTTTTTTTTTTTTTTTGTGAAGGCCGCACCAGTGGTAGTCCTAGGCAAGATAAGACAAGAATTATTATTATGTTATTTTTTTTTTTTTGACCTAGTAGTTCATTTTGTAAATAATGTTTATATATTATAATGATAATTTAATATTGTTAACTTTTTTTTAATATATATTATTAACCCTAATTTTAATGCTAATTATTAGTGCTGTAAAAATTAGCCTGTTAAATGCTAGTAATTAATTTTTCCAGTTTGGTATCAGTGATACCTGCCTTCAGTCATAAATAAAAATGACATTAAACAAATATTAAAAATATACTGTTTTTATATTGTTTGTACGTTCATTTAAAGATTGATTGTGAAATTACTACAATATAAAAGTATATTTAAAAACCTTAATGTTAGGTGGAATTAATCACAATTAATTGCGATTAGTTTCAGAAAAAATGTGCAATTAATTAATATTTTTTTAATCAATTGAGAGCACTAGTAATTGAACTAATGAACTAATAATAAAAAAAAAATAAATAAATAAATTAAACCAGAATTTATACACACATTTTTATATAGTTTTTTTTTTTTTTTTTTCATTTTGTTAGTTCATGTTAACTATTGAGTTAACTGATGCTATTTCTACACTCTGAAAAATGCAGGGTTGAAAGTTGCCTGTTTTTTGTTTTGTTTTGCAACCCATGGATGGGTCAAATATGGACAAACTGAACCATGGGTTATTTTAACTTAGTATTTTAATTTGTTCATTTAACTCAGCATAATGAATTGATTAATTATACTTAATTTTTACAGGAATATTCTCTTGTTTTTACCTCATAATTGGGTAATATTTACAGATAAACTGGGTTTACTGTGCTTGCACAATAGTTCATATATTTTACAGCATATTTTATTCTATATTTCTGCATGTATTACCTACTTTTATATGAAATAAACATTTAACATTTAAAAGTAACATTTTACTTTGTGTAATCACAAAAAAATCACCCAAAAATGACCAAACAGGCTCAACCCCGCATTTGAGTACACAAAAAGTATTCTCGTAGCTTCATACAGTTATGGTTGAACCACTGATGCCACATAGACTGTTTTATTTATGTCCTTACTACCTTTCTAGGCCTCGAACGTGTCAATTGTGTTTGTTCTCTATGTGGAATCAGAAAGCTCTCTGACTTTATCAAAATTAACTCGTGTTTCAAACATGAAAAAAGGACTTACAGGTTTGGAACAACATGAGGGTGAGTAATTAATGACAGAATGTTCATTTTTGGGTGTACTATCCCTTTAACATTTAAAACTTTTTAACAAATATAAAATTTTTTAGAGTGCACATCTTTAATATTTTTGCATATTTAATTTTTGCATTAAAAAAAAGTTGGATTCAGAATCTACTTGCTTGATAAATCTATGAGGGCATGTCTGTGCATTAGTCTGTCTATGTATCTGTTGTCTGAATGTGTCTTTCTTTCTGTTCAGACATCATTACACTTTCGTGGCGAAGCAGATGAAAGATAAAACCTGTGTAGACTGTAAAAACCTACTTTGCACTTGAAAGCTTCTGCCTTTGAGTGATGTGTGTGTGTGAGAGAGAATACGGAGGTGTTTTTAAGTCCCCACAGCAAAAGAAGAACTTCTAGAAAGCAAGGCAGCAAAGCGAACTCTTGGGAGCTTGTGTGTTATGTGTATTTGTGGGTAGATGTAGGGCTGTTCTCGCATCCAAAGTTTACCTCGCTAAATCTCTCGGGAAATGGCAAAAAAAATACAAATAAAACACAAAAATGAAAACAAGTTTTCTTTGAAATGGAAGCCACTCTTTGTCTTAACATAGCAGAATTTTAAAGCAGTTTTGAAGTTTTTTGCGCTCATTCTGAATGTTAGAATGATAAACATGTTGTCCTATCAGTATGTGCTATACAATATGAACGCTACAGGCGAAGGAAGACAGATCCAAAACTAAAATGCGCAGAAAGAAAAAAAAACATTTTCTTATTTCCAGACTACAGAACAGAGCTCTTTACCAAAAAAAAGTAGGTTTTGATGTTTTTTTCCAAGGATAGACTAGACAAGTATAGATGAGCAAACCCAATTTATCGTCAGATGTTTTCCCAAAGTGAACTTCTAATGTTTCCTCTGCCAGCATCACATGTTGTTATACTTAATTCACACTGAAGGATGCACATTAGGGCCAGATGTGCTTACAGATGGATTAATGAAGTTTGCCATGTTGTCGAAAGATCATTGTATTTCCTGCAGAAGAAAAGCTCATCGAATTAGGCCCCATCCGTTGAATTATGTGTCCCAGACCCACCTTGGCGGTGGTTCAGCACATACTCGAGTGCTAGTGATCATGGAAGTGATTGCTGTGGAAAAGCCATTCAAGTTCATGCTCAGTATACTTGACAAACTCACTTTCCATATCCTCAGTAATCTCATGCACTTTTCTGCCATTCCAGACAGTTTCCAGACCGCCCCAGATTCCACCAGCCTCTAAAGTCTCCATTCATACATCGCTGCCTTTTGTACAGCCTTTTGGATTAAAATAAGATGCATTTTGAAGAAAAAAGTATAGATACTTACGCTGCCTTCACGTCATGTCGTAATTACCGTAATTCTGAGATGACAGCACATGACATTTTACTCATGTTTCCATGTAGTCGGACTCGGAGGTCGCGCCCAAGTAGAGCCAAAACGAACCTGACGGTGGTCACGTGATACATCTGTAACTGGTTTAAGTCATAATTCTAAAAACATTCTGAGTTTACAAGTTGTACAGGAACACGTGAGGGCTTTGGTGTTGATAGTGTTGACATAGAAACACATAATTCAGAGTAGAATGTCACGTGTTTTCATCTCAGAATTACGGCATGGCGGGAATGCAGCATTAGTTCACCCAAAAATTACGATTTTCATATTATTGACTCCATTTCACACCATCCAAATGTAGATTAGTACGTTTCTTTCTGGGAGAGAAATTTAGTATAGACCAATTATCTGTTTGTAAACATTCGGGATGCGTGTGCAGCATGGTTGCAGAAAACCCGGCTGAGATAGCCTTTACGGCTAGAGAATTACACGGATATGGTACAAAAAAATACTTAAATTTAAAAAGAGTATGGATTATATTGATTAGATGTCATTTTCAAAGTGTTATTGGCATATTACAAGAGCTTGTCACGCAGTGATAAGCACTGTTATTCAACAAACTTGATGTTAGATAGTGGGATAGTCTTACAGTTCCGAAACAGGGGTGACTTTTTTTTTTTTGTGGGTGGTTCAAGTGGCAGTCTACGGAGCCATTGAATAAAAGAATAAATTAAAAAAAAGAATAATTTGATTTTATATTTCAAAATTCTGACTTTATTTTCACAATTCCGAGATTATATCTCACAACTCTAGAGGAAAAACAACTCGTCGTTCTCTCTTTTCCTCTTGGCTCAGAGTTTATATCCCACACTTCTGGCTTTTCCCCCATCAGAATTAAAGGAGAAGTCCACTTCCAAAACAAAGATTCACATATAATGTACTCACCCCATTTTCATGCAAGATGTTCATGTCTTTCTTTCTTCAGTCGTAAAGAAATTATGTTTTTTGAGAAAAACATTTCAGCGTCTGCTCAATTGGTCTAGTAAATCACTTGCTCACCTAATGGATCCTTAAACTGATTGGGTGCCAGCAGAATGAGAGTCCAAACAGCTGATAAAAACATCACAATAATCCACAAATTACCCACACCACTTCAGTCCATCATTTAACCTCTTGTGAAGTGAAAGCGTTCTAGATTATGGACTGTACTAAATTAAAACGCCTTGATGGATTTGTTTCATACAAAAATGCAGCTTTTTACTTCACAAGACTTTTGATGGACTATAGTCATGTGGATTATTGTGGTGGTTTTATCAGCTGTTTGGACTCTCATTCTGACAGCACCCATTCACTATAAAGGATTCATCTAGTAAGTAATGTAATGCAACATTTCTAAAATCTGTTCTAATGAAGAAAAAAACTCATCTACATCTTTAAAGGCCTTAGGGTGAGTATATTTTGAGCAAATTGTTTCTTTTAATTATTACTGTTCAGAATATACTGTCAGCTGCATACTATTTTTAAATATGTCATTATGTTGTAAGCTATTTTAACAGTTCAGATTGTATTATGCTGCATTGTTGTCACATTAGCCATTAAAGTGAATGTTTGATGGAACAAGAAATCGAGTTTCCCCCTTTACAAGTGACAAGTTTTAGTCAAAGCAGTCAGATGCATTATGGGATACACCATTTAGCTTTTCATTTGAGTTTTTCCATGCCTACCTACAGTTGAGGTCAAAAGTTTACACCCCCCTTGCAGAACCTGCAAAATACTATTTACCAAATTAAGAGGGATCATACAAAATGGGTGTTATTGTTTATTTTGTTCTTACCTGAATAGTATATTTAAAATAAAAGAGGTTTACATATAGTCCACAAGAGAAAATAATAGTTGAATTTATAAAAAATGACCCCCTTCAAAAGTTTACATCCCCATGATTCTTAATACTGTGTGTGTTTTTTTTTTTTTTTTTTTTTTTTTTTTGATATTTGTTTATGAGTACCTTGTTTGTACTGAACAATTCTGCTGAGAACTGCCTGGTGTTCATCAGAAAAAAAACAAAAAAAAACATCTCCCACAAATTCTTTGCTTTTTCAGATTTTGGCATCCATCTTTTCACACTGAGGACAACTGAGAGACTCATATGCAACTATTACAGAAGGTTCAAATGCTCACTGATGCTTCAGAAGGAAAAAAAATCATGCATTAAGAGCTGGGGGTGAAAACTTTTGAACAGAACAAAGATATTTACATTTTTCTTATTTTGCCTAAATATCATTTTTTTTTTTTTTCATTTAGAACTGCTCTTCAGAGGCTACAGAAGATATTTATGTTTCCCAGAAGACAAAATAATATTTTGGTAAAATTAACATTTTGCAGATTCTGAAAGGAGGATGCAAACTTTTGACCTCAGCTGTATTGCTTCCTTTCAAATATAGTAAGTGGTATGTCTGAACATACCCTTATCCTTGTCTGAATGTCATTTTAAAGGAGCATCTCCTCTCAAGCAGCTGAAACGAATCAACTACGGCTTGATTCTTTTGAGTCTGAATGATTCTGATCGCTGAATAGAGAGATACAGGATGAATAGAGGCTGTCCCTCAGCACAAATACCCAGAGTGCTCTATCAGAGCTGAAGAGTTGATGGCTGGTTATCAGCCTGTCGTATCTTGCAGTCCTGACATGCTCCGTCTGCTCAGCCGAGAGTTCTTTTGATGTTTCTGACTTCAAGTACATGAACAAGCTATTAAACATGTAATGTCTCTGAAGCATGTAATCTGATTTGGTACATAAGTTTAACATGATGGATCAGTCCCGCAGGCGGGATGAGGGCTGATGGTGTATCTGCTCTCAAACACACACACACACACACACACAAACACGCTTGTACAGTTGAAGGTTTTTTTTTATACAGTACGTACGGTTTGCATCAGGTACATGAAGACATTTGGCTTTACTGAACTGATGCAATGTGGACACATAGCTGTGTATATAAGGATTTGCTAATGTTTAATTTTACACACACATCTTCTGATGAAACTAAAGACTTTTTATAACTGCTGTCTGAATCGGAGAAGTAACATTCATGCGAGCTATTACTCATTTTTATCACACACCAAAATAATTTTACACACACACACACAAACACAGCTTAAAATGAAGAGCGTAAAAGGATCTGTCATTTTAGAAAAATGGCTGAGCTCTTGAAAATGAGATAAAAAGGACAGTCTTTTACATCTCTGAAGTCAGATATGAAAACCTTGGCCCTGTGGAGAGGCGAATGATCATTACTTTTACATTAAAAACAGCACTTTGCTGCCCATCATTTTGGAACTGGTCTGTTTCCTCTTGTATTTTTGGACAAAGGTTGTAATGCATGTTGTTTAGCCATTAAGATTGCTGAAGAGTGTAGGACCATATGAAATCAGTTTTATTTTTTCCAAATTTCTGTTCCCCCCCCCGCCCATTTTAATTTTTCTGTATTTTGTTTTTTTCATTTTATTTGTTTTAGTCTGGGTTTTAATGATTAAATGAAAAAATATGAATCAAAAATGTCTAATTATTTGAAACCATTCATTGAAATCAATTGTAGTTTTTTACAAGTTTAACAAAAAATAATTTTTTAAGGCCCTGTGAAATTTTTTTTTTTTTTTTTTATTTATTTCCAAATTCTTTTTTCCCCCCCAGTCTCTGTTTTTATGGTTAAATAAACAAAATGTAAATTAAAAATGTCTGATTAATTGACATCATTAATCGAATTTCTGAAATCAGTAGCAATTTATTGAAAGTTTAACAAAAATTAAGGTTTTAAGGATCAGTGAATCCCCTCCCCCAAAATGTACCACATCGCGAAAATCATAGGGCCCTAGGAGTGTTTCATTAGAACAGTTTTGAGTGCTGATTTGGTGCTCAAGAAACATTTGTTATTATCAATGTTGAAAACAGTTGTGCTCAATATTCTTGTGGAAATGTGATACATTTTCAGTGCATTCTTTTTGAAATATATTCTTTTATTTAATATTCTGAATCTCTGAGGGTTGCCAAGTCACCATGCTGTTTCTAGTAGGCGTTCCTACTCTGAACTGGATCGAATGTCTCACTTTTCCTTCCTTTGGTGTACTGTTTTTGGCACGGGAAGTATCTGTCTCTCTGTAGCTGAAGTATAATAATGTAATTGATTGGTTCTGTAAGCAGAGATATGTGAAGATACACAGCTCCCCTGTAGAGACGAGCTTTGTCATATTGAATATTGATCTTCCTGTCTCGAGTCCTCTGTGGATGAGAAAGTTCTGTGTCAGACCGCAGCGCTGCTCCTCTGCTTCCTCTGCTTCCTCTGCTGTATTTGAGACTCCTTTTATCAAAATGCTTGTTTTTTCTGTGGGGTAAAGATGATTTTATTTAGCAGTTTGGCAGAACATTGTTTGCTGGAGGTAGACAAGCATACGCCTACTGAAGTGTGCACTGCTTAGGTTGTGTAATGCGTTTTAGTACAAAACACTTTCAGTCTGTAGCAGGAATGGTCTTCATGCTGTTTATTAATGGTCCTTAACGACATGAAACCGCATGTCGTTTACATAACCCTCATTTCCATAATATTAGTATTTTAGAGTGAAAATGAGTATACATTATTGTTCAAAAGTTTGGGTCGGTAATATGTTTGTAAAGAAGTCTATTTTGCTCAACAAGGCTGCGTTTGAATTTTGTGAAATATTATTACAATTTAAAGTAACTACTTTTTTATTTCAATATATTTTAAAATGTAATTTATTCCTGTGCTGACAAGACTAAATTTTTAGCATCATTACTTCAGTCTTCAGTGTCACATGATCCTTCAGTTGTCATTCTAATATGCTGATTTGCTGCTCAAACATTGCTTATTATTATCAGTGTTGTTATTGTTATTACATATTATTATTATTATTGTTATATCAATGTTATTACAATGTTATTATCAAAATAGTTGTTGCTTAATATTTTAGTTAGATACGTGATACCATAAAACTGAAATCTTTAGTAACATTATAAATATTTTAATATCACTTTTGATCAATTAAATGTGTCCTTGCTGAATAACAGTATTATTATTATAATTATTATTATTATTATTGTTATTATTATTTAAAAAAATCTTTAAAAATCTGAAATCCTCTTTATTTATTTATTTTTTCCAAATTCCATCCCCCCCCCCCCAAATTTCATTTTTTTCTTTCTTTTTTTTCTTTTCTAGGTTTTTTTTTTTTTTTTGAGATTATGAAACATGCAGTTTAACAGCAGTTTATATTATTTTAACAAAAATGACATTTTCAGGGCCCTATGAATTTTTTTTCTCCCCAAATTCAGTTTTATTTTTACCAAATTCTGTGTTTTCCATTAATTTTCTGGATTCTATTTGAATGGTTTAATTAAATTTGAATAAATCAAAAGCATCTCTAATGATCTGATTTAATAAAAAAAAATGTTTTTTAAAATGTATTATTTATTATTATTACTATTTTTTCAGACTTTTTTTCAGAAATACTGTTGCATATTTACATTTTTTCTGGTTAATATAGTTTGATAAATATGTTTTTCTGGTAGATATTCCTTTAAAAAAATAATGTTTTAATAATAATTTTATTATTAGTTGTAGTCCTATCATTACATTAAGTAATATATTTCTGTCACATTTTCTTCAAGTTAAACCAAACTTTTATTTTGACAGTTGCTGTGAAGACCTGTTTGTGTATAATATGATGATAGTTTTTTTCTCAAAAGAAATGTAAAAATGTAAAAAAGGGGAAAAACGTATTTAAATAGGTTTTTAAATAAATGTTGTGTCTTAATATTCACAGACACTAGTTCATATCGCATGTTGATTGAAGTGTACTTACCTACTTTTGCTTTATTTATCCAAAATTGGCAAATTCAATGATGTTCCACGTTACAGCATATACTGGGGGATCTTGAGAAGTGCACATTATTATAAAACATTATTATAACAATTTTTGTCTTCGCCCACTGAGCCTTAGTTAAATCAGTAGTCAGAAAAGGCATTTTAGAGGCTTCAAAGTTCTTACATTTTGATAAAATGTAATATTTTTTTTATTTCTCTTCTGTCAAGTAACACATACTAATTCACTTCACACCATGAGGTTTATTATATAAAGAAAAAGATTCAAGTTTGATTGCATGTGTCAAAATGTTTAATCTAAAAAATTTTATGCTCACATCTGTTTTTTTCCTGGCAGAAGGACATGACCCTGAAGCCCCATGAGCGGAGACAGAACCAGGCAGGACCGCTGCGCAAAAAGAAGCCAGGCCGAGTGCCGAACGGGCTGAGCTTGGACCTACACAAGGACCGACTCAACCACAACAACCACCAGCACCACCACTCTGACCAGGAGAACAACCCTCGCCTGGCCCATACACACAGCAAGAAGAAGAAATACCTGCAGAAGAAACCCCGACCTGTAAGTCCAACATCATCTTTTCAAACAGCATTGGGTCGATTTGTTTCCTGAAGTTTTTCCACAATCCTGTGCTTAAGCTTTAGCACATGGTTGAGTAAAACTGTTCAAAGACAGTTAGTGCTTTTAGTGCTTAAACAAAGCTCTTATGTTTTCCATTTGCATCTAATTACAATTAACTTCATTGAGACGCTTCTTTGTTTGTGTTTTTATGAATTTCTTTACAAAATTAAATCATGATTAGATTGTGTACTGAGATGATGTAAACCTACAGTCATGTTAATTTCTCAAAGCCGCGTCTAATGTCAATCCGTCTTCGCTAACAATGACTGAACAACAGAAGAGGTGCGACAATCTGACTCCATTAAGGCGGAGCTCATTTGAATCGAGTAATTGCGGATGATCATTAGCCGTCTCTCTAGCAGCCTAAGACTTATTACTGATCTAATCAGAGGAGCTAATTAATATGACACCAGGTTTCACAGGCAGGCTGGTGGTTTGTTGGGTCTTTCAGACGTTACACAATGACAAAAGTGTGGGCTGATTTACAAAAAGTGCCAAAGTGGGGAGAGAGAGAATAATAGAGATTGTGTCCTCTAAGATTAGATGTGTAAAGACGCTGCTGATTAATTCTGTCATTAAGGATGAACGAGAAGAGGACGGGCGCCGGCTTTTTTTGGACTTGTTTTATGGCGCTAATTAAATTAGTCACTCTTGTTATTGTTGCTGCGAGGTGTTGCACTCTTGCTCTTTGTGTTTGTGTGTGTTTGTGACATCCTCTTGTTTTTACTAATGAGTATTTATAACGTGTACACAGAGGAATTGCTGCTACAGAGAAAAAGCAATCGGATGCTACATTCAGGGCACCAGACGGCATCTAAAATAGTCGCATTTGCGACCAAAAATATTAATTTGCAAGTGATGTTTTTGCTGACATCGCCACTGGTGACTATATAAATTTACATGTTATGACCTAAAAATTAGCACGTAATTTCTTTTTTTTCTTCTTATAAATATATTAATGTAATAAAGTATGAATGAAATGTTAAGGTTAGGTAAAAAATACTATTAAAGGAAGAAGTCCACTTCCAAAACAAAGATTCACATATAATGTATTCACCCCCTTGTCACCCAAGATGTTCATGTCTTTGTTTCTTCAGTCGTAAAGAAATTATGTTTTTTGAGGAAAATATTTCATATAATGGACTGGTATGGTGCCCCGATTTTGAACTTCCAAAATGCCATTTAAATGTGGCTTCAAACGATCCCAAATGCGGCTGTAAACGATCTCATTATATGTGAATCTTTGTTTTGGAAGTGGACTTCTCCTTTAAATAAAAACGATCCCAAATGCGGTTGTAAACAATCTTAAAATAATTTGTTACCCTGCTGCTTTAAAATTTTAAGTTCAGGCAACTCAAATAAGTTTAGTCAAATTGAAATTTAAAGTTGTACTAAGTGATATTTGAGTTGACTTAATACGTTTTTTTTTTTTTGGTTAAACTTAAATGCTGGGTACGTAACCCAGCTACTTTAAAATTTTAAGTTGAATCAACTCAAACATCTAAGTTGACACTTAGTATAACTTAACATTTCAAGCTGACTAAACTTTTTTTTTGAGTTGACTGAACTTAAAATTTTTAAGGCAGCCAGGTAACAAATTATTTTAAGTTGACTCAACATATTGTTTTTTTTACAGTGTGGAGCCCTGCCTTTATGGTGCATTTGCATCCTTTCTGTTCATTTTTCACAATTCTCAGATTTGTAACCACATGAGGGTAAGTAAATAATGACAGAATTTCTTTTTGGGGAATGAGAGTTCCTTTAAACACATGCTGAATGGCATACACATACACTTTTCCCATAGATGGAAGCTGCAGACAGGAAGGGTACAGGTACCATTTGTCCTTGTTAGAGAGAAAGAGAGAGAGAGAGATTGCACAGCTCTCTCGTTCATCATGTGTATTCTGCCCATGGCTGAATTAAAGGCAGACAAATCCATCTCTCATGGAGCAGTCTGAGGGAAGTGATGGCTAGGACACTTTAAGCTTTTATCAAACACCAAGGCAATGGCCATAAACTTGAGTTACGCTGGATGGTGGGGAATTAAATTCCCTTTCTTCATTGTTTCATTCTCTTTCTCCCTCGCCCTTGTTTTCTGCCCAGCTGTGTGTGTATGTTGTGCTGCACAGGTGTGAGTTTGACATCTACGACATGTGTTAAACATTGCTTATGTATGTACACAAGGTCAATTTTTTTATTAAAGTGTTTTTGAAATAAGTCTCTTATGGAAGGCCATTTCAGCCACTGAATAAAAAATAAAAAGGGTAATTGTGACTTTTTATCTCACAGTTTTGACTTTTTCTCACAACTGCAAGTTTACATCTCGCAAATGTGAATTTTTTTTTCACTAAATTATGTGATACGAAATTGCAGTTCTGACTTTTTTTCTCTGAAGTCCAGTTCTGAGAGGAAAAAATCTCTTTACCTCTCTTTATCTTGAATTGTGGCGTTTTTTTCCAGAATTGAGTTTATGTCTCACAATTGTGACTTTTTTTAGAATTGCGAGTTTATATCTCGCAATTGTGACTTTTTTTTCTCAGAATTGTGAGTTTATATCTTGCAATTGTGACTTTTTTTCTCAGAATTGAGTTTATATCTTGCAATTGTGATTGTTTTTTTTTTATATTTCAGAATTGTTTTTTACTGTGAGTTTATACAGTCATGGCCAAAAATATCGGCACCCTTGCAGTTCTGTCAGAAAATGCAACACTTCTCTTAGAAAATTGTTCTAACTGCAAATGTTTTTGTATTTACATGCTTATTGTTTTTGTTTGCACACAGAAAAAAACAAAGAAGAAAAGTCGAACTTGATCAAATTTCACACAGAACTCAAAAATGGACTGGACAAAATTATTGGCACCTTGTCAAAATTGTAAGAAATAATTGCTTTTTCAAGCATGTGATACTACTGTAATTTGTATTTAGACACACCTGTGGCAAGTAACAGGTGTGGGCAATATAGTAATTACACTTGCAACCAGGTAAAATGGAGAAAAGTTGACTCAACCTTAGTGTTGTGTGTCACACTGAGCATGAAGTAAAGAAAGAAGTGTAAAGAGTTATTTGTGGATTAAAAGAAAAAAATGTGGAAAAACATGGACAATCTCAAGGCTACAAGTGTATCTCCAGAGATCTTAATGTTCCTGTGTCCACTGTGCGCAATATCATCAAGAGGTTTACAGCCCATGGCACTGTAGCTAACCTCTCTGGATGTGGACGGAAGAGCAAAATTAATGAAAAATTACAACGAAGGATTGTTCGAATGGTGGATAAAGAACCCCAATTAACTTCCAAGCAAATTCAAGCTGATCTGCAGACACAGGGTACAACAGTGTCAGCTCGCACTATCAGTCGCCATCTGGATGAAAAGGGACGCTGTGGTAGCAGACCCAGGAGGACACCACTGCATAAAAAAGCAAGACTGGAGTTTGCCAAAACTTGTATGACAAAACCACAATCCTTATGGGAGAATGTACTGTGGACAGATGAGACAAAAGTAGAGCTTTTTGGTAAAGGACATCATGGCACTGTTTACAGAAAAAGAAATAAGACCTTCAAAAAAAGAACACAGTCCCTACAGTCAAACATGGTGGAGGTTTAAAGATGTTTTGGGGTTGTTTTGCTGCTTCTGGCACTGGATGCCTGAACTGTGTGAACGGTATCATGAAATCTGATGATTACCAAAGAATTTTGGGGTGCAGCGTAGTGGCCAGTGTCAGAAAGCTGGGTCTCCAGAGGTCATGGGTCTTCCAGCAGGACAATGACCCGAAACACAAATGGTTACAAACAAAGCGCTGGAGAGTTGTGAAATGGCCAGCAATGAGTCCAGATCTGAATCCCATAGAACACCTGTGGAGAGATCTCAAAACAGCAGTTGGGAGAAGGCATCCTTCAAATCTAAATGACCTGGAGCAGTTTGCATAAGAAGAGTGGTCCAAAATTCCAGTAGGGAGGTGTAAGAAACTAAGAAACTCATTCATGGTTGCAGGAAGCGATTGATTTCAGTTATTTTTTTCCAAAGGGGGTGCTACCAAATATTATGTTAAGGGTGCCAATAATTTTGTCCAGTGCATTTTTTGGGTTCTGTGTGGAATTGTATCAGATTTGACTTTTCTTCTCTGTTTTTTGTGTTGTTCCAATGCAAACAAATTAAAAAAAAAAAAACGTGAGTACCAAAACATTTGCAACTGCAGCGATTTTCTGAAAGAAGGGTTGCATTTTCTGACGGATTTGCAAGGGTGCTGATATTTTTGGCCATGACTGTATCTCGCAATTGAGACTATTTTTTCAGAATTGCAATTCCAAATCTGGGTGTATATTTTGGAATTCCAAGTTTATATCCTGCAATTTTTACTTTATATCTTGCAATTCTTACTTTATAACTCGCAATTGCTAATTTATATTTCACAATTCTGAGGAAAAAAAATTGTCATATAAAGTCAGAATTGCAGGATATTAACTAAATTCTGCTTTTTTCTCGGAATTGTGAATTGTATCACGCAATTCTGGCTTTTTTTTTTTCTCACAGTTCAGACTTTCTCAGAATTGAGATATAAACTCACAATTGCGAGTTATAAAGTCCAAGTCTGAGGAAAAAAAAACAAAAAACAATTGTATTTTCTCAGAATTGCTAGTTTATATCTCACATTTCTAGCTGTATAACTTGCATTATAATGTCCTGTAATTCTTAAAAAAAAAAAAAATCAGAATTGTGAGATAAAAGGGTGCAATTATTTTATTTTATTTTTTTCTATATGTTTTAATCACTGGCAGAAATGGCCTTACTCTTATGTTTTTTTTCCCGAAGTTGCATTTACTTAATTAAAAATACAATAGAATTCAGAACTATGTGTTTACTCTATTATAATTTCTAGTTTAAAATCTGATTTCCCTTAGGGTTTTATTTTTCCCTAGGCCAAAGGAGCCCATCTTGCATTTTCTGCCTGTGTGTGCGCGATTGTGTGAATGAGAGCGTCTGTTCACAGTTGTGTGTGTGTGCCTGTACGTGGGTTTGAAGTTCCAGCAGATGGGTCTCAATGTTTCCTGCTGAGTTGACTCAGTTGACAGCTCTGACTCACCTTTATATCGCTGTCACACAAAATATTGTTCACAGTCTTGGCTTCAGAACCCCTGGCTGCCCTCTCCAGAGCCCTGAACAGCTGTCCACTACAGTGCCTGCGTGAAAAGCACTGATTTAGAAAAACGGGGGATCTGGCGGGCGACGCTGGGGAAGGCTCAGAGGATCCAGAGGAGCACTCATATCACATACGGCCAGGAAAACATGATTATCCATCCGTTCATTTTCCAAACCGCTTGTCCTATGTACTGTAGGGTTGTGGGATGCTGGAGTCTGTCCCAGTGTCTTGGGGCGTAGGCAGGGAAACATACTGGACTGGACTAAGGAAAGCATTACTGTTTATATAATTTCCTTAATATACTGAAGTTAAAGTTGACTTGTAGGCTATATATTTATAGTGTTCATATAAAGTGTATTTTACATATACACACACACACACACACACACATATTAATGCATTTTAACCTAGTGTATTTATGTAATTTTATAGTTTAAAGTTTAGAAAATTAAAAGACAGACATGTTGAGGTAGGAGTGTAGATACATGTGCTATTTAAATAGCTGTTTATAAACAGAAAACACAGCCGCAGATTCAACGCCTGACATATTACCTTCTCCTGATAACACCCTGCAGTCAGGGAAAAGGAAACACTCAGCGGTACACTCCACATCCACTTCTTATAGGCATGTATGACAGAGATATATGAACGAGCGTCTCTCATAACCCAGTGGTAATTAGAGGCTGCAGGAATGTGACATGTTTAGAAATATTCATTAGGAGAGCTGTCAGCACGGTTGTGACAGCTGTGTACGGCTCATATCAGAGTTTTGTGGTTTTAAAGCGGCTGTCTTTAATTTGATAAGCAAGGTATGTTAGTGCTGATATTTACTTTTCTTATAAATTCAGGGAATATCTGGTTTTGCATATTGATATGAGAAGTAGATAGAGAACGGGAAATAATAGTGGCTGGTGCACCCACATAGAAAGCATGATAGAAAAAGCTGGGTGGTACTGAATGTGAATTTTAATGTACTTTTTATTTGACTATAAAGTATTTGGCAGCACTTTCTTAAAGAGTGTGTCATTGGATTTGTTGTGCCAGTCCGTCTCTATTTTAATAGTGTCTCTGATTTAAACTTCAATAGCAATATGAACAGACTTTTTTCGCATTCAGTAGTCTTTGGTATTACTTCAGACTTTCAATTAATCAGTTTGAAACTTTGTGATTCAGTGACTCATTTAAAAAATCTGTGATGTGTTCTCTGTCCTTTTTAATGTTTAATTCATTAATTATTTTTTTTAAAGCTGCAGTCTGTAACTTATTTTGTGTTCAAAATTTACTAAATTTATATAATAAGCAAGTACATCATGAATACATTTTCCAAACCGTGTTTTTGGCTACGTGGTTCGTCATAGACATAAACAGAGAGAAGTAGCTCCGGCTGCAATGTTTTTCCCACAAGACGCATACAGTTCTGTTTATTAATCACTAGGGCACAAAAAGTTAGGGACTGCAGCTTTAAATAAAAATATGTGACCCTGGACCACAAAACCAGTCTTAAATAGCACAGGTATATTTTTAACAATACATGGTATGGGTCAAAATTATCAATTGTTCTTTTATGCCAAAAATCATTGGGATATTAAGTAAAGATCGTGTTCCATGAAGATATTTTGTCAATTTCCTAACGTAAATATATCACAACTTAATTTTTGTTTAGTAATATGCATTGCTAAGAACTTCATTTGGACAACTTTAAAGGCGATTTTCTCAAAATTTAGATTTGTTTGCACCCTTCGATTCCAGATTTTTAAATCAACCAAATGGAAAGCGTATTTATTCAGCTTTCAGATAATGTTTAAATGTTCAAAAAATGGACTGAATTGGTTTTGTGGTCTAAGGTCACATATGCTACTGTTCAAAAGTTTGGGAAAAATAAATTATTACTGTTATTCAGCAAGGATGCATTAAATTGATCAAAAGTGACAGTAAAGGCATTTATAATGTTACAATCCTGGAAAAACTGTTGCATTTTCCACAAAAATATAGCACAGCATTTTTAACATTTATACTAGTAAAAAATATTTCTTGAGTACCAAATCAGCATATTAGAATGTTTTCTTAAAGGTCATCACATGAATAAAGTATATATTGAAAACAGTTATTTTAATAATATTTCTCAGTATTTCTGTTTTTACTGTAGTTTTGATAAGAAATAAATTGGTAAGACATAAGAGATTTCTTTCAAAACTTTTGAACAGTAGTGTTTGTAGGTAAATACTGCTGTCTATTATTGTGTTTTGTTATATTGATGCATGTAAAAAATTATATTTAAAGATTATTGATTAAATATTATTTTCCCTTGTGTTAATTGGGTGAAAAACAGTACACCAATTTAAAAAATCTAAATAATACTTTATTTATTATTATTTTTTTTTTAAATAATTACATCATCATTCCAGGGTCGGAACTTTTCCATATTTGCCCCCTGGAGTTGATTCCAGATCACCATACTATGTCTTTAATCTCAAATACTTAAATTTACCCAATTACTTTAATCAGTATTTTAATATCAATATAAAAAACAATATAAAGTGTTCTTGTTTCGTGTCTGTGTTTTGGGCATGTCACATTCTGGCTTTACGGACAAACATGCCAGTCCATGACGTTAGTCTAGTCTAGCGCAAGTTATGCAAAAACACCCGTTATAATCACTGAAACTACTAAATTAATCTTTTATTTACATTGTACCTGCATTGTGGTATTTATGAGGAGAAAATGTGTGACTGTAAGCACTCAACACAGCTCTGGCGTTTTAGTGCTGACTAATCTAAGCACCTCTGATTGGCCAGTGCATTCCTAAGTTCAACAGAAATGCATTTGATTGGTTATAAGGCTCAGCGCTGCACAAATTAGCGGTTAAAAGAAATTGATGAAATGTGAGCAAATCTAAATATAATTCTGTGAATTGACACTTTTCGTTAATTTTCATATTTTATTTTAAGCGTGACAGCCATAATACATTAATTGTGCAGCCTTTTTTGCCTATTTGTTTTGAATTTATGGGATATTTTTGTTCATTTTGGTGGCATTTTTGCCACAAGCCCTCATTAATTTCCAACCCTGCATCATACGTTTACATTATAAATGGCTGTTTGACATTTATATTGATATTGACAAAAGCTCAAAGCTCAAAAAAAAAAAAAAGTAGCCATTTCGCCCTACCATGGAGAACTTATGTGGGTGTCTGAGTTCATGCGCTAATCACAGGGCCATGCTCAGACGAGGTTAGCATGGTTGTCATCTGCCTGGGAGGTTGTGTGTGTGTGTGCAAGACTGTGTTCATGAGTCAGTATTTGTGTGCGAATGTGAAGTGTTGTTTTTGTGTCAGAATATGTGTGTGTGTGTATGTGACAGCAGTGGCATGCTGAGAGGCCCATCTGGCCAGACACAAACACACATTCTCTGGCCTTGCCACTGGGAGCTGTGTTCAGTTGTTTGTGTGAGAAGTGTACACAGTGTGACACTGCCGAAGAGGACACAGGGCCGGTATTGTCCTGATCAGTATGTCCTCTTATTTACACACGGCCCTCGAGGCGTTTGTTTGAGTGGTCAGTGGCTTGCTCAGCATCAACATCTGCAGAAGGCTGTACTTGGTCCAAGATTAAATTTTGACACACCAGTATTGAATCTTTGATATGTTATGTTATACACATTCCACATACAGTTTGTGTGGACGCTTTACACCAGTTGCATCAGGGAGAGACAGATTTTCGTTATTGCTGTTAAATAAAACCAAGTATTTATTATGTTGTGGTTCCTCACAAAGTGACCAGCCAGCTGGCAGTGATTGATTTTATTTATTCGGCGAAGCCAGTTTTTACTTGGTGGGTGTTAATTTTGGACTGTGTTTATATGCCTGGTTGTTCATGTCAGTTATAGAGCCACTCTAACCCACAAGCATCTCTTTAAGGCACACATGGAAACTCTCTCTCTTCTGCTCTTTCTTGTGCTCTCAAGTTTACAAGGTTTGCAGTGGCTTCACTTACGCCTCCATCAAAGAACACACAGACACCCAGGAGCAAACGCTCGCAGTGTGACTCACACAAACACACACCTGATAAATGCTAGCTTCAGTCTTGACTCTACTCCAAAACTGAATGCACTAAAGCAGTGGTATTGTAAGGCACTGATTTTCACACTGGGCTCTGGGAAAGAGTGCATTTATATATATTCTGTGATGGCAAAGCTGAATTTTTAGCAGTCTTCAGTGTCACCTGGCATCCAAATATTTTGTACCGAGCCCATTTGAATTTAAACGACGCCTTTTATGAGTCACTTAAACCGCTGTCTTTGTTTTCTTTATTTCTGGCAAAGAAATTTGCCCTAATGTTGTCTTTGTGTGACAGTTACTCAAACGCACAGCCAGTAATAATGGTGCTAATGTAATGGTAATGCTACTTCCTGTCAGCCCCCAGCGCTTCCTTTTCCTCTGAGTCTTAATGCTGTTTGACAAGACTAGGCCATGATGTCCCCCTATCACAGTGCGGTTCTAATTTTCTCCCCCTTGCTCATCTTTCTCTCTCTCTCTCCCTGTTTGGAAGGGATGGAATTAGCTCTTTTTCCACTCGCCATGTATTACAACGTCTCGGCTTGACAGGATTGGGTGAAGCGTTAACCTCGCAGACAAGCTTGTTAAGCATTGTTGCGGTGGTGACTGGGCTAAAGACAGGATAATAGACACCCCGGCTGCCGCCCGTCCGTCAAGTTGAGGGTGGGCAGTCCATCTGCTGAAATTAAGCGAGAGCAGTTTACCTGTTTGGGTTGTAATACCTCGGACAATTGCTGTCAGTCAGACTGCTCGTGTAGCTAGTATTAATTGCACCTCACTACAGCACTTAAAGAGCAGTATTGGTAAAACTGGATGTCAGTCAAGCCAACCCACTTAGCTGACTTCAAAAACTAATGGCCCTTCAGGATGTTGCACACAGATGCACAAACACTCTCGTGTTGAAGGACAATGTAAGATCGTTAATCACCATCTTGCTTAGTTGCAGGATGCTGAACATTTATAGAGAGTTTTAGCAAATGTAAATTTCCTGTGGTTGTTATTAGTATAACTCTGAGTTTACTTCCTCCACTTGACTTAATGAGCTACTAAACTGAGACCGTCGACAGAAATTCTATGCCAGATCTGAAGTAGTATGGAGTCAGAACTGTCTCAACAAAAATGTATTGATTGGATATGTTTTGTGTACATTTTGATACAAATATATAGTGCAATTTTTAAACTTAGTACAACTCTGTTCAGCTCTAAGACTGAACATCTCTAATGGTGTGTGCACACCAAAAGCGAAGCGAATAATGACATCGCGTCACTCACTCTACATTACTCGCGGGATGTTTTTCGTGTCACTCATGCTAAAACATTGCGCAATGAGAAGTGTCTTCACGCACATCAACAGCAACATTTCTTTCTGACATTTTTCCCATCATCAGCCATGTTGGAGATGTACAGACTACTTTTGCTGCTCTGTACCCATTGTGTGGAAGTCCCAAATACACCGGAAAGCCAGATCTGAACATGTATGGAGTCAGAACGGTCTCAACAAAAATGTACTGGTTGTCTGTTTTGTATACATGTTGATACAAAAATAGTGCAATTTTGAAACTACCAGTCTGTCTTAGTACAACTTTTTTCAGCTCTAAGACTAGACATCTCTGATGTTGTAAGCACACCGAAAACGGAGCAGATATTCGCGTTGTGTTACTCATTTTAGATTACTTGCGGGATGTTTTTCGCATCACTCGTGCTAAAACATTGCATGATGAGGAGTGTCTTCATGCACATCAACCTTTTTTTCCATCATGGAGATAACTACTGTTGCTCTTCTGTACCTGTTGTGGAAGTCCTAAATATCCTGGAAACCAGATCTGAATAAGTATGGAGTCAGAACTGTTTTAACAAAAATGCATTGCTTGTCTATGTTTTGTATGCGTTTTGATACACATATACAGTGCAATTTTTAAAAATTCCAGTCTGTCATGGTATAACTCTGTTTAATTCCAAGACTAAATATCTCTTATGGTGTGTGTGCACCAAAAGCGAAGTGAATATTCACATGGCATTGCATACTTTAGATTACTTGCAGGATGTTTTTTGCATCACTCATGCTAAAACATTGCACGATGAGAAGTGTCTTCATGCATATCAACAACTACATTTCTTTCTGACATTTTTTCCGTCATCAGCCATGTTGGGGAGAACTACTGTTGCTGCTCTCTACCTGTTGTGGAAGTCCCAAAGACACCGGAAAGGCAGATCTGAACAAGTATGGAGTCAGAACTGTCTTAACAAAAATGCTTTGCTTGTATATGTTTTGTATGCATTTTGATACACAAATACAGTGCAATTTTTTAACTTTTAGCCTGTCATAGTACAACAGTATTCAGCTCTAAGATTGAACATCTCTAATGGTGTGTGTACACTAAAAGGCCATTTTCGTCTTTGCGTTGACTTTGTTTGCAGTCTACTTGCACAAATAATTAAATTCGCTTTTGGTGTACACACACCATTCGATTTTAAATAGGTAACAACTGGGTCATTGTAAGCTACGGGTAAACAGAATCCTAGGTTATCTTGCTTGAAGTTTCAAACTGCTCATAAATTATCCAGGATTAATGGTTTGGTACTACAATTCAGTATAATTTACTACAATACAAAAGCCGTTCTAATTTTCCAAATTACAAGTATGAATCTTTTCAATAAACAGGGTTAAAAGAGGTTCAGAATTATGATATCCTGGGGTTTAGTCCAATGTTAAAATCCTTATAGTTAATTTTCTTCAATGTGTTTTTTATTTAAAAGAGTTATGTGATGTTTACACGTAATAATTGCACAGGAGTTAAATACAGTATTTACTCTTAGTTTGTGACCTGCCATTAAATCCTCAGTAGCTCATTTTAGCAAGTCCAAGCTGATCTAGATATTCGATCAGCCATGTATGACTTGGTAGACCATTAGGTAGGCCATCTTTGACCAGGAACTAAGCATCTACCATGTTCCAACAAACAGCTTGAAGATACGTAATAATGGATTTAGATGCCAATTGTAGAATGTTAAAGTCTATAGACATCTCAAAATCTTTCTTCTTCTCAATTCTCTCGTTCTTCCCATATTTTTGAATTGGTTGCTGACCAAAATCTTCCCAGCATTCCCTTATATATACGCATAAGACTTTTTTACTGCTTGCATTCCTAGATACTTCAGTGGAGATATGAGTCTATGGAGAAGCTGGTAGCTTGTGGAACTTGTGTTTATTTTTCCACTGGTCTCGCCAAGGTTTCCAGAGAGGGGTTCTTGATCTGCTAATAGAGATGGAATTTAGCTCTCCATGGATCAATGGTTATACATCTGGACTGGAATTGAAGGCCAGTGTTTTAGATGCCAACGTCACATTTGTATATATTTGTGTGGACTTCTTATGGATACCCAGGGATTGCTCAACACTCTTCCTCGAAACCCACATCAACACTGTCTACGGGAATAGTTGACCTAAAATGTAAATTATCATATCATCAAACCTGACAGTGTATTTCATAGCTTTTTAAACTTTGCAGAGTTTTTTTTTTTGGAAAGCAATAGACCATGTCACAGTTTCCTTTACTGTTATTATAACTGCAGTCAAGAAAATTGATAATAATTTTTAAAGACTGTTCCACCTGTCATATTCAGTCAAAACTCATTCTCCCTGATAACATAATTTTCCCCTCTCCTCTACGGAGTATAGTTTCCAGATTAAACTGATTTGGCTGCAATTCCTGGATATAACCTCTATATTCATACTTGAAGCATAACATTGACTGGAACAATAGGAGGAGAATGTGATCAAATTTAAGCAATTTGTTTATACTCTAGTAGCTCATAGCTAATTGCTTGTAATACAATTCCTTCCTTTCATATTAGTAGCTGGTTATCATGATTTGCTATACACAAGGGTCCATATCACAATAGTCCTGATTATTGTAGAGAGATTGATTTGTTTGTTTCAAATTAGTGAAGTCATTTGCTTCAGTATGTCGCAACATAGCCTTTCTAGATTCACTCTGGGTTTGTCTCTAACGCTCCCTAGTTGCTTAGATGCAGTTGGATGGCGTCAGCCATGAGATTGATCATGTTGTTGGACATAACGTGTTGTTGGACAAAAGTCTGGCTGCTGAGCGACACAAACGCGGATCTCATTATTTGTGTCTCGGTGTTCATATTAGAGGAGTTTATAATAGAAGACGACACAGTGAATCATTTCTCTCTCTCAGTAGCCATCAAACACCACAGAGTGCTTTTGATAATATTTTCTGCCTGCAGAGCGATTTTATGGAGTACATTATCTCTAGATTTCAGAGTGGAGGAATCTCTCACAATATTTGTAATGTGATTCCTTTAATCCTGTGGGTATCTTTAATAAGGACTAACCTATCATGTGTTATCATAACCTGAATAAGCAAGCTAGGACTTGACTGTTACACCATATCCTAACCACACTTTTAAAAATAAAGGTTCTTTATTAACATTGATGGATGAAGAACTTGTAACATCCATGGAAACATTCCATTCCACAAAAGATTCTTAATAGTTAAAGAAGTCATTTCAGCTTTTTTCTCCATATAGTGGACATTCTATGGTGCCCTGAATTTGAACTTCCAAAATGCAGTTTAAATGCGGCTTCAAACGATCCCAAATGTGGTTGTAAACGATCCCAGCCATGGAAGAAGGGTCTTATTTAACTAAACGATTGGTTATTTTCATAAAAAATAATACAATTTATATACTTTTTAATGTCAAATGCTCACCTTGTCTTACACCGCCTGAACTTTGTTTTATTCCGGTTCATGACAGTTAGGGTATGTCGAAAAACTCCCAGCTCATGTTCTCCCTCAACTTCAAAATCATCATATATCGCTGTTTTACCTTTTTTGTTAAGGGTGTTTGATCTTCTTTGCATGTTCACTTTGCAAAGACTGGGTTGCTACTTCAGCAACGATGTAGGATGATTTTGACATGATTTTGAAGTTGAGGGAGAAAATGCGATTGGAGTTTTTCTGCATACCCTAACTGTCTTGAGCCAGAATACACAGAGTTCAGGCAGAGCAAGACAAGACGAGCGTTTGAGATTTAAAAGTATTTAAGTTGTATTTTTTACATAAGATAAGACCCTTCTTCCTCGGCTGGGATCGTTTACAACCGCATTTGGGATTGTTTGAAGCCGCATTTAAACGGCATTTTGGAAGCTCAAACTCAGGGCACCATATCAGTCCATTATATGGAGAAAAATCCTGAAATGTTTTCCTCAAAAAACATAGTTTCTTCACGACTGAAGAAAGACAGACATGAACATCTTAGGTGACAAGGGGGTGAGTACGTTATCTGTAAATTTTTGTTTTGGAAGTGGGCTTCTCCTTTAAAAGAGGTTCTTTAAAATTTTAAACGTTCTTCACACTAAGAAAAATTTCTTTGGGGAACCCAAAATTGTTCTTCTATGGCATCACTGTGAAACCCCACGTTGAAACCATAAACAATTACAGATATATTTTAGATTAATAAACAGTATTTTGGAGATATTGTGAACCAGTGAGATTTAATGATGGGCAGGACCTACCAAGTGAGTAGTTTAGGCCAAAAAACATTGAAAAACATGGAAAAAATTATGGTTTGTTGTTTTGTAATCATTGTGTCTGGTTAAGATATGATGTAACCTGCTTGATGAAAACATCAAACGTAAAAACCGGTAGACAGTGGGAACTACTATTGAATTTACTCAAGACTGAGTATTACTCTTTATCTCTGAAGCTAAAGGAGTACTAGAAATCATAAGAAGTATGTTGCATCACCCTCAGGCGGATCCTCTAGGCTTTTACCTGTGAAAGAACCAGGAGGTTTCTCGGCACCAGGTGAACCTGTAAAGCCACTATTGATCAGGTAACGGTGCAGGGGTTCTTTGAGGCGATGGGAAAGTGAGAGCAGAGAGAGGAGATGGAGAAGCATGCTGGGCAAAATCCGAATGAAAAAGGAAGGAGGAGGTAGTAGAGAGAGAGTAGTGCGCAAAGCTTTTATGGTAAGAACAGATGAGGCGATATTTCATGTCCAGTACGCATAGCACACAGAGAAACATAAATTCCACCCTGTATTAAATACAGAGCCTCCTGCAGGGAAGCCGTTCAGAGGTTCAGGCCCTTCTGTGCTCGTTTTGAATAGCTCCCGGGAGAGATTCTCCACTAGCGATGATCAAGGAACAGCTCTCAACACCAAAATCCTGACTTCACGTATGATAAGAACAACTGGACTATGACAAGAGAAACTGGTTTCCACTCAGCGGTGAAGAGCGGATTTAGCTGAGTCTATTCTGGATGAATAAGCAAGCAAGCTTTCACCATGGCCTACATACAGCAGGTGCAGCTGAATTTGGAGGTACTAAAGACACTGTGTTGGCATTGTGGAGGTGGAAATATAATCTGTGTAAAGGTTTGTGTGTGAGGGATACAGTGAATGAATGATCTGGGTGTGTTCTGATATAACTCAACAAATTGGCCATAAAGTGAATTGAATTTAATAAATATAATCAAATTATGACCACATGACCATCACTGAGCAGCAGTCATCTCTCTGTCTGTCTGCCTGTCTGTCTTTTGTTCATCTGGGACAGGTTGTAAATCTGGTCTCCCCTTAAAAATGAAGTTGCTTAGTGCAGCCCAGTGGGCAGCTGCAACAACAACAATAATAATAATTTTAATTATTGCTGTTGTTGTTGCTATATTACAATATGTTAAAAGGATAGTTCACTCAAAAATGTCAATTGTCGTTGATTACTCATCCTCATGTAGAGGTGTACGATATATATTGTCTGCTATAATATTGTACATGTTCAATTTGACATTATCAAGTATTTTGCAAAAACCATTCAAAACACCTACCGATTGCAGTGCACGCATTACGTGAAGTGTAGACTAGTGCCTGTATGCATTAACAATGCGTTCTTTCACTGCATGATTCAGTCTATTAAAATACATTAAGAATGATCACAAATTCAAGACATGGGAACAGAAAATGTATAGATTTATTCCACTGTTAATCAAGATCACACGAAGCGTGCCGTTTTCTTCTCCAAAAGTTACCATGGTTGCAAATGTGATATTGATTTTTGCAATAGTTCAAGAGACTAGAATTAAGATACTTACGTTTTAGACACCATATTGCCCGTTTTTGCTCTATTTCTCCAACAAAAATCATTCCAAACACAGCCACAGCACTGTTTTGCATCTCTGAGCAACATGTTCCTGAGTGATTCAAAAGTTTGATTCGGTTCAATCGCTATTACTCACTTATTAACTGTGACTTTCTGCCACCTATTGGCGGTTTTAATTCCACATTTAAAGTATCTTTTTATTAATTGAATAATTTCAAATATCAGTCTTCAACGTTTTATGTTTAAAATATTAAACAGTGTGTAAATACATGTAAATGCCACTTCAGATGCAGCTTCTGTATTTCCTCTGCATTGCAAAGATGAACTTTGTTGATACTGATTTAATTTGCTTGGTAACAGCCCAAATGTAAAAATCTGACTCAAAAGATAATGCACACTTTTAGAAAAAATGGCTTTTTAAAGGTTAAAATGCCCATAGAAAGTAAAAATCAATTAAACGTATTGGAAAAGATTAATGTCTATCAGTGTTCCACACAGAATATGAAGAATACCAAAAAAATTTGGAGTCAGCTGTTCATGATAGTCCTTAAGATACCAGCACAGTAACACTCAGCAAAATATTGTCTAATTATCGTTATTGATAAAATCTCAATATCGCACATATTCATTTCACCACCGTCATGTCAGTCCAAACTAGTAAGACCTTTGGAACACAAATTAAGATATTTTTGAAGAAATCCAAGAGCTCTCTGACCCTCCACTGACAATGACGTAACTGAAATGTTCCCAGGCCCAGAAACAGTCCATGTGGCATCTCCTCCAAGTCACCATCTTCCGCCATTATCGAGATTACCACAATGCATACGTCGATAAAGGCGGAGGACATGACTTGGAGGAGAAAAATTGTTAAATAAAGTTATTTTTGTTTTCTTTGCACACAGAAATTTCTTATTCTCAGAGCTTTGTAACATGGCGGTTGAACCACTGATGTCACGGACTATCTTAACTATGTCCTTACTACCTTTCTGGGCCTTGAATGTGTCAGTTGTGTTGCTGTCTATGCAGGGTCAGAAAGCTCTCGGATTTTATCAAAAATATCATATAAATGAAGGTCTTACAGGTTTGGAACAACATGAGAGTAAGTAATTAATGACAGAATTTTAATTTTTGGGTGAACTTCACATTTTGAATGCTTATTAACTGACTAATCACTTTGAAGTTATGAAGATGGGGAGCTACAATTTGTAGACATTTTTAGATTTAAAATGGATTAAGCAACAATAAGGAATATTTGTAGCTTTATTTTATCTAAGTTTTACTTGTATCTTGGACATTATTACAGTTTCACATTATTTACTAGTACAAATACTGCTCTTAGACACAAATATTTTGAGGTTCTCTTCTCTTAGTATCACTGCTTCTTTTGGGGACTGAAATGTCCAGGAATGTCCAGAAAAAACTGTGTCAGTGAACAGAGCAGCTAAACGCTAGGTCTGACTGCTGCTAAAGACTGACAGCCTCGAGAGCTCATGCCGACCTGTGCGTGTCATGACCCTCCCCCACATCGCTGCAGTGCTTCATTAGCATTTGTGTCAAGTGACTAAACCGTTTGTCATAAGTGACAGAGAGACAGATGTCATAAATGAGATGAATAGAATCATAAATAGCCATGTGGGAGGTGTTTGGTTTTGATTTTGCTGTTATTTGCTAATGTGGAGCTCCAAATGTTTTCTCCAGTTTTTATGTGGCACATCCACCTTTTTCTTCGCTGCGGAAATAAGACTTTGGGTGAGACTTCCGTTCATTAGCTGCTATAGGGAAATGACGAGAGGAATAACAATGTGCAGTAAACGGTAAAACTGTTTGCACTACAAACCATTTTGTTCATAATTAAGATAATACATTAAAATAATGTAAGACACACCAATTTGCACTCAAGCAGCAATCAAGCAGCAAGATGAGCTGTTTTGTACAGCTAAAAATAGCTGGATGCAGATGAGACTGGGAGCCAGACCCATAAAATTTACAAATGGCCTCATCCGCTCTTACAGCAAAAATAAGGTAGATAGCATATAGCGTATTTTATTTAAAATCACGTTTGTATATGCATGCCCTGTATTCTTTTGTGGTTTATGTTCATTATATAGCATTAGCACAGCATTAAAGGCAGGGTAAGTGATCTGGTTCACAAATTTTTTTTCACATTGTTTTTTAGATAGCAATCACTAAGTGGTCTAAATGTATTTAAATTGTTTGTGGAAGGTTCATCCAGTCTTATCCCTTGCTCCGAGGGATACAGTAGGCTGTCCTACCTACCTACCTGTCAACATGTATTTGAATACCTTCATATATTTAAGCCTTAAAGGATTAGTTCAGTCCTGAATTAAAATTTCCTGATCATTTACTCAGCCCCATGTCATCTTAGATGTCCATGTCTTTCTTTCTTCAGTCGAAAAATAAATTAAGGTTTTTGAGGAAAACATTCTAGTATTTTTCTCCATATAGTGGATTGCAATGGGGATCAGCGGGTTGGAGGTCCAAATTGCAGTTTCAGTGCAGTTTCAAAAGGCTCTACTCGATAGCAGCTGAGGAACAAGGGTCTTATCTAACAAAACGATTGGTCATTTTCTAAAAAAAAATACTAATTTATATACGTTTTAACCATAAATGCTCATCTTGCACTAGCTCTGCGATGCACATCTATGAGTAATCATGTTGGAAAGGTGCATGGTTTTTCATCTGTGTACTCCGGTTCAAAATGGTAGGGTATGGTGGAAAAACTTCATCTCATTTTCTAATCCAACTTCAAAATCGTCCTACATCATTGTTTTACCTTTGTTTTGTAAAGGGTGTTTGACTTTCTATGCAAGTTTGTTTTGTAAACACTGGGTCAGTACTTCTGCCTACATCATCATGATCTTTCCAACATGACTAAGTTGAGCTAGTGCAAGACGAGCGTTTGTGGTTAAAAGTATATAAAGAGCCATTTGAACTGCAATTTGGACCTTTATCCTGCTGATCCCCATTGAAGTTCATTATATGGAGAAAAATCCTGAAACGTTTTCCTCAAAACCTGGAAGGAGAGGTCAGATAATATACAGATAATGTACTCACCCCCTTGTCATCCAAGATGTTCATGTCTTTCTTTCTTCAGTCGTAAAGACATTGATTTTTTGAGGAAAACAATTCAGCATTTTTCTCCAAATAGTGGACTTCTATGGTGCCCTGAGTTTAAACTTCCAAAAGGCAGTTTAAATGCAGCTTCAAATGATCCCAGATGTGGTTGTAAAAAATCCCAGCTTAGGAAGAAGGGTCTTATCTAGCGAAACGTTTGGTTATTTTCATTTTAAAAAAATACAATTTAAATACTTTTTAATCTCAGATGCTCGTCTTGTCTTGCTCCGCCTGAACTCTGTATTCTGGTTCAAGACAGTTAGGGTATGTTGAAAAACTCCAATCATATTTTCTCCCTTAACTTCAAAAATCATTTCAAAATCATCCTACATTGCTGCAGAAGTACCGACACAGCCTTTGCAAAGTGAACACGCAAAGATGATCAAACACCCTTTAACAAAAAAGGTAAAACAGTGATGTAGGATGATTTTAAAGTTGAGGGAGAACATGAGATGGGAGTTTTTTGACATACCCTAACTGTCATGAACCGGAAAAAACAGAGTTCAGGCAAAGTAAGGCAAGACGAGCATTTGACATTAAAAAGTATATAAATTGTATTAATTTTATGAAAATAACTGATAGTTTAGCTAGATAAGACCCTTCTTCCTTGGCTGGGATCATTTGCAGCCGCATTTGGGATTGTTTGAAGCCGCATTTAAACTGCATTTGGAAGTTCAAACTTAGGGGCACCATATCAGTCCGTTATATGAAGAAAAATGCTGAACTGTTTTCAAAAAACATAATTTCTTTACGGCTGAAGAAAGAAAGGCATGAACATCTTGGATGACAAGGGGGTTAGTACATTGTCTGTAAATTTTTGTTCTGGAAGTGGACTTCTTTCATTTATTTTCAGCTGATGAAAGAAAGACAAGAACATCCTAAGATACCATAGGGGTTAATAAATTATCAGAAATTTTTAATTCTGGAGTGAACTTATCCATTAACTGCATATAATTACACAATACACTATAGAAAGTCATAATGAATATGCAAATAAATTGTAAATATGTATTATAAGAGTCCAGAGGCTGTATCTTGTGTTGAAGAAGATGGTTTGAGAAGAGCATGTGTTAATCTCTCTCTGTACACTTGCTGCCTATAGCCACCCCGAGGCAGTCTGAAAGCTTTTGGCCACTCACAATCGATTCTGATTTATTTCCTTTTATTTATTTTTTTCCTGCTGGTCAGTGACTCTCATAAATGTGTTTACGATACTCTCAACTGTTTCTAGGATCTGTATGGATTGTTCTGCTTTACTGCCGAAATTGCTCTTAAATTGAGAATACAAAGAACACACAGCAGGTGGTATCAAAAAAAAAAATGTGTCCATAAACACAATGACAGACACACGCAAGCTAAACTGGAGGGCCAGACACAGAGGTGTAAAAATCTTTATTATCTTGAGTGCTCTGTTGACAGAAATGACAGAAACATCTCCAAACAGATGTTTAGCACTTCCACTTTGACCTCCTGCTGAACTGAATTAGAGTAGCAGGTTTATTGAGCTGACAGATGTGTGTGATAAAACACAAAGATGATGCTTTGGCACCCTCTGGTGTCCTGAGTGAAGAACGTCTTCAGTAGTAGTCATTTCGTTTTGTTTGTTCCTTCCATGATTCCATTGCCCATCATCGTTCAGTTCTTTTCACGTCTTACTTGCTCCCTTGTACATTCTCTTTTTTTCTTTCTCTCACTCTATTCTTATTTTCCTTCATTTTATTCATTCTACCTTCTCTCCCTCTCTGTTTGTCATTGTCTTTGAAGGCAAGGTGCAGCTTGCCTCTCTGCAGTGATTGCCTTCTTTAAATAAACTCTTTCAATTAGTCAGCTCTCAACTACAGACAGCTATCACTGCTGGTGTTCCATATAGTTTACGAAGTTTTTAAAAACTGGTTTTAGTAAGCACTACAAATTGGTTGGTGTCTGTCATATACACAATGCTCGGCTGAGTGTGGAAAGCAGTATATATATCCTTGTCTTATTCTTCCCCGAGAGACAGACTCTTCCCTGCAGCTAAACATTGCACATGTCAGAAGTGCCTCAAAAAGACAGGCAGCCTGACAGCATGGAGTATAGTGTGTGTGTATGCGGTTTAGTGATTGTGTTTATATTGGAGCAATCGGGCAAGTATTATATAGACACAAGAGCTTTGCAGCACCTTTCTTTCTCCTCATCTCTCAACCTTTTCAGCACCTCTCTCCCCCACACAGCCTGCGGCGTCATTCCCCGCTTCTCCCCCCCTTCCTCCATCTTCCTTTTGCTCTCCCTGATGCATTCACCCTGTCGATGCAGCACATGTAGTTCACAGGTCCGCATCGATCGCTCTGTGATAGAGGCCGGCCCTGCTCAGGCTGTTTTGCAGTGATTGCAATTGCTAAGGTCTCTTGTAATGACATGCACTCTGTCTCTCAGAAGGATGGGGTTTTTAATGCGGCAGCCGGTGATTTTGCTTCCTGCAAAATGAATTTGTGTTTAAGGAAGAAATATTTGGTGCGAGACGTTATTTAGCAGTGGTATTGATTGCTTGATTGATTTTTTTTATTAGTTTTTAGTGTTGCCTGCTATTATTGCACATACTTACCCTGAGGCTGTGTGTCCACCAAAGCATTTTTCCTGAGAGTAGAGTAAGTAAGTGTTTTTTTTTTTGTTTTTTTTTAATGTCTCTTAGGCTTATCAAGGTTGCATTTATTTGGTCAACAGCAATATTGCCAAATATTATTCCAATTTAAAATAATGGTTTTCTATTTTAATATGCTTTTAAAAAAATAATGTATTCCTGTGATGCAAAGCTGAATTTTCAGCATCAGTATTCCAGTCTACAGTGTCACATGATCTTTCAGAAATCATTATAATATGCTGATTTGTTACTTTTATTATCAATGTTGGAAAATGCTCTTAATGCATTGGGTTTCCTTCTAAAGCATCAGCGAGTGTTTGAACCTTAAAAAACAGAAAACTGTTATTTTATATTGTAATAATATTTTACAATATTATTTTTTATTCTATATTTTTGATCAAATAAATGCAGCCGTGATGAGAATAAGAAACTAATAATAAAAAAAAACTCTTACTGATCCCAGACTTTTGAAGGGACTTTTTAATTAGTCTCTTAGGCTCATCAAGGTTGCATTTATTTGCTCAAAAATGCAGAAAAACAGCCATATTGTGAAATATTATTCCAATTTAAAATAATTGTTTTCTATTTTAATATACTTTTAATATACTCATTTATTCCTGTGATGCAAAGCTGAATTTTCAGCATCAGTACTCAAGTCTACAGTGTCACATGATCCTTCAGAAATCATTATTATGTGCTGATTTATTGTTTTTTATTATCAGTGTTGGAAACAGTTGTGCTGGTTAATTTTTTTTTTGGAAACTGTGAAACTTTTTTCAGGATTCTTTGATGAATGAAAAGTTAAAAAGAACAGCCTTTATTCAAAATAGAAATCTTTTCTAACAATATAAGTCTTTGCTATCACTTTTTTTTAATTCAATTTAACACATCATTGCTACTTTAAATGATTAATTTCTTTTTAAAAAGAAAGAAGAAAAATAAAATAATAATGCTGTTCTTTTTGAACTTTATGAAAGAATCTTTAAAAATGTATCATGGGTTTCAAAAACACATTAAGCAGCCCAATTGTTTCCAACATTGATAATAAATCAGCAAATTTGAATGTTTTCTGAAGGATCATGTGACAGTGAAGACTGCAGTAATGATGCTGAAAATTCAGCTTTGCATCACAGGAATAAACTACAGTAGAGGTCAAAACTTTACATACAGAATCTGCAAAATGTTAATTATGTTACCAAAATAAGAGGGATCATGCAAAATGCATGTTGTGTTTTTGGTACTGATCTGAATACAATATTTCACATAAGAGTTTCTTGTTTGCCATGAACAGTTCCCACAAAAATCCCACAAATTCTTTGGTTTTTCAGCATTTTTGTGTATTGGAACCCCTTCCAACAATGACTGTATGATTTTGAGATCCACCTTTTCACACTTAGGGCATCTGAAGGACTCATATGCAACTATTACAGAAGGTTCAAATGCTAACTGATGCTCCAGAAGGAAAAACAATGCATTAAGAGCCTAAAACTTTTGAACAGAATGGAGATGTTTAATTTTTTTATTATTTTTTTTTGTAGTACTCCTTTTTAGAAGCTACAGTAGATACTTACATGTTTACCAGAAGACAAAATAAGTAAAGTTTACCCTGATCTTCAAATTCATAAAGTTTTCACCCCCTAGCTCTTAATGCATTGCATTTCCTTCTAAAGCATCAGTGAGTGTTTGAACCTTAAAAAAAAAATAGAAAACTGTTATTTATATTGTAATAATATTTTACATTTTTTTTCTGTATTTTTGATCAAATAAACGCAGCCTTGATGAGAATAAGAAACTAATTAAAAAAAAATTTGAATAGCAGTACATAAACCAATTCCAATTACAGTGTTCTTTATTAGTTCCACTGATGAAGATTAATGTGCAGTATACAACTGTAGTTCATGCATGTTTGAAGTTAATGTAGCTCTTAAAATTGACCTCTTCCTGGTGTAACTCATTTCTGCAGAATCTATAAATATTGTCTTAGGTTTGGCCACTCTGCACAGTAAGTCCCTTTTTCTCCCCTCAGCTAGTTTTGGACAGCAGACGTATTGCTTTGCGCTCAGCCCTGGCAACCAAATCCCATAATATGTGGGGAGGCCAGAATTGTGGCCCGGGTCGATGCACTGTAAGAGCTGTGTGGTTTTGGACCAAGCTGACTGGAGTTTTCTTTGCCTTTTGGCTTCTTTGACACTCTCAGGACGGTTGTTATTTTTGCTGGTATATTTCCGGGTCTTTGGGCTGCACTGACAGACAGTTCACTTGGTGTATTGGTTACTTTACATGTCATTACCTTGACCAGTCTGACCCTGGGTCTGATCCAGGACAGTCGGTCATGGCCGTGCAGCTGGTTTTACAAGTGACCACCTCTTTTAGCTCAAACTGTTTCGAATGAACAGACAAATTGTCTACAATACACTGTGTATTTAAATGATATATTTTCCAAATAAATTTTGCATACATATATACAAGTTTGTTTTTGTGTTCATGTCCCATATGAACTGAGCTAGAATTGGTGTGTGTGGTTTTCAAGACCTGTGGCAAAACACGTAACCTCTTACCTCTTCTGGTTCGGGTCTTCACCACTTTACACTCCGCTCCATTGTTCTTCTCGTCATCTGCCAGCAATTACACTCGTTTATCTCCCTTTCCTCTCTTTCATCTGATCCCTTGCTCGCTAAAGACTCACCAGCTGGGCTGTAGCGGAGGGCGGGAGGTGTGCGTGCGAAGCCTGGGCCGCGGAGCCCCGTTTCGTGTTAGGACAAATGAAGAGCGCAATCTGCAGAGAGGGTTTGGCAGTGGCCCCTGCGTCTGAAAGTCATTGGATGGTGGAATTGTTCCCTCATCTCGGTCTCTCTAGGGCGGTCTTATCTCCATCCAAGTCTCCCGCTGCCTGGAGAACAGAAATGAGCTCCACACGCAGACCTGTCACTGCTCATAAAGCACACAGTACATTAAACCCGTTGTGCGTCCCTAACGTTTGGTAACGGCCGACAAACGTTTGCCTAACCTCTCTAAGAGCTGTGCTTAACATGTCCCTACGGATACCGGGGCAAGGGCTCCCAAATCTGAGAAAACTTTTTTCTGTCATATAGTCCTTAGTCAGAGTAGATGCTATATTTAGTTTGACAAGAACAAGTGTGCGGGGAATGAAAGTACAGCCCAGTTTAGTTACAAATGTTGATCATAGTCCACTCCTGAAAATGGGTTACTTCAGTATCTCATAGTCTTGTTTGCATAGCATCTGCTCTAAAGTATAATGCCTGTTTTTCTCACTTTCTTTTTGTGTCAATCTGCACATCTTGTCCTTCAATGTCTTTTGAAAGGCTTTCTAAGACTTGCTGAATAGACCTACATCTCAGCAAGTGTAAACACGCTCTTACATTGGTATGTCATATTATCTTGTCGCTCTCGAAAGTAATAGCTGGTGCAGTTCATCTAAAAGGTTCTTCAGTTTTAAAATGTTTTGTGGATACAGTTAGTCACCTAGGATTAAAGCTGATATTACTGACTATACCTGCCATCTTTGACTTAACAGAAATTAAAAGAAAAAAGTGCAAGCCTTTTTATTCCATAATTAATAAATTGTTTAGAATTTTTTAATAAGCAACACAAGACATGATGCAGTTTAGTTCACATTGCATGATTTTAGCCCTGATTTTCACTCTCTGACAGTTCTGTGGAAATCACAGACAAATGCCCAGAATTGGAAGCAATTCGGTGCTTGTTCACACAAGTGACACTCTCTTAGTATGTGTTGTCTATAACCCAATTTAGATAGTAATTGTCTCTCATGGGGACATAACCTATTTTCAACATTTACAGGGGTTGATCAGTGATTTTATTGCCTTCTGAATTCAGATTGTTTTTGCTTTTCTCCCACCACCTGCGTAAAAAAAGTCAGAATTACAGTTGAGGTCAAAAGTTTACATTCCCCTTATAGAATCTGCAGAATGTTAATTATTGTACAAAAATAAGAGGGATCATACAAAGTGCATGTTATTTTTTATTTAGTACTAACCTGAATAAGATTTTTCACATAAAAGATGTTTTCATATAGTCCACAAGAGAAAATAATAGTAGTAGAATTTATAAAAAGGACTCAAAAGTGTACATAATACTGTGTTGTTATCTGAATGATCCACAGTTGTTTTTTTGTTTAGTGATAGTTTTTCATAAGTCCCTTGTTTGTCCTAAACAGTTAAACTGCCTGCTGTTCTTCAGAAAAATCCTTAAGGTCCCACAAAGTCTTTGGTTTTCCAGCATTTTTGTGTATTTGAACCTTTTCCAACAATGACTGTATGATTTTGAGATCCATCTTTTCATGCTGAGGACAACTGAGGGACTCATATGCAACTATTACAGAAGGTTCAAACACTCACTGATGCTTCAGAAGGAACAAACATGCATTAAGAGCTGGGGGGGTGAAAACCTTTGGAATTTGAAGATCAGGGTAAATTTAACTTGTTTTGTCTTCTGGGAAACATGTAAGTATCTTCTGTAGCCTCTGAAGAGCAGTACTTAATGATATTTAGGCAAAATAAGAAAAATGTACACATCTTCATTCTGTTCAAAAGTTTTCACCCCTGGCTCTTAATGCATTGTTTTTCCCTTCTGGAGCATCAGTGAGCATTTGAACCTCCTGTAATAGTTGCATATGAGACCCTCAGTTGTCCTCAGTGTGAAAAGATGGATCTCAAAATTATACAGTCATTGTTGGAAAGGGTTTGAATACACAAAAATGCTGAAAAACTAAAGAATTTGTGGGACCTGAAGGATTTTTCTTTTTTCTTTCTTTCTTTTTTTTTTTTACTTAGTGGCCTGAATAAGATATTTCACATAAAAGACATTTGCATATAGTCCACAAGAGAAAATAATAGTTGAATTTATAAAAATGACCCTGTTCAAAAGTTTACATACACAAATTCTGTGGTTTTTCAGCATTTTTGTATATTTGAACCCTTTCTGACAATGACTGTATGATTTTGAGATCCATCTTTTCACACTGAGGACAACTGAGAGACTCATATGCAACTATTACAGAAGTTTCAAACGCTCACTGATGCTTTAGAAGAAAAAAAATGATACATTAAGAGTGGAGGGGGTGAAAACTTTTGAACAGAATGAAGATGTGTTAATTTTTCGTATTTTGCCTAAATATCATATTTTTTCATTTATTACTGCCCTTCAGAAACTACAGAAGATACATGTTTCTCAGAAGCCAAATAAGTAAAATATACCCTGATCTTCCCATTCAGAAAGTTTTAATTGTTTCATTGTGAGTGTAAACTTTTGATTTCAACTGTATTTCAACTATAACGTGTCTATTTTCCGAATGTTAAACAGGAGATTTAATAATTAAATAATAAATAGAATGTTATTAAATATGAATTTGCTCTCATTATGCCAAGCATATGACATTTTATTTACAGGCAGACAACCATGTGACTGACCTGGGTTTGTAGGATCACAGAACTCGCTTCTTCACTATGATTAAATCGTCATCAGAATCCATGAGTTTTATCGCTGAGGTACAATGTACATTTATTTTTACAGACGTCTACATGAGAAACCAAGAGATTACAGTCCGAATAGGGTTAAAGGCGCAATCTGAGAGAAGCGCAGTGCTCGTGAGATATTTGGCACCCTAAACAGCCAAATGCTACAGACATGAATGGAAAAAATGGCACTAAGTGCAACTTTCTTCTCTCTTTGTCTTTTCTCTTCCTTTCATTTTGATTATGTAAGTGCCCTTTCATTTGAAACACTGTTTTCCTCTGTAAAAGCTTAATATATTGAATGAAGCACTAAAAGCATTTGTGGAAGTCTTGTGGAGGGCTCTCTCTGTCTGTGGTTCTCTCTCAGCGTCTGGCATCTGGTTAAGTGGATAATTTGAGAGATTTAGAAAGGCTGTAGGGGTGTAGCTCAGGAGTGCCAGGGGAGCCGCGGTGGGATGGCCCATCATTCAGTTAGCATGCCCAGGGCAGGGCCTCGGGGGTCAGGCAGACTGTTTCTCACAGGCACCCAGAGCCGTTGAGTCCTGGAGCTGCGGCAGTGAGCTCACAGACGAGGATGTGGCTTCCTGCTGCTCCGCCAAGCCTGAGGCGCTTACCCTCAAGCACAAATGATACTTTGTGCTGTATGTGTGTATTGCCGCACGAAGGTGCATGTGTCAGTGTGTTTTTGCAGGAGTGTGTGAACGTTTTGGTTTCCTTTGCATGTAGCTGTCTGAAAAGGAGAACTAGGGTTACTGTTTGTCTTTGTACTTGGTACAGTTCCTCATAATCATGTTATCATAATTAGCATTTAACGACAACAACAGCAACAACAAAAAAATTGCTTTTATTTCATGAAAAACACAGTTATTTGTATATGTTTTTATATATATATATATATATATATATATATATATACAGTAGTCAACATTTGAAGTGGATCAAAAAAGTTAATCAAAGTTGTTCTAAGACAAGAACATGTATTGTTTTGATTTTAGGTCAGCTTTGATGAAAGGTTTTGATCCACTTCAAATGTTGACTACTGTATATATGTATATATATATATATATATATATATATATATATATATATATATATATAAAATGTCATTTATTCTTGTGGTTTATATGTTTAATGATACTTTTGAAGGGTCTAAATTCTACACTGTTGTGGGTTTTTTTTTTTCAGGTTAAATACGTACTTGTACCTGAAAGTAAAAGATTTTTATGCTTATGTTTAAAAATTTCATGTATCATGTATCAGTGGTCTGAAATCGGTTTTATTTTATATACTAAACATTTTAAGAGTTTGAGACTAGAATTTAATTTAATTCAATATTTAATTTAATTTAATTTAATTTAATTTTAAGAGTTCGAGGCTGGATTTTATTTTATTTTATTTCATTTTATTAAAGAAGTCTCTTTTGCTCACAAAGCCTGAATTTATTTGGTCAAAAATACAGTAATACATTAATTAATTTAATTAATTTAAATTTTTATTTTATTTTATTTTATTTTATTTTATTTTATTTTATTTTATTTTATTTTATTTTATTTTAATTTATTTTATTTTATTTTATTTTATTTTATTAAAAAAGTCTCTTTTGCTCACAAAGCCTGCATTTATTTGCCCAAAAATGCAGTAAGACTATTTTATTTTACATAGTATACCTTTTAAGAATTTGAGGTCAGAATTTTATTTTATTTTATTTTATTTAAGAAGTCTCTTTTGCTCACCAAAAATACAGTAATGCTGTTTATTTTACATAGTATACCTTTTAAGAGTTTGAGGTCGGAAATTAATTTTATTTGAGTTCTAACTCTATAGTTAATGTACACTTGTGCGTAGAGTATTTATACAATGTTATTGTTAAATGTGAACATTTGCTTTTACAATGCTACATATATCCATACCAATAGGTGTCAGTATAAAGTCCAAAGCCACTGCTGTACTGGCCAGTTAATATTGTGTACAGTATAAGATCTGTTATAATTAACCAGCCTCTGTACATCAGCTTAGTTGTCAGTTATTGTGGCCATTTTAAAGCATTAGCTTGTTGCATTTCCTCACACAGCCACTGATTTCAGTGATTTCAGATTATTTTATATAGATTATGCCATTTTTACAGGACAGCAATAAGCTGTTGACAGAACAAAAGACAATAATATTATAAACATGTTAACAAGATGAGTGCTTCCAGAGTCTTAGTACACAACAGGCACTTCTCATGTAATTATTTTGTCCTTGCTGTGTTTATTTCTCTCTCATTCTCTGCTCGAGTCTCAGGGGCCTGTGTGTCTCTTTCTAATGGGCACCAGAACATCTCTCTAATCTTATTTATTTACTGTTTTTCTCCGTCTTTTTGTGTTTTATCCACGGGGTGCACAGTGAAGTGGAGCGTGTGTGTGTTTGTGGGTGGATGTGAGAGTGCACATGCCCTGTCACTAAATATTACCATGGCAATGAGTCTCATTGCACAACATGGGATGGATCAACAGCTAAAACAGCCCTTGGGCTCATGTGTGTCCTAAATCTGCTGTTAATTTTTCTTGGTTTGTCGCTACATCTTCGGTTGATGACCCTAGACTACCTTTCCACATCGTATTTCCACATTTCGGAAATAGACGGAACAAAAAAAAAACAGTGCAGACCACTTTGTTTTAGTTCTTGTCTCTTGGGTACACTGGGGGTTTAGGGATTTAATTTGGTTTAGAAATTGATTTAACGATTACGGCTGTTTGTTTGTTTCTTTCGGAATCCATTCCTAGGTTTGATTTCACTGAAATTGTGACTCTGTGACAACATTATAGTTGTAAATAAATGCCAGTCATGTTTGATTGGCTTTTTTATATGCGGTAATAGTCGATTTGGCAGCATGTGTGAGACATGGTTATCTGCCAAATTCTGTTGATTCTAGTTGGCATGTGTTTAGGTTCAAATACGCTGTTGGAAAAACATCATTATATTGCGTGTTTGTGTGTGAGGCTTTTTTATATTTTTTAGGCTGTTTGAACTGTATTTTCTTATGAAATATTTCAGTAAATGCTGCTCACAAACAGAACAGGTTGTATTAATTGTTTTGAAGGTCATGTAATTAGATAATTGGTTCAAGATAGACATTTTGGATATATAATTAAATGAAGTCATTTGCTAAATAGTTCTGGATGATGTAATGTAACATTTTTCCAACAAATTGCACACTAGCGGAGTGACCCTGTAGTCTGGATTTGTTTTGTTTATCCTTGTTTGATTTAAAGTGGATTGGAGTGTACAAAGAGACTAGACATTATCTGCTTGATGTGTTCACATTAGTCTAGCAGGCGCTTAAAGACCTCATAGAAGCTCAGTTAGAAGTTTGATTTCATCCAAAACATTTGTAAAAGGTAAATACCCTCAAACGAAAGCAAAAGCAACTGAAGATCTGGCAAACTATCCAGTGCGTATTTACTTTTGCACTCTGGACAGCATCAAATGTTACTATTTACAGTGTGTTTTTGCAGCGTTGAGCAATGTAGCCAATCACAGACATATCTGTTGATTTCTTGAACGCAGTGGCCAGTCAGAATTGTTTTCGTTTGTCAGAATTCACTCACTGCTCAAAACGCCAGAGTTTCTATTAAGCTTGTGAATCATCTCATAACTAAGTGCAGTTCATTGTGTAGTTGCGTAGAGCTTCAGGGCTTTTTTGGTGATACTAAAGGGAGCACACTTTGTGCAGTTTCTAGGCTGTAATCCATTCAATATTGGTATGAAACTTGTTTTTTTGTACACATACATGCTGCTAAGTTTTAGGAATGACATACGCATATTTATGCCAGATTCTCTCTCGAAATAGCAGTGATTGACACTAGGGCTCTCACTAACAATTATTTTGGTAATCTAATAATCGGTCGATTATTCTGATGATTAATCTGATAATTATAATATATATATTTTTTGTAGTAATACAAATAGACCTAAGCAAACAATAGCCTTGACTTAAAATACATATGTAATAGCAATGAGGCAATAATAAGTAGCTCAAATAAAGTATGAAAAGCAAGTAATCATGGTTTTATTGAACAAAACAGGTAAAATACATACACTGTAAAAAACAATTTGTTGAGTCAACTTAAAATAATTTGTGACCTGGCTGCCTTAAAATTTTAAGTTCAGTCAACCCAAAAAAAGTTTATTCAACTTGAAGTGTTAAATTCTACTAAGTGACAACTTAGATATTTGAGTTGAATCAACTTAAAATTTTAAGGCAGCTGGGTTACTTACCCATCTGTTAAGTTTAGCAAACACGAATATCTAAGTTGTTACTTAGTACAACTTAACATTTCAAGTTGACTAAACTTATTTTAGTTGACTGAACTTAAAATTTTAAAGCAGCAGGGTAACAAATTATTTTAAGCTGACTCAACAAATTGTGCTCTTTATTTTTTACAGTGTGGGCCCGGATTCACAAACAGGGCTTAGCTTAAGTCAAGACTAGGCCGTTCATTTTCATTTAAAAGTAGGCCTAAGGCTTAGTGGTTCTTGACATATCCTTGGATAATTTAACGCAGGGGTATTGCCACTGCGAATTACCTATGATAAATTTACATAAATTTACATAAATTTACAAAATTTGAATGCGTCAGCGTCATATTTGCATAGGCCGTACTATGCCGTCTTAGAAACTATATTTTGTACAGATTTGTTTTGTTTTGGCAACTATTTAATTATTTTGCCCAGAGAAAAATGCTGGATTATGCGACATGCAAGTCATTGTCTCCATGCAGTTAATAATAAACCATTTGTATCGGCCCTTTGCATGCTATTTCTGATATGCTGGTGGCTTTAAATTAATCAAAAAGTCATTGAAAATTATGACAGAAATGCTACAGCCACTGTAATTTCTTAAATATGTGGACATCAAAATGTATAAACAGTGAGGGTTTGAGCATTCATTTTAAAATCACATTGAACAGTTAGCATATTGAGAAAGACGTTGATGCATTCTCCTGTGTTTGCAAAGGTGTATAAATGATTTACACTACAAATCTGCTGAATTGGCTGCAACGTTGCATTCCCAGATGAACGTGGTGATAAACCAGTTTGTGTGGAGCAGCATTTACTGTCAATGCACCTACGTAAAGCGCATATACTGTATTAAACCTGCATCGCATATGTTTATTTAATTGAATCGTAGCCTTTGTGAATTCACGATAGCATTATGCTTTATGATTTTTAAATGAGACCCTGGACCACAAAACTAGTCTTACATAGCATGGGTATATTTGTAGCAGTAGCCAAAAATACATTGTATGGGTCAAAATGATTGATTATTCTTTTATGCCAAAAATCATTAGGATATTAAGTAAAGATCATGTTCCTTGAAAATATTTTGTAAATTTGCCACCGTAAATATATCAAAGCTTCATTTTTGATTAGTAATATGCATTGCTAAGTACTTCATTTGGACAGCTTTAAAGGCAATTTGTTTCAGTGTTTTGAATTTTTTTTCACCCTCAGATTCCAGATTTTCAAATAGTTGTATCTCAGCCAAATATTGTCCTGTCCTAACAAACCATACATCAATGGAAAGCTTATTTATATTCATTCAGCTTTCAGATGATATATAAATCTCAATTTAAAAAAATTGACCCTTATGACTGGCTCTGTAGTTCGGAGTCACAAATGGGTTTAATATACCATGCAGCCTTGGAAAAACAGATTGCACCACTTGACACGGGCAAAATGCAATCGAGGACTTTTTATAAATCGAGTACTTGAATTGAAATGAGGAATCGTGACAGCACTAACTGACACAGGGATAACCAAAGCAATGGACGGGGAGAAAAATGTATGTGAGAGCACCCTAAATAATATAATTCTTCGCTCATCCTGAGCAAGATCTAGTTCATGAACCAAAAGTGTGTGTAAGTTTTATTGAGATCAGGTCACATCAACCAGTATTTTCATAATTTCAAATTTCAGGAATGAATGGTATGTGATGTATGACAGAATATATATTCCAACTGGTCATTTGACTATTTTTCATCACGTGCCTCATGTTTGGTATCAACAACATATTTCAAGTGACATATTAAAAAGGCACAGAAAACTTCAATGAACATCTGAAAAGCAGCGTGCACATTTCTGGATAAAAATGAAAGCCCATCAACTGACACTTAAAACGGGAAACATCACCATTCAAATCAGCAGCAAGAAGTCGAAGCTAGTCCACAGTTTAGTAAATGTTGGTAACCTGTTTTAAGTTATTCTTGACTGAGCTGTATTGACTAGATAAAGTGCAATGATGAAAGTCAGTTCAATTAGTATTGATAGATATATGTCTGATCTCCTAAAACACTAGTTCATTTCACATCAAATATAAAAATGAACCAAACATATCCACACCTGCAATGACTCAGCAGCTGTGCCTTTTGCTGGGAAATGTTACATTACATCATGGACATTTATATAGCAAATGACTTCATTTAAATGTATATACAAGTTGGAGCAAACCTGACAATCATCTCACCCAGTGTGATTGGAGAGTGATCTGAAGAGCCTCTTGTGCTTTAGCGGAACAAGAAAATTGTCCTTAGATGAGAAATGATCAAGGATAGAGTCACTTTACATCTTTCAAGTTGCAGATGTTCAAAATCTAAAATATTAATGGATTTCCAGAATTAAATCAGATTTTAAATCCCGCTGTAGACATTGTATATGGAAAAGCATCAATATTATATAATTATAGCGATACGTCTGCTGTGAGAGGACACAGATAGACAGATGGGTTGAAGATGCCAGAAGATAAAAGGTAGATGAGAGTATGATATTGATATGAATGATACGGCTGGCTGAGAAGCACAGAGTGAAAAAATCTACAGTAGCAGAATATGGCAGTAAAGTAACCGAATGAATCATTCAGAGACTTTTGGCCTTATATTTTCTTAGAGGATTGTCAAGCTGTCATAAAACCATAAAGGACAGAAAACAGATTGTGGGACGCATAGAGTAGGGAACGAGAGACTGAAAAGAGAGAGACTGCATATCCTCTGGCTCTCTGGCATGTGCCATCGCCGATGAACACAGCTGAAGCTTATTTGAAGAGCTGGGCTGACATCCTGCCAACACGAGAGAGAGAGGCACAAGCAGAAAGCAAAACGAGAGAGAGAGAGAGAGAGAGAGAGAGAGGGAGGGAGCAGGACGGAAAGAAGCACAAGCAGACAGAGGGATTGAGCTCTGGTGGAGCAGACCGACTGCATTCAGATCTCCATCCTCTGGCATTCTGCACCGGACCTCTCGCCCCGTCTGACCTGTATCGCTGCCCCTAGGTGCGCTACACGCTCCGGGCCAACAGCCGACACCATGATTAAGTCCAGCTGGTTCTATGTCAAATTCAAATATAACGAGAAGGTGAGTCAGTACTGTTGCCTTTTTCTGTTTTAGCTCGGATTTTTCTTCATTCACTCTTCCGTCTGGTGTTTAACTGGGTTCATAGCCTTCTGTGTGCCAGAGTTCTGTAATCTTAAACCTGCCGTTGATCTGTTGATCAGTGATGGTGGTATATGTGTGTGATGATCTGAAATTCCTCTCATGCATTTTGTAATAGTCATGCTGGCGTTTTGAAGCATTGAATATTTAATCGAGCTTGACTCTGCCACTAAGGGCCAGGGTTTAAATTTTCATTTAAACACATGTTTTGCAGTTTTAAGAGCTGCCCTTATGCACCGCATGTGCTGAAAGAGCTTTGATATCATTATTGCTGATATTTTGTGTTATTTGAGATAAATCTGCTGAGACTGAGCCAGATGATAGAATTTGTACAAATGTGATTTGTCTCTGTGTGTGTGTGTGTGTGTGTGTGTGTGTGTCTGAATCAGGTCATGCCCCTGTCCTGTCAGCTGTGTTAAACTTTAATGCAGGCTGATATTCTATTCTTCAGAGACAGAGAGAGAGAGAAAGTGATGGTGTTACTTTGTGAAAAATAAGACGTGAACCCGGCTTGGATGTTTTGACAGTTACCTAAATGGTCAATGCGAAAGACATCCGTCCATCCGTCATTTGGTATTGGATTGTCGCTCATAAAAACTCTTAGATTGCAAAACCTTATCAAAGGTCATGTGTACATCGGATCAGCACTGTGAAATATGAACTTGATCCAGTTACCCACAGACCTGATGCATTACATTGTACTGAAGGTCAAACAGGGATGATGGTACCTAATGGTTAGGGAGCTCTGTCGTCTACACAAAGGTTGCAGGGTTAATTCCGATGTGGGGCAGTCTAGAAGCTGGAGAACTGGGATAGGGAATCACTTATCTTTCTTTGCTTTGTCAAGAATATATAGTTGAAATTAATTACCTTCATCATTCGTTCATACCCATATATAAGACTGATATATTGATTTACATAAGGGATGTAACGATTCACTCAACTCACAGTGTGATACAGTTTTCTCACATTTTTTTTGTTTAACCAAATGATATTTAAGACAAATTATAAATGAAAAGGTGTCATTTTATTATTTTTTAGACAAATTGCCATGCTAAATAACAAAATTAAATTTAAAATTTAAAACAAATCCCAAGTCAACTAAATAAATAAATAATACAAATATTTTCATTTAAACAAATGAAGGATTTGTCTGTGCTCTTTCTGTTTAAAATTAAAAGCAACCACTGTATTTTAATCACAATCCAGACATGCAGCATGAGTAATTTTAGGCTTAAATTAGATTTTGTAACTATTTTAGATGCAGGAAACAAACAGCAGATGTACTGAATGAGAAAGCAAAAGAAAGAAAATACCATCGAAACCATCGAAACTTCTCTGAAGACAGTCAGTTTCTATGGAAGTCTGTTTCTGCCACTGAATAAAAAATTGCGACTTTTTTTCACAACTGCGAGCAGTTCGGACTTTTTTCTCAGAATTTTGTGGTACGAACTTGCAATTCTGACTTTTTTTCCTATAATTGTGAGATATAACTCACAGTTGTGAGTTATAAAGTCAGAATTGCAAGATATAAAGTCATAATTCTAAGAAAAAAGTTTAAATCTCACAATTGCGAGAGAAAGTATAATAAAAAAAATTGTAATTACGACATTTTATCTTACAATTCTGACTTTTTTCTCACAATTGCGAGTTATAAAGTCAGAATTGCGAATTCACAATTCTGAGAAAAAGGTCGAAATTGCAGGTTTGTATCTTGTAATTGTGACAAAAAAAAAGTAATTACAACTTTTTTTTTGCAGTTCTCACAGTTGACACAATTTTGCGAGAATTGCGAGATATAATGTCAGAAATCCGAGAAAAAAGTCAAAAAGTCAACAAAAAAGACAATTTTGAGTAAAAATATAATAAAAGGGTAATTACGATTTTTTTTTCTCATAATTCTGACTTTTTTCTCAGAATTGCGTGAAACAAACTTGCAGTTCTGACTTTTTTCTCAAAATTGTAAGATGTAATTCACAATTGTGAGTTATAAAGTCAGAACTGCAATATAAACTCAATTATGAGAAAAGGGGAAAAATTGCAAGTTTATGTCTCACAATTTCATTTAAAAATAAAATAAAAAAGGTAATTACGACTTTTTATCTCACAAATCTGAATTTTTTTCTCTCAATTGCATGATACAAACTCACAATTCTGACTTTTTTCCTCATAATTGTGAGTTATAAAGTCAGAATTGCTAAATATGAAGTCAGAATTACGAGATATAAACTCGCAATTCTGAGGGAAAAAAGTTAAAACTGTAAGTTTATATCTCGCAATTGTGACTTTTTTTCTCACAATTGCAAGTTATAAAGTCAGAATTGTGAGTTCGCAATTCTGACTTTATAACTTGCAATTGTGAGAAAAAAAGTCAAAATTGCAGGTTTATGTCTCGCAGTTGCGAGAAAAAAGTAATTACGACTTTTTCTTGCAGTTCTGACTTTTTTCTCAGAATTGTAAAATATAGCTCACACTTGTGAGTTATAGCGTCAGAATTGCGAGATATAAAGTCAGAAATCCAAGAAAAAAGTCAGTCAACAAAAAAGTCAATTTTGAGTAAAAATATAATAAAAAAGGCAATTATGATTTTTTAAATCTCATAATTCTGACTTTTTTCTCAGAATTGCGTGAAACAAACTTGCAGTTCTGACTTTTTTTCTCATAATTGTGAGATATAATTCACAAATGTGAGTTATAAAGTCAGAATTGCAATATAAACTCAATTATGATAAAAGGGTCAAAATGTTATATATATTATAAAAGTTCGTATGTTGCAATTTCGTGTAAAAATAAAATTAAAAAGGTAATTACGACTTTTTATCTCACTATTCTGAATTTTTTCTCACAACTGCATGATACAAACTGCCAATTCTGACTCACAATTGCGAGGTAGAAAGTCAGAATTGCTAGATATGAAGTCAGAATTACAAGATATAAATATATATTTTTCTTGCAATTGTGACTCTTTTCTGAAAACTGAGAGTTCTGACTTTAGAACACATAGTTGTGAGTTATTACTTCAGAACTGCGAGAAAAAATTGATTTATATCTTGCAAATCTGACTTTCTAACTTAGATTAGAAACTAAGTTTAGATTTTGCAATTCTGACATTGTTACTCGCAATTGTCATAAAAATTAAAATTTTGAGATAAAAAGGTGCAATTACCTTTTTTGATTTTTTATTCAGTGGTTAGAACAGACTTCCATACGTTCCTGTCAGAGATACATTCATATAAACTCCTATCCCCAACTGTATGGTGATTGGTGTAACATATTAACCGACTTAATATGTCATCACATATTTACACAGATTTTCAGCTGGCTGGTGTAGTCATTTGTAATAAATAATTGCTGAATAAACTCTAACTCTAGTTTGCAAATGATATAAATAGGTGTGATTGTAGAGAAGTGGCTGTATCTGTCTAACATTAGAGAGCTGTGAAACGTGTGATCTTTGAGTCTGTCAAAAATAAATACTGTATATATGCCATCCGTTTTATTTGACAGTTTTAGCCCCATATTGCTCCGTTCAAGACCTTGTCATTCACACAGGACTTCCATTTTATGTGAAGCCTGTCTCTTTCTCTTTCTCCAGCTCTTGTCTTTTCTCTGCTCCTCTCATTCTAACACCCAAGTGACATGTGAACTGCTATAATTTAACACGACACCTAACAGAGCTCATAACTTAGTGTGTGTGAGCGCTAGACAGACGGGTTTGAAATGAAAGAGAGATGGGCTTCGTACTCTGGACAGTAGAGCGGATGAGGGAAGGGAACCATGACAACCGCCTGACTGCTCTGCTCCCTGGTGTGTGAAAGTAGAGATTGAGAGAACGCTTTTGATTCAGGCCATGAAACGAGCGCAAGAGGGTGAAGAGTAAAAATATTCACTTCACAGCTGATTAACAGAGCAATGGATGAAGACTGAGAGAGATGGACTGAGAAATGTGGGTAGCGGACCAGTGAACGACTAATTGAGCTTTGAACAAGTCAGAGATGTGAGGGTTCAGTGTGTCGGAGCAGGCTGATGTTGTACTGGGCTTCCAGGTGTTGAAATGTATCTGAAATTTGTCTCGTTTTTTGCATTTCTAAAGATTGTCTACATAAAAACCCTTGCCAAGAGGGAAAAATTACAAAAATGTGGATGTTATACTAGAGGTGCAGGGTTATAATAGTTTTTATTTTAGTTTTATTTCAGTTTTATTTTCAGATGTGTCTTTTCAGTTTTATAAAAAAACAGGTAGTATCATTTCAAACTAGGGCTGTGAAACGATTAGTAGCGAATAATCGATTCAAAATAAAAGTTTATGTTTACATACTATGTGTGTGTTTTCTGTGTATATTTATTATTTATTATGTATATGAAATTGTATGTATTTGTATGTGAATGTAAAGACTTGTATATAATTTATATATATATATATATATATTTTATAGCATATTTTATTCCTTTTTTTTTCCTTTTTTTCCTTAATATACACGTGTATGTGTGTATTTATATATACATACTGTAAGAAATATACAAAGTACACACTAATATTATACTGTACTATACTATACTAGAGGTGCAGGGTTATAGTGGTTTTTATTTTAGTTTTATTTTAGTTTTATTTTCAGTTTTGTCTTTTCAGTTTTAAAATTTTCACACAATCAGAATTTTTTTAATATTAAAACTAATATATATATATATATATATATATACACACACACACACACACACACACACACACACACACATATATATATATATATATATATTTAAAAAAAAATATTTAATATAAAATAATTTTAATCTAAAAATATTTATATGTATGTATAAATGTGTATTTATATAAACATAATAAATATACACAGTGCCCACACATATAGTATGTAAACAAACTTTTATTTTGAATCGATTATTCGCAAACCGCGATTTGCAGCCCTATTTCCAAACTTTTAAAAAAAGTTAAAATAATTCAGAACAATCTAGTGCAATATTCATCCAAGTGGGCTGTAAAGGTTTCAAGTTTTATAATATATTTGTATTAAAAACTATTTTTTTTTTTTTTTTATTTTTTTACCATGTTATGTTTTTTATAGTACTCATCATTTATTTATTTATTTACTTACTTATTTACTGGTTGGTAACCAATAATTGCACTGAAATTTTTTTATATTATTTTTTTTTTTTTATCACGAAACAACAAAAACAAAAACAAAAAAATGTAAATAAATTTGTATAATAAATAAACACTTGATATTCATATTATAAATACTTAATAGTTGTATACAGGCATTTAAATTGCACAATTTTTGGTCACACTTTATTTTAAGGTCCAATGCTTGCTATTAACAAACCGTTAACTATGACTTTTGACTCAATAAACTACTAATTTGCTGCTAATTAGTAGTTAAGTTAAGGTATTGTGTAAGATTATGTAGAATATAGTCATGCTGAATATTTGCTTTGTAAGAACTAATAAATAGACAATATGTTATGAATAGGCATGCTAATAAGCAACTAGTTAATAGTGAGAATTGTTCCCTATACTAAAGTGTTACCCAATTTTTTTTTAGCAACATTTAAAGGTGCTGTGTGTAATATTGACAGCTAGTAGTTGAAATGGGTACTGCAGTCGAAATTGAAAAAAGCATGTTGTTTCTCCTGCACCCTCTTCCTCAGACTTGATGTTGAAGAAGGTTGCCAGATTGAGGACATGCAACAAGGATGAGCGCAGTTAACAATGTAAGTTGTTGAGCCTTAAACTGTAAGTTGATTAGTTAATCCATTTTTTTAATGTATCTCTGATCATAGAGCTTTTTTAGATGGGAGCTGAGGCTTTTTATGTCAGGCAGATTCTGCTGCATTTTCCACCAACTGGCAACCCGGGTCTTAAAACAATATTGAGTAAATTGGCAGTGGGCGAAAACAAAAACAGACATTCTGACACTGAATGCACATTTCAAAGTGGAATAATTGGCTGTAGCAATTGTTTTTCGGAGAAACACAAATTTGAATTTAAAAATGTGCAAACTTACTATGGTATTTCTTTGTTTTAGTACAGTCAAAAATTACATACAGAAGCTTTCAGGTTGGAGCTAAACTCTGCAGGAAGGTGGCCATATTTGCATCTTGGACGCCTCTTTGTTACACCATCTAGTTTGAGAAAGGATGTACTTCATGACCCTTTCACCACTGTCTAAATCAAAGAGGTTAAACTGACGGCAGGCGTCCAAGCGTTGTTCTAAAAGCAGAGTAACCCTGGAGCCGAAGGTTCAGCCCTGTCGACCAGTAGGCCACTGATTTACCCCCTTCTGAAATGTGTGGGCTAAAGACAGACTCCCTTACACGAAAGAGAGGACTAGAACAATCCGCCCTCCTTTGAACAAGTATAAAAACAAACAGGGAAAATAAGATATTGCGAATTTCTTAGGGCTTGTGCGCCGCACTGTTTTGGTTTACTTGCATCAGAATGTTTTTGTTGTTTTAGTTGCGGGCTGGAAATGGTGAATTGTAAACTGCACTCACAGAGACGCATGCAGAGATAATTTTAGTGATTATGGGGTGCTTTTATTCTACCCTAGCTCTATGAAGAGTTCATTGCTCTGCTGTTGATGGAAGCCACGTTAGGCTGGTTTAATCAAGATGGGTGGTCTGCCTTCTAATGGTCATGCTTTCTGTCCGGGTGGTTGCTTGGTTTGTAGGGTACACCCTGTGTGGACATATTTTGAGTAGATCCACAAAACGTTATTTGCATTGATTAATAAAACTCATGCTGACCCAAGGCCATCTTTATTGCGCTCTTTGTTCTAGCAGTAGTGTGTCTTTTGTTGAAGATAACATTCTGTAACTCTTTAAGAAAGTTAGTTTCAGATGAAGAGATGAAGGGAGAGTTGAACAGAGAGAGAGAGAGTTTGTATCAAAGAGAAGCAGCCATCTGTGTGAGTGAGCAGCAAACAGCTGGTCGAGGGGATGCAAGATGTCTGTACCAAAACTGACAAGATGGGGGATGACAGGAAACAGATTTCCTCCTGCTTTTTCCCCACTCTCTGAGCAAGGCAAGCGGGCAGCCCGTGTGCTGTGATGCCTCCCCAGCTTCCAGATGCTGCTGTCCTCCTTTGCCTGTGTGTGTGTGGATCTCAGAAAAACGACACACTTTCTCCCACCCATCCAGAAACACACACTGATTTACATTATCATCACTTCATGTTTATGTCTTCAGAATGTTTGTATGTTTTATACAATGTGCAGTCATTATGTTTGCAATGCTTTTCATTTTCCACTTTCTTAGCCTTGTTTCAGAAATTAGAGACCTTCGTTTTACGTTTCAGATGCTTAGTTTTAGATTTCATGTCTGAAGAGAATCACACTGACCTACAGAGTTGTTACGAATCTGAATCATTTCAGAGAATCAGTTCATTTTCATCATTTTCCCCAGCCAAATTTCTCATTTGCTTTTAAGCTGAAAGTTTTTTAGGGCTGCCCTCAACTAAAGATTTTTCTGGTTGACTAGTAGTCATTTTTTTTTAAGCATTAGTTGACTATTAGTCGCATGTTTATTAATAAAACACATGAATCTTGATAACGAACGTTTAATTGCTGACATAGCCTAATCAGTGCTCAAGAACAGGCAAAAAAAAAAAAGCTTGCCACAGCGCACCGGCAGATATAATTATGAATATGTCAGGGAAAAACAGCAAGGAGACTGCATTAACATTTTAATAATTTATTGATAAACTAGTGCGCTTTTTGTTTTTGGCTTAAGCGATGAAGTTGGCGACACCGACTCGTCATCTCCGCAGTAGTGATGCGCCTGTATGCATGTTTCATACGGAATACATAATCTGAGAATATTTGTATTCTATTGAAATTGGTTGATTTCAAAAGTAGACATTTCACTCTCTATAGATTCTATAGATATTTTTTTCATGTCTGTAAGGCAAGTATGCACAGAGTTTCGAAGTTTCGTGTTCAAGTTCACAGAGACCGAGAAAGCAGAAAGTGCATATTTTACAAAAGCACAACGTTTCGTTGTTATTCTGAGTTAACGCAAATAAACGTAGAGTCTTTACAGATTCGAAAGATGTATTACTTTTATCTATATGATCAAAAATGACAGAGTATTGTAAGAGCAAGTGACCGCATGGCGCTTCCATCTGTCATCTGTCACATTTTTCTAGGTTAACAGTAGATTGAGCTGCCATGTAACATTGCTGCTACCTTCATCTTTCAGATGAAAAGCCATATTTGATATTCATACTTCCTGTGAAATTAAATTTTCTTAGCGACTAATACAATTTTGGTTGACTAAGCCTGTTCTTGGGCAGCCCTAATGTTTTTGTTGTCCATAATTATGTTCAAATGAGCTTTAAAATGAGTAGTTTGTTGTATTTAGTGTAAATTTGAGTGTTCTGGTTTGATTCTTTACAGTTAGTCCATGCTTACCCACCTCACTGTACTTTCCAAAAAATGTGTGAAACATGAAAAGACAGTAAACCTTGGAAAAAATAAAAAAGCAAATAAAATTGAGTGCTTAACAAGCATTTTTTAAATCAGTTTGACTGAATCATTTAAATAAATGATTCATCTATTAAACGGACATGACTATGGTGTACAATCTTGGTTTTATGTACTATAAAGAACAATTTTGGCATTCCTTTTCGACTGTGTCTCAAAACCTAGTGAGCTGCCTTCCTAGAAAACATTGTTGCGCATCACAGGCTCCGGAATGCTGTCTATGTAGGTAGCTCGGCTTTTGAATCAGCCTGAGACCAGCACAGAAGTCGTTTCCCCTATGGGAGCACTGCTGTTTTTATTCTTTCCCTCTCTACTTCATTTTTCCCCTTCATCTCTTTTTTCACCCCTCCCCTCTTCTCTCACTCTTGATATGATGAGAGAAAGATGCCTGGCAGCTGCTGAGGCAATGAAAGGTCACCCTGTCGTCGCGGCAACACGATAGCGAATGGGAGAAGCTGTCATCTCTCTGGCATTTTGATTGACAGGCTGCCTGGGTGACTTAAACTCTGTGGAGAAAAGACCTGACAAGGCAGAGCTGTCACTTTATTGGGCCCACAGAGCCTGTGCTGTGTGTGTGGATAAATGAGAAAAGAGGAAACCATGTAAGAGGGAAATTAAACGAGATGGACGGGAGAGAATATGGACTGCGTGTGCACAAAATAAAGGTGTAGGATTTAAAGGGATAGTTCACCCAGAAATGAAAATTACCTCATGATTTACTCACCCTCAAAGCATTCTAGGTGTATATGACTTTCTTCTTTCAGACGAATACAATTGAAGTTATATTGAGAAATGTTCTAGCTCCTCCAAGCTTTATAATGGCGGTGAATGGCTGTTGAGATTTTTAAGTCCATAAAGTGCATCCACCCATCATAAAAATTACTCCACACAGCTCCATAGGGGTAATAAAGGCCTTTAAAGAGAACGACAGTTTTAAATATGGATATTTTTGTTACAAAAACGCATTAATTTGCTTCAGATGGCATTTATTAACCTCCCGGAGCCATGTGGAGCACTTTTTATAACGTATGGATGCAGCTTTTTGGGCTCCAAAATCTCAACAGCCACCCGCTGCCATTATAAAGCTTGGAAGAGCCAGGATATTTTTTTTTAATATACAGTAACTCCAGTTGTATTCCTGTGAAAGAGGTTGTTCATATACACCTAGGATGGCTTGAAGGTGAGTAAATCATGTGTTAACTTAAATTTTTGGATGAACTAACCCTTTAATTTGAAACAATTTTTTCTCAGAATTTGCTAGCAGATTTCACAAGAGAAATGTCAAATTTAATTCAGTGTGAATTAAGTAGAAGGACTGAAATTGTATTTTTTTTTAAATGTACTCCAGTAATCTTTGCTTTATTTACAACTTTTCATTTGCTACATTTTTAAAAACATTCACAAATAAAAATAAAATTGTTCCCTGATTTCAGGAACTTTTTGATGGTAAAAAATTCTAACAATTGCCTGCAGTTTTACATAGTGTAAGATTAGTCTTGTTTTAGACTTTATATCTTGAAATGGCTTCACTTTTACCATTCTGCTGTAGTTTACTGCTGTTTCCTTTTTATGCTGAGTTAATTATTTAGTCAATTTAATTAGTTGATTAATTCATTGTGCTTTTTTAAATTATATGAACAGAGATCATTTATCACATCAACATGTGGATCACTTTGAATCAGTAGGTGCATTTCCATTACAGATTTGCACAAAACTTTTGCGATATTTTATAAATGTCAATAAAAACATATTGAGAAATGACGCCGTTTCCATTAACCGATGTTATGCGACTAAAACTGATTTTTTTTCCTCTCGCAATAAGTCATGCCGATGGATGTTGGTATGTATATTGACTAGAGTGGCCGCGATCAGCTCCGACTTGTGTGGTTTAAATAAGGGGTTATCCAAGCTTTAATGGCAAAGAAACTCCCAAGCATTGTGTAGTCAAGCGGCCACATACAATGTGTTGTTTGAGGTTCAAGCACATTAAAGAATAACCGTGTGACTTTTATGTACATAAGGAGACCTGTAAATGCGAAAAAGCCTTGTCCATTGCAGTTTTGCGAAATATTTATTTTTCGAACTGCCAGAAAATCACTCCATGCAAGCGTAAGAACTTTTTTGCAATATATTGGAGTTTTTCGAAATTGCCGCGCTTCCATTAGGCGTGTTTTTGCAATTTGAAGGGTAATTGAAACGCAGCTACGGTTTTAAAAACTGGCAACACCGATGTCTCTGTTCACCCACTCATACGCGCATTGACTTAACAGACGACAGCGAAATCTCCTTATGTGTGTGCACTTGGAAAAACTAAAGAGTGTTAGTCTTCGTAGACTACATGTTTTATTAATTATGGGAGCTGAAAGACCCTCAGTCTCCCTGTGATCATTAATGCATGCACCAGATAACGTATTTACATGTTCTTATGAATTATTCATGTCCAGAGAGGAAGAGTAAGAAGAGTCTAGTGTTTTGAGGAGGACCCTCTGCCCACAGGCTCTTGTTCAGTCAATGTGTGTGTGAATACAGTACCTGCTATAATGTTGTGCATGGCTTAGTCTTAAGAATAGCTGATTTAGTTTTATAGGAAAAGGTTCTCACTGAATATAATTATCCATATTATTTGCACACCTAGTAGAGCATTTACAGGTAAATAATGATAAATGTACGCCGTTAGCCCTAAAGGATCTGCTTTATTTTTCAACAGTTTATCCCTATTGCTCTGAATTAAGTCTGCTCTGCAATTGAGACGATTTTTCAGGTCTTGAAATGAGACTGCTTAGGGATCTCATTTGCCTTCCCTGATGAACTTTTCAGGATTAGTGGAGCTGAATTAATTTGAGATTGATTTGCTGATAGATGATATCGTCTGGGATTTATGACTTTTAAAAAAATCAATCATATGATAGTGCTTTTTAATGTTTTTTAAATCTGAAGCAGGATATAGCTTTAATTCTCTTTATCACTTCTTTTATTTAAATTCTTGTAGTTTAATCATCTGTAGAATCAGGTTTTTCTTCAGTTTACCAGCAGTGTTCAGTCTTTTCTGTGTAATATTGTGAAATATTATTACAGTTTAAAATAGCTGTTTGTCTATTTCATTATAAACCAGGATGCAGCCTTCATGTTTATATGTAACCATGGACCACAAAACCAGATTTAATGATCCATTTTTTTATTAAAATGCTGAATAAATATGCTTTCCATTATTGTTTGGTTTAATATTTGAATATCTGGAATCTGAGGGTGTAAAAAATTTAATTTTTGATAAAATTGCTTTGTTGTCCAAATGAAGTTCTTAGCAATGCACTAATCAGAAATTAAGTTTTAATATATTTATGGTAAAAAAAATTACACAATATCTCCATGGAACATGATCTTAATATCCTAATGATTTATGACATAAAAGAAAAATGTATAATTTTGACCCATACAATGTATTGTTGGCTATTACTACAAATATACCCGTGTGACTTAAAATTGGTTTTGTGGTCCAGGGTCACATATGTGAGAAAAAAACAAAACAAATGATGTTGTGTGAGTAGCTGTCTGTGTGGTCAATGAAATAAAGCTTTGATGTTTCGGATGCTAAGAAACCTGGAGAGCTGATCTGCATTACTGTCAAGCAGATGACTGAGCGTCTGTGTGTTATAGCCAACTTACGGTGCGGTGCTGGTGCTGTACAGTTGTCTGTGTATATACATCGCATCCGTTCTACATTTGTGTTTGTTTTGATGTGTAACTGTGTGTGCGTGAGCACCGCGTCTGTCTCTCTCTTATAACACGCTCCAGCAACACAGAGCAAAACAAAGGAAATGCTTTGCGTGATGCCGGGCCTCGATTGGCGCTCTCAGTGTAAGCGGTCCCCTCCTCCTCCGGGGAATTATCTGCCAAAGCGCCCACGCTGCTCTGGTTTTAATAATAATTATCTAAAATCGCACCAATTAGCCTGCAGCTATACAAGGAACTGGGGGGGCAGGAGGAGGAAGGGGAGAGAGGGAGAAAGGGAAGCAGAGAAGAAGTACTATAAGGTCGCTCCATGTATCAGTGTATTCATTTAATATACTACTACTGAACATAAAATGATCTTTGCACTGTTTAAAAGCCTTTGATTTGTAATATCCCAGCATGCCTAGTAAGTCTCTAAGCTTTAAAGAAATAGTTTGGCCAAAAATGAAAATTCTGTCATCATTTGCTCACCCTCCACTTGCTCCAAACCTCTATGTTTCTTCGGTTAAACACCAAAAGAAGATATTTTAAAGAATGTTGGTAACCACACAGTTGTTGTTGATCATGTAGTTTTAAAAAAAGATACTACAAACATTAAACCATGCCAATATTACAAAATGACATTAAAAAAAAGTGTATAAAATCACTTATTTTTCCAAAGAAACATTGTCAAACAGCGACATCAGCAGGCAAAGTTACAGCGGGAGTCCACGTCTCTCTCGCCTCCCCTGAGCCCACTGAGTTTTAGCAGACCCCCTAAACAACTCACACATTTAGATGTAACCACTTTGTCAAAATAAGACTTAAAATGGCATGAAAACACGATATGTGGGAGTTTTTAGTGACTAATCAGCTTGTTAAAATTTAAAGTGAATCCAGTGTTTACAGAGCTTTGATGACTGATGATCCAAAATATTCAAAAATGTTTAAAACTGTTAAAAATAATAGCTGAACATAAATAAATAAAAATAAAAAAAAAAATAGTTTAAATTGTTGCTGAGTTATTTTGGAAATGTAAAATGCTTAAAAACACTTGATTAGACTAATACATGGCTTTAATAAATAGAATATTAATTACATTGTTAATGTAAAAATATAAAATAGAATTTATGATAGTGTACAATGAAAAATACTGCGTTAAAAACAACCCGACTTGGGTTATATGGCAACCCAGCACTGGGTAAGTATTGGACAGAACACATACTGGGTTATTTTGACCCAGTTGGTTGGGTTAAATGTTTTTACCCAACATGATGTGGTGTTTAATTTAAGTCAACTATTGTTTAAAAATGTTATATAATATATTGCTGGCTTAAAATGGGCTAGAAATTAAAAATCACACAGAATTATAGAGGCAACAGCAATAATGAAAAGATGAACATTTATTATTAAGCAAGAACACCCATGGACAAAAATATAAGACAAATAGAATTTATTTGGGTGAATACAGCATACTTTACAATATTACATACATTTAAACTTTTTAACAACCATTTTAGAAATAAAAAATAGAACATGTAAAAGCAGTTTTTCAATTTTAGTGTAATCAACCATTCTCTATAATCACTTTTCACCGAAATAGTGCTAATTCTTGTGCCGGTGTTGGCGAAATCTAAGCCGGCGATGGGTTACTGTTCGCCAGGGAAACTATGAATCTCAGAACGGCGCTTCGCGTTTTACTCGTAGCTGAAAGATGCCTTGACTGACTACATAACCTGCCCATAAACAAACAGTACTGAGATTAGTGAACATATTTTAACGTCTAATTAAATAAAATTCAGTATTATAACAAATAAAATCAATTTATGTTATGCAAGGCAGAAGGCGTTTCCATCATGCAAAACAACCGCTGCTGACGCAGCTGACTGACATATCGTCCTTGTATTTTGTGTCGCATAAAATAATAAAATTCACAACAGACTTTATTAAAGAAATACAGTGTGTACAAGCATTTATTTCGCTGAAGAAGTGCATCAAATCAGCGCTGAGAACCGCTGTAGAAGACACAAAAAAGCCTGTGTTCTGACTGTAACTCAACAGCTGGGTTGTTTCATCGAAGACAGGCTCAACCCAGCAGTTGGGTAGAAAAAAATAACCCAATATTTAATAACCCATTAAAACTGACCCAGCAGCTAGTTACACAAAAACTACCAGCACCTGGAAAAAAAAAAAAAAAAAAAAAAAACCAATAAAATGATCCAACAAGCTGAACCCAGCATTTGGGTTAAAAAATGAAAATAAAAACAACCCAGCATTTTTCAAAGTGCAGAAAAACTACCCAGCACCTGGGTAAAAGTATTAAGCAGCAGGCTAAACCCAGAATTTGGGTTTAAAAAAAAAAAAAAGCCCCGCATTTCAGTCTAAGTAATGTTTATTTAACCAAAAAAGAGTGACAGGGACAGTAACTTGCATTTAACTTGCAGTAAATGCATTTTAATTTATTGATTTATTGATTTATTTGGATGTATCATTGGAAATGTTGGCAGGGCAAGTATACAGTATACAGTATATCTGAACAAATTATAAAATCCTATTTTTTTGACCCTGGTTTAAATGTTATTCTGTAGGACAACAACTAGTATGCAGTGACACATCTTGCATTTACTTCTCTTTGCTTCACGTCTGCCTCACAGGCACATTTATATCTACCCATGCTCTAAGAAAATGGAAATAACCCATGAGACTGTCATGGCTGACTTTTCTTCTTATTTTATACTCCTCTGTCTGCGTATTTCTGTTCCCGTGTTCCTCTCTATCCTGCCTCATCCTGATCTGATCAGTGATCATGTAGCACCACCTGCAGGTCAGCAGAGAGGTAACATCCTCTTCACAGATACCTGATATCCAGAGACTACAGACACATGCTGTATGTTATAGAGGCAAATTTGACTGATTTCATCAAGATCGATGCTCTAATGCTTTATGTTCATTACATCTTAAGGACGAGAGCTCGTGCAGTAGAGCTTTATGGTGTGCGCTATTATATGCTCAGTGTGACTCTGTTCAGAATGATTTTTTTTCTCATCAGAAAGTTAAATGTCACTCCTCTAAAAGCTCACATGCACTTTAGAGTGTGCACCTCATATTTCCTTCAATTGCTTTCTTTTTAAATCCCCGTTTGTGGCTCTAGGCTTGAAAATAAATCCTGTGTGTCTTGCATTTGCATTCTGCATGCTTCTGCATTATTCATACAACAATTGGCTTTCATTTTCCTCTAGTGCAGGCCCAGGGCAGAGGCCGCGGTGTGTACACCTCACATCTGAGTTGTATGTTTGTGCTGCGTAATTTCTTCCTTATTGTAAATCTTGAGGAATTCAAGTCTGTGTTTTACTGTTTAATTATCTCCAGTAGTCATTTAGATATATTGCAATTCAATTATATGATATGATATGATATGATGGTGTTTTTATGGATATAATATAGATAATATTGGACGTTAAATCCAGATTGACACCCTTTTCTCTACTTAAAAAATGTCCCTAATGTTATTGGGCATGGCTGTTTTTTTTGTTTTCATAATACAATGTCATAAGTTAAAATAAAACTTTTTTTCCCCCTGTCTTTAAAATAGTTTTTATTGTAATGTAAGTAAGGCTACATAGCAGACAAATAAAATGTAGCCCAATATAACCCTTTTCATATTGTCCCTTTCACATATTTTCTTTTTATATAATATTTTGTTTTACTTAGTAGTATTAAGTAATGTATAAAATATAAATATTTTTTTACATTTTATTATACTGTATTTTATTATTTTATTTTTTTACTTTAATAAATTAATTAAATTTTTTTAAATAGTATGTCCTGTTGTCATTTAATGTTGAAAAAATAGGATTTTACTTAATTGTTTTAAATAATGTTTAAAACATTATTTTTTTATTTTTATACTTTTTTTATTTTTATTTATTTACTGAAAACCATGAATTTAAATACTTTGAAATTCAAATGGAAAATCCCGTTGTGATTATAATATTGATTAATATATTATTTTATATAATATTTAGTTTTACTTAATTGTTTTAAATACTGTATAAAATATAGTTAATTTTATTTATACTACTTATAAGTATTTAAATATTTTGAAATTTGAATAGTATGTGTGTGTGTATATATATATATATATATATATATATATATATATATATATATATATATATATATATATATATATATATATATATATATATATATATATATAGTAGTCAACATTTGAAGTGGATCAAAAAAAGTTACTCAAAGTTGTCCTAAGACAAGAACAGGTATTCTTTTTAGTTTTAGGATAAATTTAATGAAAGGTTTTGATCCACTTCAATTGTTGACTACTGTATATATATATATATATATATATATATATATATATACACTACCGTTCAAAAGTTTGGGATCAGTAAGACTTGTAATAGTCTTTAAAGAAGTCTCTTATGCTCATCAAGGCTGCATTTATTTGATTAAAAATATAGAAAAAAACAGTAATATTGCAAAATGTTTTTACAATATAAAATAATGTTTTTTATTTTAACATACTTTAAAGTAGAATTTATTCCTGTGATGAAAAGCTGAATTTTTATCAGCTGTTACTCCAGTCTTAAGTGTCACATGATCCTTCAGAAATCATTCTAATATGCGGATTTATTATTAGAATGATCAATGTTGGATAATATCAACAGTTGTGCTGCCAAATATTTTTTGGAACCTGTGATTTTTTTTTTTTTTTTTTTTTTTTTTTTTTTTTTTTCAGGATTTTTTTTATTTCATGAATAACAAGTTTAAAAAGTACAGTGTTTATTCAAAATATAAATATTTTATAACAATGTAAATTATTTATTATTAACTTTTAATAAACGTTTAATTATTAACTTAATACATCCTTGGTGAATAAAAGTATTAATTTCTTAAAAAAAAAAAAAAAAGAAACAATAAAAATCTACTGACCCCAAACTTTTGAGTGGTAGTGTATATATATATATATATATATATATAAGTATGCTTTATTTTAGAATTATTTAAAAAAATAATAATAATTTGAATATTTAGAAATTTGAATACCATATCCTTATGTTATTTAATGTTGTAAACCAGGATTAATATGTATCTTTCATATAATAGTTTATTTTACTTAATTGTTTTTAAAAATGTTTAAAATATAATATGTTATATTATTATAATAATTTTCAATATTTTATAATATTTATTTACTACAAAAAAAAAAAAATAGACATTTGAGTAGCATATTCTGTTGTCATGTAATGTTGTAAGCCAGGATTTAGTTCTACTTAATTGTTTTAAATAATGTATAAAGTAAAATATATTTTTTAAATATTTTATTATACTTTTCTTTTTATTGAAAAAAGAATGTTTAGAAATTTGAATAATGTGTATAGTTAGTAGTGTGTGTGTGTGTGTGTGTGTGTGTGTGTGTGTGCATTTTTTCTTTTTAGTGGCTCTATTTGAACTAAAGAGTTGCCAAGCCTTGTTTAACTTTCTAAATAGTGCCATAATGTGGTAAATCCCAAATTGTCAGAGGCAGTAAAAGAGTTATCATGAGGAGCTGTAAATCATGTTTTAGCACAGCCAACTGCAGCTTATCACAGACACCTCTTTAAGTGTGCGGAGACGATATGATAAGAGGTTCAGGGCTCCGAATACAAGCAGCAAACATCTTAAACGCATAACTCTTAACCATCCGCGCACCCACACGCGATATATATCCTCTTCCCTGATGTTTACACAGCGCGTCACGCTGATATCAGTCACTCGCAGGGCAGTCAATCTTATCAGCCTCGGCCAAGGTCCAGAGACATGCGTGATGTGTTTGTTTTCACCCCTCATTAGATGTAACAAAGCTTAATTAAGCCTCACTTATCTCTCAGGCACGCATTCATTGTCGGAGGCGGAAAACCTGTGTGTATTTTTCAACGCCGATAACTACCTGCCTCTGTTGGAGGATGTTTGTACAAGACTCATCCTGGAATCCCATTGCAGAAAAGGTCAAACAAACTGACAAAAGGAAAGTCGTCGTGCCACATTCAAATTCTGTGTTTGTATTCTTTTTGTTTCCAAAGTATCATGTTGATGTAACAAGGAAGGACTTTTGTGTGCTCTTTTGACAAAGTCGAGTTATCTGGGCATCTCGAATGACAGCGAAACCTAATTTTCTCATGCCGACTCACAATCGGTCCGTTTCCCATCTTTGTATTCCTTCGCCAAATTGCCGCTCGCAGGGTTGCAAAACTCATTTGCTGTGTTTACCGAGAGGAAATGTGCTCGCGTCCTGCTCCGGCCCTCTGCGGGGCAGCCGACGCTTAGCGAACACACCGCAGAGACAAATGATTTGCCATTGGCCGTGATTTCCTAGATAGCGCAGTGGGGGGAGCCAGGAAGTGGGGCAGCAGGAGGGGAAGTTGCGCCCAGGCAGGGGAATATAGACAGCCTGCTGGGAAGGAGATGGCTTTCTCTGACACAATCCGCCGGGAAGCCGTGGGGTCCTGAAATTGGGGGGAAAAAAACGGGAGGAGGCATCGCCTGCTCTGAATTTGTTCTGTCTGTTTCGCCCTTTCTCACTTACATCCCTCCCGCCATCTCTTTACTTTCCGCGGCGAGGGGTGGTTCTGAATGACAAGGCGAAGCTTCCTCCCCTCAAGTTAAAAATACGATTTGTGTGTGTGTGCCTGTGAAAGAGAGTGAGTTTGGATATGCATATGAGTTTGTGAATAGCTTATGAAACGCAGTGTTAGTCTGGAGCATTGCTCACAGCCTTGAGTTTTTTGCTCCTAGGGTATGTTTGTGTGCGTGCGTGCGTGCGTGCGTGTGTGTGGTTGTGTATCTTTATGCTTCTGTGTGTGTGTGTGTGTGTGTGGGATGTGTATGAGCCTGTCTCGTATTGCTTTACAGGCAAGGTTATTGAGTCAGTGATAAGACTGAGTCTCAGAGGCCGGTTAGTCAGTCTGACCTTGCAGTGTGAGCTGAGGATATGCAGGCTGGCAGGCTAGGGGTCAGCGCATCCCACAATCCCTCGGTAGCCTGTCTTTGGATTCAGAAAAGCGAGAGAAGTTCATTCTGTTCTCATTCGTCTGGAGCTCAGAATGTGAAACATGCATGACAGAAAAAAAATAATAATTCAGCTGCCTAAAAATGCCTGCGAAGAATGAAAAATTAACAATGTTGTTGTTTGTTTATTATTGTTTTGTTTTGTTTTTTTTGTAGGGATGGGCCAAAATGCTACCCGCCAAACATTATCGGCCCAAATTGGCATTTTGCTCTGCTCATATGCTCTGATATTTATAGCTTTGGAGGACTATACATTATTTGGATATTTAAAAAAAAAACAATACGTTGAACTGAATTAAACTGGAAAAAAGGGTATTTTGAAATTTAACATTAATATATTTTCTGTCCAATTTCAGTAAAAGTGTGGTTATTTCATTGTATGTTTATTTTATTGTTATTTTTAAATTCAGTAAAAATTATGTTTTTCGCAATCATGCATTTATGAAATAAATAAGCATATATATATATATATATTAAAATATATACACACACATACATATTATATACTGAATGTTTTATGAGAAATATAAATGCTTTTGTTTTTATAATAAATAATTTACATTATAAAATTATTTTTTATGATGTATGGTTAGCTAAAAAAAAATGTGTGTCACCCTAGACCAAGTAGCGTGGGTATTTTTGTAGCTATAGCCAAAAATACATTGTATGGGTTGAAATCGATTTTTCTTTTATGCCAAAAAATCATTCAGATATTAAGATCATGTTCCATTAAGAGATTTTGTACATTTCCTACTGTAAATATATCAAAACTTAATTTTTGATTAGTAATATGCATTGCTAAAAACTGCATTTGGACAACTTTAAAGGCGATTTTCTTAATATTTTGATTTTTTTGTACTGTCAGAATCCAGATTTTCGAATAGTTGCATCTCAGCCAAATATTGTCCTATTTATTCATCTTTCAGATTATGCATAAATCTCAATTTTTAAAAAAATGACCTGGTTTTGTGGTCCAGGGTCACATATATAATTTTAAATAAGAAGCAAGAGGAGTTCATTCTGTTCTAATTTTTCTGGAGCTCAAAATGTGAAACATCCATGAGAGAAAATATAATCCAGCTGCCTAAAAATGTCTGCAAAGAATTAAAAATTAATTGTTTGTGTATGATTGTTTTTTGTGCACTGTTTTTATGTACAAATCTAAAAATATTTCATGTTATATATACAATTTAACATCTGGAATATTATTATTATTACTGTCTTTGTTTTGTGGCAGACACACGTATTATATACTAAATGTTTCATGAGAAATATAAATGCTTTTGTTTTTATAATAAACACTTTACATTACAAACAAAAGATTTTATGATGTACGCATAGCTACAGTTTTATACATGTCTGTAAAAATATATTGTGAAGCCAATTACAGCCTTGTTGTAGTATAGCAATTCGTTATGCTACTGTGTAAAAGGGAACAGTAAACGATGAGAAGTGGGTGGAATGCAATTGACATTCCCATTCATCCTGTCCCCATGATCTACAATTAACGGTCAGCCCCAGATCTGACATCCCTCTGTGCAGTAAATACAGAACGTGCCGCTTCTAGATGGGTGGATCTCGGTGTTCAGACAAAGAAGGATTAGTGTGGAGTGTGGGTGGAGCAGAATTTGCTGTAGGTGGAGCTCTTGTGTTGGAGTTCGATGTCAGAATGTTTTCCACCTGCTGGTAGAGGACAGGACAGCTGCCTTTGTGTGGGTGTGAGTGCGTGCGAGTGTGTTAAATTGCGCGCTTCTCAGAGACGGCAGGTGAGAAATGAGCGTACGGGAGCTGTTTTTAGTCCACGGATGCGTTTAGAGTGTGTAACCCCAATTAAAACACTAGTAGCACATCTTCTAAGATAAATTAAATTGCGTTCAGGTGTAATTGATTTTATATTTAACGACAGAAGGAAATAGCCATGCTAATTGAGATGTATTTTCCTTTGTTTCTATTGCGTTATATAGAAATCTGCCCCCACATCCACAAATGACTTGAGACGCGGTTCATCGTACGGCGCGCTCTCCGTCAAGCACGAGCGCAAGCGTTTCCCCTCACAATATCTCTGGCTTGGCTTTCACTTCCTTTCTCCTTTCCACTGCTCTCCCTCCCTCCCTCCCTCCCTCCTGCAGTCTACCGCAGGCCCTCCATCTCTGTGGTCTGTCAGCATGCTTTTTCATTTGGCTTGTTGCTACAGGGGGCTCGGCGCTGGCAGATTACAACTCGCCAGCCAGTCATTTTCGATTTATCTGAGCTCTCCGCGCCCCCACCTCCCTCCCCCGCGCCTCGCTCTCGCCCCGGTCGGCATCAATCCGCGCGCGCACACACATACAGCCGTTTGTCAGACCCTCCTTCCATTTCTCTCCTCCTCCACCTCCTCCCTCCCATCCACCCTTTTTCGATTGGCACGAAAATTTAGCTCGCGAGCGCTGAGACAAAAAAGAAATATTGTGTCAGGGGAAGCGTTTAAGTTGGAGGAGGCAGCCAGGGTTGTGTTATTACTTAGGGCTCTGTCACCACCGATGACCCCAGAGAGTGGAGAGTATCGATCGCTTGTCACTCAAAGCATTCAGCAGATTGCATTGACAAAGCTTGTCGAGGCCTTTAATAGCAAGGTTAGCAGCCTTGGCGGAGGCCCAGGAGAAAAGTCTAACTGAGCCCCATTACATGGTGGCTTTTAACCAGTCCCCCGGCCCACCGAGTGGATTGATAACAGTAAGGAAGTAATTTTAGTCTCATAATTGCCTTCCTCTGGTTGACATTTGTGGCCCTAAGAGCCTGTAAAGAAAAAAAAAGAAAAGAAAAAGGAAAGCCTATCATGGGCAGACAGAGACGATGAAGGTTGCCATTGTCTGGCGGCAATAGAACAGAAATGTTTGGCTGGGAAATGAAGGAAATTTGCTAGTTTTTCGAAACGTATCCTGGCAGGGGTAGGCTAAAGCTGTGCGCAATGTACGGTTTTAAATGGAAGCTATTCAAAAGCAGGGTTGCTTAAATGATTAGTTGACTAAATGGTAGAAACTATGCAAGGAAGTCTTGTTTTGGGCTGGTTTCGGGTTCACATGACCCTGATTGGTAGTGTTGCGGTTTTCCTGCAAAATTGGGCTACTTTCTCATGGTTGCCGCGGGTTGTTTTTCACGTTCAACCCCAGTTATCGCATGGACTGCACATTTAACCTGGGGAGCCCTGACAGAAATATATGCAATTGAATTTTTGTTTCAGGGGACACGAAACGCATTTGGGTTGTGAAATCCTGGCAACCTTGCTGATTGGGTGTGTTCATTAGGGGGCATTTACAAGTGATACATTCATATTACTTATAGGGCTGGCAAACGATTAATCGTGATTAATCGCATACAAAATAAAAGTTTGAGTTTGCCTAATATATGTGTGTGTACTGTTTGTGATTATACTGTGTGTATATATAAATACAAGCACGTTCATGTATATATTTAAGAAATATTTACAAGTATATGTATTTATTATAATTTTTATAGAATTTATATTATATATAATTACAAATATTTTGTACGTAACATTTCTCTTAAATATATACATTAATTTGTGTGTATTTATATATACATAATAATTACACATAGTACACACACGTATATTAGGCAAACTCAAACTTTTATTTTGTATGCGATTAATCGTTTCACAGCACTAATTACTTAAAATATTATATGCAGATTATTGTTCATAAAATCGTTTTCCTTTATTTCCTTTTTATTGAAAGAAGTGTCTTATGCTTATCAAAGCTGCATTTATTTGATCTAAAATACACAGTGATATTGTGATATTCTGTTTGAACATATTTTCAAATGTAGTTTATTCCTGTGATGCAAAGCTGAATTTTCATGATTTCTGAATGATCCTTGGTGCTCAAGAAGCATTTTTATCAATGTTAAAAACAGCTGTGCTACTTAGTGTTTTTGTGGAAACCATGATCATTTTTTTCAGGATTCTTTAATAAACAGACAATTATAAAATTGTAATATATTATAAATATATTTACTGTCACTTTGGATCAATTTATGCATCACTGATGAGTTATGAAGTATTATTATTATTATATAAAGTATTATAAATTCCATCTTTTATGAGATTGTATTATTGTATATTTTATGCATCTGTTTGTGTCAGGGTTATTACAGTTAACTAAACTAAAAACTAAAAACATGGGGAAAAATTTTCTTTCCTTACATTTCTCATTTTTTAGTTATTTAGTTTAGTTGAAGTACTAAAATAAGTGAAGTTAAATTAACAAAAACTGAAAACTTAAACTGAAAAAAAATGGCACTAATTGCAGTGAATTCTATTTACACTATGTGAAAATGGCACTTTTTTTTTCAATAATATTAGATGCAATTTATGCTACGTAGTGCAATTAGTTGCAGGTATTTGCACCTGAGTGTTGTAGCACATTATAAAACAGTAGGCAATAATAACGTATTGAATGTAAATGATCATTTTTATAAAAAAATATTAAATGGATGCTGCTTCATTGGGACAATAAAGCCCTCCCTACAACTAACCCTACCTAATAAACACCCGTGAGGCACTTTATTTTTCACTTTTGGGTTATTTCTTAATTTTATTGAAAACAAATGCCTTCAGTGAACAAGTTTGGCAAAATGTGGATTTGAACTTGGGTCGATCGCGTCAAAAAGTCACTGCTACATACTTAACCACTTACGCCACTAAAGCCGTTCTTTAGCAGGCATCTTTTATAATGTTGTCAAGCCGGCAACATTGGTGGGCGGAGTTAGTGTAAATAGCCTCTGCCAACAAGGCATATATATATATATGTATGTGTGTGTGTGTGTGTGTGTGTATATGTGTATATATGTGTGTATATATATGTATGTATATATATATATATATATATATATATATATATATATATATATATATATGTATTATTATTTTTTTTTTTTTAGTAAAGTAAGTAAAGTAAAAAGGAATACATCAATAAACTAAAAGTTGGACTAAAGAAAATACAAAAATAACATCTAATTCAAAATATGAACAAAAACTATAATATTATATCAAAGATACTAAAAAAACACTGGTGTGTATATAAATGTACATAGGAGAATTAATGTTTGTGTTTTTATATGGAAAAATATGGATAGACAAAGCCCACCTCTAGACTTGGCTAATGCATAGAGTGAATGGAAGAAATATGAGATTGAAAAAAACATATGACTGTGATTTATGCTCTGAAGGAAGTCCATTACTCGCTAAAGGAAGTGCAGACCTAAACACAAACAAAGAGATGTCATGCATGGCTAAGAAGGTCAAGCAGTTTTACGTCGCTGCCAAAGATGGACGATAACGGCCTTGGTTAAGTTAAACTTGAACAAATAAATAGTTGTCTTCTGTCATTCTGGTTAGAATTTTTACACTTGAATATTAATTTGACACAACATAGAAGGATCACTATGAAGGAAGAAGAAATGGGGCCAAGGCAAGACCTGCTCTTGGGAATGCTGTAATTTGTAGCTGACACAGGTGGGACAGTTTGTCCCCAGCCCTGGTTTTCTCTCCCTCTGTGATGAAGGTGGTGACAGGTCTATGAGAGCAGGAAGCTATTTTAAACACAGTGTAAATCGTATACTCCGAAACACACACTGATCACCTGTGTCCCGCATTCCCAGAATGGCCCACCCAGAGCCTTGGGTTATTACACGCCTTATCTTTACAGGCGACTATGAAAAATAAAGACCAGCGTCTGAACAAATTAATGTTGTGTGTGACTCTTAGAGAATTTTTCATCAAAACAGATCAGGGCCTCATGCATAACTTACATTATGCATGTTTTCTCATAATAAAGTCTGCAGAAACCACAGAATTCATAAATAGTATCATGATATATATAATTATGACCTTTATTTTTTATGCAATAATGGCGAGAAAGAAAACATCACGATTTTTACGTTTGGTTTCACAATATTTCATCAAAATGTATTGGGCTGTCAGATGGTTAATCGCGATTAAACGCATCCAAAATAAAAGTTTGTGTTTACATATTATTACTTTGTACTATACTATTGTATTGAACTTTGTATTATTATACTGTACTGTGTATATTTATTATTTATATGTAATTACACATGCATCCATGTAGATATTTAAGAAAATTGTATAGGGCTGTCAACCGATGAATCGCGATTAATCGCATACAAAATAACCGTTTGAGTTTGCCTAATATATGTGTGTGTGTACTGTGTGTAATTATTATGTATATATAAATACAAACAAATTAATGTATATATGTAAGAAATATTTACAAGTATATGTATTTATTATAATTTCTATTATATATAAATAAAAATATTTTGTACATAAATATTTCTCCTAAATATATTATAATAATAATAATAGTTATTATTATTATTATTATTATTATTGTAGTACACACATATATTAGGCACATAGTACACACACATATATTAGGAAAACTCAGACTTTTATTTTGTAAGTGATTAATCACGATTAATTGTTTGACAGCCCAAATATGTGTGTGTGTGTAATTATATATCTATATAATAAATATACACAGTACACATAAATAATATTTAAACACAAACTTTTATTTTGAATGCGATTAATCATAATTAATCGTATATATAATGTATAATATATTTAGATATAGTATCATATAAAAATAACAATTTTCTTAAATGTATACATGTACGCATGTGTATTTATACATGAATAATAAATATACACAACACACACACATATGTTGCATATATTAAACACAAACTTTTATTTTAGAGGTGATTAATCGTGATTAATCGTGATGAATTGTTTTTGTTTGTGCTAATTTCTCCTATTTTTGTTTAGATTACCTTTACCATCATCTAACATTTACTTAAAGTTGATTTTAGTTCTTGAATGTTGTGATTTGTTGCTATTTTATGCTTGTGATTTTTTGTTGTTTTTTTATGTGATCTATGTAAAGCACATTGGTCGTCCATTTTTATGGTTTTCAGTTTAGTGGCTTTTATTTATTTATTTATTTTTTAGACAAAACAGTATCGTTTTTTAGCCTTTTATCTTTTATTGACATGGATTTTAATATCTCTGCATTTTGTAATCGAGTCAAATCTTTTCAAATAAAGCCATTACTTCCTACCAAATGTTCTTTCATTTGGAAAGCTGTGACAAGACTGAAGTTAAATGCGTTGGGAAGCGGTTAATGTTGTCCTTACAATACAGACTGAATTTATAGAATGACTTTATTTTGCCAGGTATCATAGCAGCGTTTCCTCTAACAATATGAGTGTTTTATGTTTTCATATCAGTGGTTTATGCACTTAACCTGCGCTTTTACACATCACACACCCACATTTACTATCATGCTAGTGGCTCTTATCTAGTTTTATTGCATTGTGATTATATATGTGAATGTTATTGTGTCAGTCACACAGAATTTTATTGACGGGGTTATAAGAGTTTAGACATAAGCAGACAGTCTTTTTTAATAGTAAAATATTTTTTGTTCTAACGTTATATTAGAGAGATGGCATGACAAACATAAGGATGTGGATTCGAAGAAACAGTAAGCAAGATGCATTGATGCGACTTCTGTAGTAATTCACCGTTTTGTTTCAAGCTGTGTCGTGTTTTGTTTGTTGTCTGTGTGATAATGGAGTGGAAACACTTAAACTCTCCATTAGCCATTTCCGTTGGTTTGTTTAGTATGTTAATGCTCAGTTAGAGATTTCTGCGCGTCTGCTGTTAGATGACACTCTGGTCCTGACCTGTTTACATCCGTGGCCGTAAAGAGCGTATAAATATAGAAAGCGACTAATAAACAGCATTCCACACCAGTGGTGCACATTCTCTCTGTCACTTTCATCATAGACAGATGGAGAAAAAATAAAAGCGGCTTCAACCGCACTAGATACCCCTGTTTATCATATTACCGCCACACATGAGCCGCGCGCATGGCTTGACCCGGTGTTAAGTGTCCGCGCTAAATTTCATTGCTTCCATCTACTGGAAGGCTTGCCAATATACTGGCAGTGAATTCCTAGAGGAAAATAAATGGCAATAAAAAAGAGGAATGAGAGCCCCTGCAAGCTGAGAAGAGAGGAGATTTTTTTCGTTCTCTTTTATTGAGGCTGGCTGGTGTTGGGGGATGTGACTTGGCACCATGAGCGAGGCTTAGTGAGATGGCGAGCCCTGAAAGCCGATAGCCGAGTAACAGCTACGGCCGGATCGCGGAGGCCTGGGAATGTAATTAATTGCGCACAAATTTCTTTGATGAAATGTTATGTAGTGATAAGCGCTTGGCCTGCTAGCTTAAATTCTCTGGCTTCTCTGTGACGCTCTGCCCTCTGCGCATCTGCTGCATTCTGGGAAATATCTACTTGGCTTCCAAGACCCGGTTGGCCTGCTTCATTTCAGCCAAGTTGTATTTATCTTTCCGTTAGGGTTGGGTCAAGATAGTCAACTAGGCTTCCAGCAACTATATATAATTTTATGGACATTTCCATTAACCCTAAACCACAACATAACACAATAAAGTGCAGAATTCACAGGTAGAACACCTGTAAAAACAAAAAAGGTACAAAATCCCTTCAAATTAATAAAGTACATTGTGTGTGGTTTTTACGGATAACCGCACACAATTGAGAATTTTCAGAATTGCGGGATAAAAAGTCACAATTATCTTTTTGGTGTTTTTTTTTTCAGTGGTGGAAACAGGCTTCCATAGAGTTCTGTAGAGTTTTTTTTCTCAGAATTTTGTTATCTCAGAATTTTTTCCCCCGCAAAACTGGACTTTATAACTCGCAATTACGAGTTTATATCTCGCAATTCTAAGCAAAGAGTCAGAATAGTAGGATATAAACTCGCATTTTCGAGAAAAAAGTCAGAATTGCACATTTTATTTCTCAATTCTGACTTTATTTCTCACAATTGTGAGCTTGTAAAGCAATTCTGACTGTTTTGAATTCTTAATTGTGACTTTGTCTTACAATTCTGACTTTATTTTGACAGTTATATCACACAATATTGAGAAAGTCAGAATTTTTTTTTTTCAGAATTTTATTTAAATTCTGACTATAACTCGCAATTGCGATTTTGTCCTGCAATTCTGACCTTACAACTTGTAATTGTGAGTTTATATCACGAAATTCTAAAAAAAGAAATCAGATTTTTGACTTTATATCTCGCAATTCTGACTTTAAAACTTGCTGTTGCGAGTTTGTCATGCAATTCTGACCTTATAACTCGCAATTGTGAGTTTATATCATGCGATTATAAAAAAAAAAAGTCCAAATTGTGACTATCTTTTGCAATTCTAACTTTATCACTAGGGCTACATGATTAATCGATTATCAGTAGTAAATCTCAAGCAGGTGCTTTCAGATGGAGCAGCATTTAGTACACAGAGCCGTAGTTTACTGAACAGCTACGCTACATCTCGTTCATTATCGCAGACGATTTAATTGCGTGATTATGAAATCAAAAGAAATCGTTTGCGATAATGACAGTGTAGCTTCTCAGTGAACTACGGCTCTGTGTAGAAATGCTGCTACATCTGAATGCATGTGACAGTACCACATTTAATAACGTTTAATAACATTTAATTGAAGTCGTTGAATCACTGAGAGCAGTTAAATCTTCTGTTTATTCAGCTGCAGCAGTCGTGATTCCCTGTCTGTCTTCTTCGGGCGTATTTGGAGTTTCTAGTGCCCTCTGGCCTTCAGATGAAGATTTACTGCTGATCACAGAACCATGTTTCGCTGAAAGATACGCAATGCATGCAGCTTTTGATTAATCGCGATTTCATTTAGATTTATCGTGCAGCCCTATTTATAACTCGCAATTGTGTTTAGATCATGCAATTCTGAGAAAAAAGTCAGAATTTTGACTTTATATCTCACAATTCTGACTTTGCAACTCGCAATTGCCAGTTTGTCATGCAATTCTTACTTTATAACTCGCAATTGTGAGTTTATATCACACAATTCTACGAATAAAGTTAGAGTTGTGTCTCTCTAGCAATTCTAACTTTATAACTCGCAATTGTGAGTTTATATCATGCAATTCTGAGAAAAAAGTCAGAATTTTGACTCTCTTGCATTTCTAAGTTTATAACTCATAGTTGTGAGTTTGTCACACAATTCTAACTTTGTAACTTGCAATTGTGAGTTTATATCTCACAATTTTGAGAAAAAAAGTCAGAATTGTGAGAAGTCGCAATAACAATTTTAATTTTTTTTTATTCAGTGGCAGAAATTGGCTCCCATATTTTTCATATTTTCTATATGTATTTATTTATTATTTGTGTATTAATTTTTTCTTTAATTATTTTCTTTAATTATTTAGTATTTCTTATTTTATTTTATAAATTTATTATTTGTATATTTATTTTTCTTTAATTATTTAGCATTTCTTATTTAATTTAATTTATTTGATCTTTTCTTATTTTAACTTTATTTCTTTTCAATTTTAATATTTTATTTTCTTTAATTATTTATTATTTCTTATTTTATTTATAAATTTATATGTATTTTTTTTCTTCATTTTTCTCATTTATCTCATTTCATCTATGTATTATTATTTTTTTATTATTATTATTTTTATTATTTTATATTTTAACATTAATTTATTTTTTCTTATTGTTATGTCTGATATTTATGCTTTTAGCTTTTTTATCTTGTATTTACTAGACAGTTTGCATGGTAAAAACACATGTAAATGTACTTCCCCCAAAAAACGGGGTCCTGTCGGGGTCAGGCAAACAGATTCCTTGACTAGTCATGTCTGTCCGGTATGCGTGTGGTGTTCGCAGCCTGACGACCTCATCTTTTATTGTCATTCTGAGCACCATAACTAGCTGTTCCGATATGATCTAAGAGAATTGAAGTCTCCGGTCGCTCGTAATATCCCACTTCCCTCCTCTGCTCTTCAGTTCATTATTAAATCTGGGAATTGTCCCCATATATCAGTATGCAGGAGCATCACATTATAGAGCCATTTGTAGGAGTGGAACTGGAGTAGTGCTGAGCGCAAGCAGAGGATGGATGTTAAAAGCATATTGATTTGTCTATAATGTCATTGTACATCACTAAGTTTTATATCCATATAAATGCGTCCTCAGGTTTGTCCTCAAGGCAGCGGCTGAAGTGAGTAAACGCCGCTCTTTGTCTGAGTTATGAGGTTTAAACTGCACTCTGCACTCTTTTTACTCCCTGTCCACCTCTACCTCTCTTTTTCCTCTCCATCTATCTTTCTTTTCATCCTTCCTTCAAGGTTCATTTACCCTCAGGCCTCTGTTGAGAGACGCCGACTCTCTTTTGCTTCTTAAAAGCTCTGCCTTTTTACACAGGTGGAATGAAAGGCAGGTTAAAGCTAATGGTAATCGTCAGTTAAGATCCCTTCTGCCGTCACGACGGCAGCGCCTGACAAGGTCACCGAAGGTCGTCGCATGTCACTTGAGCTTACCGACCGCGAAGAGGGGGGCCCGCAGCGTTTCCATGGCGATCGCACCTTGGGGAACGGGAGACGCTGATGAAAGCTGCAATATTCCCGCAAAATTGTTTCTGCTGACATTTAGGATGCGATGTCACCTACAAAACCGAGGCTTTGGGGGAATGGAGATGTCGATTGGAGCGCTGGCGGAGAAAGGCGGCGAACGTAACCCTTCGCGAGGACAGGGTCGTTGCGACAATGTGCGAGCGGAAGTACGTACTCGGGCGTAACGCTAGCCTAAATAAACAGCCACGCAGGCCTTTTAGCCTGACCCGAGCCCTGATCCCTGTTGACAGGCTGCTACTTTAGATCGGATGCGATACAGGCAGCTTGTCTGCGGCGGTTAAGAGCCCCGGCCCTCAGAGCCGAGGAGGTCGTTGCGGGGCCGCTCGGGTTGGCGGGGTGACACAGTTGCTGTCCAAGCAATGAAGGAACATTTGCAGCCGCGCCGCACCAGCTATGATGGCCCCTGCATCCTTCTGTCAAGCGCTGTTGTCTTTAGGGTAAGCTCACTCAGGTTAACTGCTCACAGTGGTATCCAACTACTGCTGGCTGCCAGAAAACCAGAACGCTCAGACGGAGGTCCAGGAAGCTCATGCAGGGCCTTTTAATTCACTAATTGGCAACAGAGTCAAGAGCTTTGTGTTTTCTGACCTATATACAGACGTGTGTTACAGCAATATGCCATGAGAGTATGGGGGAAAGAAATTTAATTGTGATTCTTCTTTCTGATTAAAAAGTGCAATTGCTATTTGCTAAGGTATTTAGTATGATTTATTGTATATTATATTAAGATAAATATAATTATAAAAGTATAAAATATAAAAACAAATATAAAAATATATGAATATTTATAAATGTATCTATAGTTATTTATAAATATATTTGTACTTATATAAAATACAGTATATTAATTGCTATTTCAAAGTGTTTGTGCTTGTTTGCAGCCAAATATTTTGTGAATTATAACAATGTAACTATAAAATAATAATAATAATAATAATAATAATTATTATTATTATTATTTAATATTTTATTATAATGAATTTAAAAAATAAACTATTGTTGTTTACTATTGTAACTACTAAAATACTATTGTAATATTATAATAAATAATACAAAAATATTATTTATTATATATTATATTAAGGGTAATATTTTTAGATAAATATAAAATATAAAAACAAATGTAAAAATATATAATTATTTATAAATATGAACATTTTAAAATGAGTATATTAATTGCTATTTTAAAGTTTTTTTCTGTTTGTTTTTAGCCAAATATTTTGTAAATTATAGAACAACATGACTATAAAATAATAATAATAATAATAATAATTATTATTATTATTATTATTATTACTATTTAATATTTTATTATTAATTCAAAATAATAAAATACTACTGCTTACTGTTGTAACCACTAAAAAATATTATTGTAATATTTCATTGAATAATAAAGTATTATTTATTATATATTATAATAAGATAAATATATATAAATATAAAATATACAAACAAATTGAAAATGTATAATTATTTATAAATATATTTATATTCATTCAAAAATAAATATATTTATTGCTATTTTAAAATGTTTTTTCTGCTTGTATAATATTCCCAAATATTTCCAAAATATTTTGTAAATGGTATAACAATATGACTATAAAATAGTAATAATAGTATTATTATTATTATTATTATTATTATTATTAAGTATTATTATTATTATATATTTTATTATTATAAAATAAAAATAACAAAAATACTGTTGTAATATTTCACGTAATAATAAAATATTACTTCTTATATATTATATTAAAATAAATAAATATTTTTATAAACATAAAATATAAAAACAAATATAAATAGTCATTAATATATATAATTATTTATAAATATATTTAGACTTATATAAAAATAAATATTATTTGTTTTTTGTAAGTATTTTTTCTGCTTGTTTGTAGCCAAATATTTTGTGGCTTTATATAAAAATATGACTGTAGAATATAATAATAATAATAATAATAATAATTATTATTATTATTATTATTATTATTAATTATTGTTATTAATATTATTTAACATTTTATTGTTATAAATTAAAAATAACGAACAAAAACACTATTGTGATATTTCACTGAATAATAAAATATGATTTATTATATTAAGAAAAATATATTTATGTAAATATAAAAATATATAAATATTTATAAATATGTAAATATGTATAAATATATTACATTTAAATTGTCTTGATTTCTTCATTTTCAAACAACAAATCATTTCGCTTTTAAATTGGCAGAAAACTGCAAGGATATTGTTTGTGATATAAGTTTGTGGTTGGTGCATATTATGTTCCCACATGCATGTTATAAGCAACCCAAACCTAACATCAGTGCAAAGATGAGTTTGTGTGGATCACAAGTTGCCACACTTCACACATAGCACATATATTTATTTAAACACTTTTGCAATTTGATGATCACACTCGCCATATTGCGATATCAGGGTTTTTTTTTTTTTTTCTTTTTGCAGCTTTACATGAAGATGTGATTAATAAAGATGTGTTACAGTTATTACACCACAGCTGATTGGGAAACCAAACCAATTAATCATGATTATCCCACAAAACATTTTTAATTATCCAGTCAAGCTGTTTTGGATATCTTATTTGATATTATTCTTCAAAATATATACCTTTTGAGGGTGAATATTCATTTTTGGGTAAACTATCCCTTTAACTTGCCAGCCAATCGCAGACCTGCGTGACGACGAAGTCTGGAGTATTTAACATTGTTTCCTGAACGTAAGCCAAAGCTGACTCATATAGACCAGACCCTCCTCACCTCCACAAGTAACAGGATAATTCCCCCTCCGCAGGCCGCCGTCTCCTCCGGTGTGAAAACAGGCGTTACATCGCACTGCAAAGAAAGCAGAGAGGGAGATATTTAAAGTGTAGTCATTGGAAACTGAGGGATTTGACTCTGCAGCAGGAAATAGACAATTTATTACAAGCAGCCCTAGCACACTAGTGGATTATCTATAAAACTTTCATGGCTGTCCCTCGGTGGCAGGCAGCCATAAAACTTCCCGAATGAGGGACTTGTTAATTTACTTGTTAAAGCAAATTAAAAATTTATAAGCGCTTTTAGGTAAATGAGATCCTCTTTCATTGGCGCTCTAGTGGGATTCTCACTCTCTCTTTCGCCTCCTTGGAGGACAGGTTAGCTCCGCTGAAACGCCACAGAAGAACAATAAAAGCTGGTAAATTGTTCCAGGTTTTATTACTGTCGAGCTCCACAGCTGCCGTACTGCGTAACTAAGGAAGAACAGAAGCCGATAGCAACAGAATCCCACGGGCTTCCGCTGGAAGCGAAGGGTCAGCCGAACCCTTCAAAGCAGGGGTTTAGATGAAAAGGGTATTGGGGTTTGCGAACGGCGCCGTTTAAAAGGCCAACGCGCCCGAGTCCGGCTTTATGTTCGACTGCGTCGGCTTGTGTGCCGAGCCTGTGGGAATAGTTCAATAGACTTGTAAAATTTTATCATAACACCGGCAAGCACTTTTCAGCAAGCGGGCAGAGGAAATAATTGACTACATGTGCTAACGATAATCCTATAAAAGCTTCAAAAGCCATTTTAAGAGTCTAGTCAGAGGATTTCAAAGGACGTTTCCCCCATTACTCCAGCTTTGTTTCCACCAAAAGTGAATTTCGACCAAAACTGTACTTTTCTCTCAAGTATGCTTAGCAAAACACCATCTCCTGTTGATAACTTTGAATAGACGCTCATCTAAGCTTTCGCCTTGAGCTGCGCCGTTCTCCTCTTTACAAGCGCTTCCATCTCGCTGTAAACTAATATAGCTTTTACAAGCAAGCTCTTAATGTATGTGAGTATTATTTCAGATCAAGGCACCATTCTCCAGGAGTGCCACTGAAATCCGCCGCTCCCACTTTTACATTTAAAGGGCCATTAAAACTGTCTGTTATGTGGAAACTCGGAGCTATTGTGCTCTGTGTCTTTGAGACAGTCCCTATAAAATACATTTAGGCTTATGGACTGTTGTACGGGCGCTCGTAATGGATGCGTAGCTCCGGTGCGGGCGCCGGGGCGAAATCGCAGTAAATTTCAAATAAAAAGTCTCGTCGTACAGCCGAACTTCTTCGCAAATGTGACTCTCTATCAGTGTAATGCAGTCAGAAGCTGTTATGCTTGAAAGTTTGGAAACGGACTACCTTCGTTTCCCGCTAAGTGCAATGTGATTACAGCGCTATAAAACAACCGTTGACTACGGGCTTTGTTTTTGCGGGCGATCGCGAGAGCCGGGTTAACGCGTACAGGTCTCTTTGACCTTTTTATGGGCAAGGCGAAACGAGAAGCTCTTTCCATTACTGCCTGACATCAAAGCCTTGGCAGCATAAATTAATCTTTAATAGCGTGGAGGCTTTTGTGCCAGGGAATCATGCTGACTGCTTATTGAAAACAGTTGTTAATTCTATACTTCAGTAAACTCAGATGGGGGGGAGGGAGAAATCAGCCCTAACAGGGAACAGATTGAGGCAAAACAAGAACTTACTGTGTTGAAATTAATGGCAGATGCACTTACTGGTAGTTTAAATGTTTCATTAGATGCTAATGTCTTACTGTGTTTTTAATTGTTGAGGAATTAGTTGCTGGAATATGAAAACCATCTGTTTGTTATCTTCCTGGAGGGGGAATCTTTACTCAGGCTCTGCTCTCAGGGTTGTTAAAGGAGTTTATCCTTATGGTGCAACCTGGTGGAGCTGTCAGTCTTCATTAACGTCATTATGATTGCACAAGAAAACCCACAGACGCACATAAACAACGCTTTTATGTACACGCTCGCGTGCACGTACATATGGGAGATGCTTGCTTTCCAAAGAAAGATCATTTTTACAAGAAACTGCATTACGTTTGTTATGACAGTTAATCTAGCGAGCGGCAGTAGGTAACGATCAAATGCCAAAACCGAGCGGAGCGGTGCCAGAACGAGCATGGGAGCGATAAAAACGAGCACAGTGGATATCGTACTTTATGCGTCTAGACTTCAGACTCATAGTTAGTGAGATACCCTATTAAACCTTAAACGTGGAGTAATGGACGATGTGTGGACATAGAGGTTTATAGACAGAGCTGCTTGAGCTTTCTGATTTATTGACTGTGGGTGGAAACCCGATTTGAGCTCAACTTCTTGATGATGGTAATTTATCGTGGCTACCCGCATTGCACTTTTTTTTGTTTAACGCCTCTATTAATCAAATCTCTTCAAAAATGACTCGGAGAACTCATAAGAAATGACCCGCAAGCCTTGAGGTAAAAGTACTCGTTCATTTTTCAAAAGCTATTTAAGAGGCATTAAGTGAAATTAAATGGGGAAGCTACTGTATTAACAGTATCTGCTTAACTGGTTAATGGTAGATGTACTATCTGAGTTCGATAGCTCAGTTAATATGATTTTAAACTCAACTCTGTGTAAATAAATACGCCCCATCTTTTTGCATAGACATTTGGATTATTTGCATGGGGAGTAGCACAACTGCTTCCTGGTTGTAGTTTATTTAGTGATGAAACTTAATGCATCATGTCCTGCAGTAACCTGCATTCAAAAACCTTTCACTTTTTATTTTGAACTACATGTGTAATACATGTGACCCTGGACCACAAAACCATTCATAAGGGTCAATTTTGAAATTGAGATCTATACATTATCTGAAAGTTTCCATTTTTGGCCGTTTCCATATTTGGCTGAGATACAACTATTGGAAAATCTGGAATCTGAGGGGGATTTTTGGCATAAAGAAAATCAATAATTTTGAACCATACAATGTATTTTTGGCTATTGCTGCAAATATACATGTGCTGCTTAAGACTGGTTTTGTGGTCCAGGGTCACATATAATGAATGGCTTCACTAAATGCCCAGAATATTTACAGCCAGGATCTGTTACCAGTTTCTTGTCACCTGAACTGGCCAATCTTGATCTAAAACCTGTTTATTTAAGTGTTTGTTAACCAGTGTAAGCTCTCTGCCGAGACCCACTTATTGAAAAGTAATACCAGCTGTTGCCAAGTTTGTGTTGACATAACTACTCTAAGTTGGTTGAATGATAATCAGATAAACAAGCACAAAAATACTCACTGTAAAGCAAATGTTTTTAATAAGTCTAATGAAAACAGGCAGGCTTGCACAAAATGTTATCCATATTAGCTTATGAGCTTAATAGCTTAAATTAAATGAGATATTAAATACAGAAGTTGTACAGTAGTTTCAAAATACAATTTTTGTTTTTCCATAGTTTTATATTTGATTAGTTCATTACTAATTGTCCTTTTTTATTATTTTTTTTAATAATTTAATTTGTTTATTTATATTTGTCATTTTGCCTCTTTTTTAATGCGGTAATATTATTTCCTCTTTAATATGCGTCCCTTGAGCTTATGAGCAGAATGCATGTCGAAGTTGAGAAGAAAGTGTAAAAATGAAAATCATGTCATTAATTACTCACCCTCATGTCGTTCCAAACCCATAAGATCATTGTTCATCTTCGGCACACAAATTAAGATATTTTTCATGAAATCCGAGAGTTTTCTGACCCTGCATAGACAGCAATGCAACTGACATGTTCAAGGCCCTGAAAGGTAGTAAGAACATTTTTAAAATAGTCCAAGTGACATTAGTAGTCCAACTTTATGATCATTTTCAGCAAAAATATCTTAATTTGTGTTCTGAAGATGAACGAAGGTCTTATGAATTTCGAACGACATGAGGGTGAGTAATTAAAGGAGAAGTCCACTTCCAAAACAAAGATTCACATATAATGTACTCACCCGTCACCCACGATGTTCATGTCTTTCTTTATTCAGTCGTAAAGAAATTGTGTTTTTTTGAGGAAAACATTTCTGCATTTTTCTTCATATAATGGACTGGTATGGTGCCCTGATTTTGAACTTCCAAAATGCAGTTTAAATGTGGCTTCAAACGATCCCAAATGCGGTTGTAAACAATCCCAGCTGAGGAAGAAGGGTTTTATCTAGCAAAACAATCGGTTATTTTCGTAAAAAAAAATACAATTAAATACTTTTTTAATCTCAAGCGCTCGTCTTGCCTTTCTCTCCATGAACTCAGTGTATTCTGACTCAAGACAGTTAGGGTATGTCGAAAAACTCCAATCATATTTTCTCCCTCAACTTCAAAAATCATTTCAAAATCATCCTGCATCACTGCAGAGGTTCTGACGCAGTCTTTTCAAAGTGAACATGCAAAGAAGATCAAACACCCTTAACAAAAAAGGTAAAACAGTGATATAGGACGATTTCGAAGTTGAGGGAGAACAGAGATGGGTGTTTTTCGACATACCCTAACTGTCATGAACCGGAACAAAAACAGTCCAGGCAGAGTAAGACAAGATGAGCATTTGGCATTAAAATGTATATAAATTGTATTCTTTTTATTAAATTAACTGATCATTATGCTACATGAGACCCTTCTTTCTCAGCTGGGATCGTTTACAGCCGCATTTGGGATTGTTTGAAGCCGCATTTAAACTGCCTTTTGGAATTCCATTATATGAAGAAAAATGGTAAAATGTTTTTCTCAAAAAACATAATTTCTTTACAACTGAAGAAAGACAGACATGAACGTCTTGGATGACAAGGGGGTGAGTAAATTATTTGTGCATTTTTGTGTTTTGGAAGAGGACTTCTCCTTTAATGACAGAATTTTTATTTTGGATGAACTGTCCCTTTAATGCCACTACATCAAGAGGTATTGAAATTGGATTTATAAACCACATTTTTACATGAGTCTACCAAGTGAGTCAAAAGAGGTTTCGAAGTATTATCAGCCAAATTTGATAAGTGCTGATCTCAACTGGACTCTTTTTACTTTTCTCATTTGGTTGACGTGTCTCTCATCTGAAGTCGAAATGAAGACAAAACAGTATTTGACCTTGACTGAGTGATACTCTTCCCTTGAGGTAGAAGTTAATGAGGCAGCTTATTGAAAATGAGATGTAGATGCGAATAAGAAAAGCAGTCATTCAGCGCATTGCTTCTCAACACCCAGATACACCTAGATGACCTGTCTTACTTCAGACTTTACAGTTGCTCGTCCTCCTTTTTGTCATTGCCAACTCTCACTTTCTCTCTCTCTGAGCAGTGCGGGCCTCTTATCACGGTGGCCTGCTGGTAGAAGCGAGCGTCTCTGCCTGGAGTCAGTGAGCTCTCCCTCTGAGAGAGATCCTTTCACATAGCTAATGGCTACAGAAAAGGAACAGTTTCATTTTAATTATGTGCTTTACTCAAGGGCCCTCTTCCCCGCAGTCCCTTATCCCGCCTGTGCGCCTTTAACAACCCACAGCCTGCACCAGTGAAAAGAGAGATTCTCCGACCCTCATCTTATTCCCTCCTCCCGTCCCGCCGCCTTTGTCAGGAACTATCGCAAAAGAATCTGTTTTTATTCTCCTACGTGATGAGGAAGTATGAAAGAGCGAGTGAGACAGAGAAAGAGAGGGAATGTCTGGGAGGGAAAGATAGGAAAAGAAATGAGCGGGCCGATCTATCTCTCCATCTCGGTAAACAACCCCCCAGTGCGCCGTGGCCTACTCTGCTTTTTCCATTAAGTGACACTGCAGTCATTTACTGCTCATCTCGACTCATAAAACTGGCTTTTTATGTGCTAAGAGATGAAGGCGGCGGGTTTTGGCAGGGCGAGGGGTGCGGAAGCAGCCGTCTGAATGGCGAAGCTTCAGAAGACGTAAATCGCAGACCTTGACGACACTCGCCGGGTCCCGGGAGTATGCCATTGTTCTCCAGACTTTACTGGGGCTCAGATGTTTTTGGATTTCATGTCCTCCTCCCGTTTTCCCCCTCGTCCTTCTCCTCCACGCTCTGCTCTTGTTCTTTATGATTTCTAGTCTGCTGAAGGACACCTGCTGTGAATCTCTGGTTCTTGCATGGGGAGAGTGGCTTACTTGAACGGAAAACGGCTTTTGATGTGGTTGTTGGGTTTTACTTCTCTTTCTCTTAAGTTTGATATGAAGTCAGGCTTCGGTGGTTGAAATCATATGGATGTCAGTGGCCAGACCCAAACAGGTTGAAGTAGTCTGAGAAAAGGCATTTCTTTGTGATGAATGAATTATTTATTTTATTTATTATTATTATTATAACTCTGAGCGTTACACGCTGTGCCAAAGCTCTAGCATGTGAAACTTATTTTATTGGCAAAAGGAAACAGATGGAATCTAGGTTACTGGATTTGGTGTCCTATTCTGCAAGGGCTGGGTAAAAAATATTGATTTCTTGATTTTAATCGTTTCTCGTTTTTACGAAATGATAAAAATTCTTTAATCCCACGAATCAATTAGCCTAACCTGTTTTCAGTTAATGAACAGAACATTATAGTGCACCCCCATCCAATAAATCGCAATAAGCTATATTTATATAATCGCAATAAGTCTCAGATTTCAACTTCTGTCCATTTTATTACAGTATTCAAACAATATATGCCGGTTTGGCACTGTTTAATGTGGAGTGACAGATCGCTGGAGCACCTCAGTTCAGGAGAAGCGGCAGTGCGAAGCATGAACTGATCATCTCCTCTGCTTTAATACCAGTTTCAGCACAAAATAAACTTGAATAAACATCAGAAGTTATGTTAAAAGAAAGAGTACAACCTGCCGAAATCCGTATTCTGTCTCATGTAATCTGTGTTTCAGCCACGCAAAGATGTAAGTACAACAGCTTATGAACAATGTCACGTAACGTCACATTTACATCAGAAAAAACAGATTTGTTAGTCACCTAGAAAAGTGACTTCTAGAGAGGAGCGTTTTGCTAAATATTTGTACCATATAACATATTCAAGTTTTTCAATGTTTAATTTGATTGAATAAATCTGTGTAGTTTTTATGACAGCCTACATTTAAATGTTTATATTTCCAAAAAACGAATTGGAGTGTAAATGATGTAATTGTAACGTTATTATTCTAAAAACTTAATCAAGTGTAATTTAATCATTTGTATACAAATCAGTTCATTTTAACCTTTAATATTATAGACTCTCATATATATTTGTATCATTTGTTAAGAGTTTTTTTTTTTTCCTTGAGAAAATTTGCCATGTGCTATACCTGATATATATCCAACATAATCAATATTGAATCAAATTTAACCCGAAATCGAATCAAATTGTAAGCTTGTGAATCAGAATCGAATCGAAATGTGGAATTTGTGTCAAAACCCAGCCCTACCTACTGCTTAAATGTGTTTAGTTATTTAGCATTTATGTGTTTGTAGTGAAAGTGCTGAAATCTGGATCCAACCAGCTTCTTGTATATGATCGCTCATCATAATGGCTCTATTAACACAGCAGCAAAGTATGGTTGGCAGTTTGTATTCTGCTAATTTATATAGTAGGATCAGTAAGATCTTACTCGTTCAATTGATGAAAAAACTCATTCAATTAAAAACTCATTCAATTGATGAAAAAAGTGACAGTAAGAACATTTCTAATGTTATAAAAGGTTTTCTAACAAAGCTGAGGGATAGAAGTCAAGTGCATTCAGTGGATTGTACCAATTGTTCAGCTGAAAGAATGTCTTTCAACAGTTCTAAAACTTACATGCAAAGTAGGACCTTTATACAGCATATGGTATTGTAAGGACTGTAAGTATATCCTTCTTAGCCTCATTTCAGGGCTCTACAGTACAACCATTTCAGTCGCATTTGCTACTGAATATGCTTTCATATGCTAAATAAAAAATATTTAAGAGCACCAGTGCGACTGACCCGATTAGCATATTTGTATTTGCGCTCAGGGGAGCTTCAGAGGTTTCTATGTTTTTGCAATGTTGACTAATGTATCACAGACATATCTCACAAATCCTTTCATAAACAAAGTGTAGAGAGAGTGTAAATAAGAGATTCATTGTGAGCTTTGTGATTATAATGGAACTTTGTGGGATCGCGATGAACTAAGATGAGTGACAGCTTTTAATGATTTCTAAGGGAGTTTGTAAAGGTGATATTGATTTAATACAAGTTAAATAAACAAGAAGTGATATTAAGTGACTTACGTTGTCTGACTTTAACGCTATTGCCTGACTTTGTTCTATTTTGTCGTCGAAAATACCTACTGGCAGTTTTAGTTTCATTTTTAAAGTATCTTTTCTGTCATTTAAAATGTCTGTAATTTAAATTCTATATTTAAAACATTAATCTCAACATGAATTTATGAATTTGATTGCACTCATGCTACCTCTGAACCTCATTAAACATCTGAAAATTCATTTACAAGCCACTTTTGTGTTCTTTGTCATCTCTGTAGTAAAAGTTAATTTTGATAATACTGATTTCATTTTATTGATAACTTATTTGTATTCTACTTGTTCTTATTGTGTTGTTTTAATTAGAAATGTAAAAAAAAAATTAACATAAGAGATGACACTTTTAATTAGTGTTGCCAAGTGGGCTACTTTCACATTGTTGCCGCTGGTTGTTTTTCATGTCTGCGGGTTGAAGCGACCCCAATGACCTAATATTTAGCCCCTGTAGCAATTGGGCAGGTGTTGTTGTGAAAACCTGGCAACCCTGCATTTAATAAAGTTAGAAAAATGCCATTACAAAGGTAAAAACAAAATTCCCCTGTAAATCACTTTAAAGAGTCAAATATCACCTCGTAATGCAAAGGCTAAATTTTGATCAGATTATTTTATTATTGATTAGAAGGTGTTCCTAAAAATTTTGACACATGTACTCCTAAAAAGAAAAGTAAGTTTAGAGCCCTGCATTTTCATCTGAAGTAAGTTTAATATGGCGTCTAACATGACTAAAGTCTGTTGCTGATGAAAATGTAACCTTGCCAAATAAAATTGTAAAACTATTTCACAATATTACTGTTTTTCTGTATGTTTTGATTAAATAAACGCAGCTTTAGTGGGCAATCCAGACTCCAAACTTTCAAACATTATTGTATATCCAATAGCTGCCTTTTAACCGAGCTGCTTTCATTAGTTTTGTGGTCTGGTTTCTATCCAAATGTAATCTATTTGGTTACATAGCTTTAATAGATTATTGTATTCTGATCCAGAGAGCATCAGTTTTATTCTTCTCTGGCCTACGCTATAGTAACAGTACGTTAAATGACTTTCAGTGCTTTTTCTCTTTTTACTGGATCTGACTGTTCGTTTTTGGCTGTCTTTGTGTTTTCCAGCTGAAGCCGGGCCAGAACAACTGTAAAGACAGCGATAGCGAGAGCGTGAGTGGAGAATCCAAACCCTCCATCCGGAGCAGCTCCAGAGATAGACTGACAGACGTAAGTCCAATCGAATAAGCGCATCATTCGACATACTAACAAAAAAACAGCTTTTAATGCTGTTGTGAGAGTCCTGCATTTATGCTCACAAATAATATGCACAACTGTCATTAGTGTATAAGTACACCATTGATATTCTTATTAGATACTGCATGAATGAGCAACCAGAAAGTATATTTTTAACACCTGAGTTAAGGTAGACCTAGTTCCCTACGATAACAGTCGTGACACCTCATCATTATCAGTATTTCTTATCTGCCACGTTCTTCAGAGCAACGAGGTTCAATATTTAAACAGTGTTTTATAGTTTCTCTTATCCACTCCATTGGTTAAACTGACAAGGCCCTGTGCCAACAGGAACAATAGGAGTGTTTTAAGAGCCGAGCTCTTCTTGAGCTCAGTGTGTGCGCTTGTGTTGTCAGGGTGTGAGGTAGAGGAGCGCGGAGGCTGTCTGCACCCTCAGGCCTGCAGGCTCTGGTATGTGTTTGTGCTCGGGTGGTGATAAGAACATCCTATTTACTCAGCTGGCAGCTTCAGTGGAGACTCAGGCTGAAGCGCGACAGTGCTTATACACCGTAGAAGTGGAGACGACAGGAAGTAACACGGTGAAAAACGTACCGGTGACCATGCTTGGACATCAGTAATGTACCGTACTGTAAATACACAAAGCACTGGAATTCTAAATCTACTGTCAATATCTAATATGCAAATATTTACATATCCATTTGTCAAAGTTCACATTATGGCAATAATTACCGGCTTTTCCAATTTGTACTATCACACACTCCACACACATACAGTCATATATAACCCTCTTGAAGCGGCATTCGACCATGTAAAGGCAGTCTATACAGTTTACATTGCTCTGAAAGTCTTGTTTATGGATCTTATACACAGGCTCGTGTGGAAGCTCAGTCAGTCTGGCGTAGGCCCTCTTCAAACCTCCCGCAGTGGAGATGTGAGTGTGCGAGTGTGTGCCGGCACTATCAGATATCGGGCATAATTAGAGCTGTCAGCTGGAGGGCGAGGCGAGTCGTCGGAACAGACACGGCAGAACGAGTTGAGCGCGACCGCTCCTGCGTGTAGCTATAGGATGCTTGGCCAGGCATGAAATGAAATAAGTAATTTGATGTTGACATCAGAAATTGAAATGATACCTGCAGCCCCTCGTCAGGGAAGAGAGAGGAGACCGTAGAGATAAAGCATGAGAGGGGGGCCGGGAGAAGGGAAGGGAGATAGGGAAGAGAAGAAATGTAAGTGAAATGGGGGAAACAGATAAAGTTAGAGATGAAGCGCAAGATAGGGTTTGATTATCGGACAGGTAAAAACAGCACACAAAGATATGCAGAATGGGTTTTTTGTGATGGGTTTTAACTTGAGTCTTAAAGAGATAGTTCACCCAAAAAAGAAAATTTTGTTGTTCTAAACCCATTTTTCTGTGTTAGATGTGAGCTCCAGTAAAAGTGAAGATTCAAAAATGATAGCATTTTTATTTTTGGGTGAACTGTCCTTTAAGAACTTAGTTAAAACCAAGTAAAATAAACTAAAATAAAGAGAACCATTTATTATTTATGAATAAAATAAGAACAGTTTAACATTTTTGTATGTATTCTTGTTTGTGTGTATTTGAGCTTAATTCAAATTTAAATATTGGCAGTTTGTTAAAGGAGAAGTCCACTTTCAGAACAACAATTTACGAATAATTTACTTACCCCCTTGTCATCCAAGATGTTCATGTCTTTCTTTCTTCAGGTTAAAGAAATTATGTTTTTTGAGGAAAACATTTCAGCATTTTTCTCCATATAGTGGAATGCTAAGGTGCCCTGATTTTGAACTTCCAAAATGAGTTTAAATGCAGCTACTAACAATCCCAAATGCGGAGGTAAACGATCCCAGCCAAGAAAGAAGGGTCTTATGTAGCGTAACAATCGGTTACTTTAATAAAAATAATACTATTTATATACTTTTAAATACCAAACACTCGTCTTGTCTTTCTTTGCCTGGACTGCTTTTGTTCCATTTCATGACAGTTAGGGTATGTCGAAAAACTCCCATCTCGTTCTCCCTCAACTTCGAAATCGTCCTATATCGCTGTTTTACCTTTTTTGCTAAGGGTGTTTGATCTTTTTTGCATGTTCACTTGCAAAGACTGGGTCAGAACTGCAATGATGTAGAATGATTTTGAAATGATTTTGAAGTTGAGGGAGAAAATACGATTGGAGTTTTTCGACATTCCCTAACTGTCTTGAGTCAGAATACACAGCGTTCAGGGAGTGAAAGGCAATTTGGGATCGTATGAAGCCGCATTTAAACTGCATTTTGGAAGTTGAAAATCAGGGCACCATATCAGTCCAAACGTTTTCCTCAAAAAACATAATCTCTTTACGACTGAAGAAAGAAAGACATGAACATCTGGGATGACAAGGGGGTGAGTACATTAAATGTGAATCTTTGTTTTGGAAGTGGACTTCTCCTTTGTGCGTTTCTCTCTTGCTGAATATTTTGAAACCCTTGAGTATTCTAAACAGGAAGTGGTGAAAGGTGCTGGAGATACTTCTTATTTTTGCTTTTTTGCTTGAGCAGTTTCTCAGGGTCACACTTAAAGTAGAGCATCCCATCCCTGAGGGGATGGTGGAAGCAGGTTATTCATAGTCACACCGTAAAAAAGCCACTTCATACCAGCATAGAGGTACAAGATAACAGATATGGAGAGGAGAGGAGGGCCTAAATTTTGGCACAGGATTGCAGGTATTGCGCAGAACTTTACTTGTTCCTGCAAAGTTATGCAGGAAATTCCCACAAACACTTATTTACTTTAGCATGACGTTTGAAGGAATAAATAAATCCACACAGATGAACAATTCAAACCAGTCATTCGAAAATGTTCCGTCAGACTATAATTTAAAAAAAACGCATTGTGATCTAAACGTGATCTAGGACTGAGACAGAAGAGAAGAAATTGTTGAATTAAGTCGTTATTTTTGTTTTCTTTGCACACAAAAAGTATTCTCATAGCGTCATAATGTTACGGTTGAATCATTGATGTCACATTGACTATTTTAATGACTACCTTTCTGGGCCTCGAACGTGTCAGGTGCTTCGCTGTCTATGCAGGGTCAGAAAGCTCTTGGATTTCATTAAAAATATCTTAATTTGTGTTCTGAAGGTGAACGAAGGTCTTACGGATTTAGAACGACGTGAGGGTGAGTAATTCATGACAGAATTTTCTTTTGATGAACTTTGGGTGAACTATCCCTTTAAATTAAATTCCAAGTTTAAAATGAAACTAAGTATAGGCTAACAAAAATGACCCCACTGGACCATCTAGCATCTAAACTGTGCGATTTCCTAATAGTATAAACTAGGGCTGCATGATAAATCGAAATGAAAGCGCAATCACAATTAGGCAGAAGCTGCGATTGTCATGCATCTTTTGGTGAAGCACGGTTCTGTGATCAGCAGTAAATCTTCATCCGAAGGCCAGAGGGCGCTCTCATGCGGAAACTCGAAATTCGGCCAAAAAAAAAACCCCGGGAAATGGGCTACAGCTGCATAAACAAATTTAACTGCTTTCATTAATTCAACATGACTAATAAACACACGACTACGACAATATATGGTTTATCTGAGGTCTTCTTATTATAATTTTACTTATAATAAAGTATATTTATGTTGGCGCCAATAGCTTTGTGGCCCGCCGACATATAGCACAACTGTGCTTGCAGCGACCCGAGTTCAAATCCTGTCTTGAGGTCCTTTGCCGATCCCACTCCCCTCTCTCCACCCAGTACTTTCCTGACATCTCTCTACTGTCCTGGCCATTAAAGGCCCAAAAAAAAACCCCAAAATATAAAAATAAAGTATATTTATAATGCAATGTAAATGTAAACATTATAAAGTGAGTTTGGAGTAAAAACATGTTATTAAATGTGGTGTTTTCACATGCTTTCAGATGTACTACACAGAGCCGTAGTTCACTAAGAAGCTACGCAAACAGCTGTTATTATCACAAAAGATTTCTTTAGATTTCATAATCACGCAATAACATTGCCTGCGTTTTTTGGGTTTTTTTTTGCATAACCTATCAGTGAACTACAGCTCTGTGTAGTAAATGCTGCTCCATCTGAAAGCAGGTGATGGAGATTTACTGCTGATTACAGAACTGACAAAAATGTGCATGGAAATTGCATTCGAATAATTGTGCAGCCCTAATATAAATGTAATTCACCACATAATTGCATTCATTGAAAAAGCACAAATATTTTCTAAAATAAAAACAGTTTCTAGAAAGAGATTCTTTATTTTTGGCATGTACAAGTGTTTATCGTTTGTATATATTCATGACGGCATACGCACACCATTTTTATAAAAGAGAAGCAAAAACGAAGGAAAAGCTTGAGTTGGGGTTACGAGGAGTAATTCTAGCCCTCGTTATAGACTGTTTGGCAGTGTGCTAATGATGTCTTCTCTCTCGTACTCCTTTCCACTGCACTGATGAAAAAAAAACGAGAGAGACAGAGGCTGGTGTTGATCTTTGCTTGACAGAAAGGAAGCTGGGGTCAAAAGAGGTCACACAGGACATCTTGCTCTCTTCCCCCCCCTTCTTTTCCTCTTTTCCTCACCCTCTCTCCTCCCTCTCCCTCTCTCCCCCGTCCCCATGCGCTGCCAGCTCATTAAGCTACAAATGGTGCATCAGCCTTGTTCTCGCCAGCGGTAACCCCAAACCTTGGATAAATTGGCAGGCTTGCTGTATTTGCTCCGAAGCCCCGGGTCCCCTTTCAGCCGCGTTTGAAGCCAGCATGGCGGCACGGTTTCCCCAGGCAGGGTGGCTGGAGGCCAGGGCAAAGGGAAGAGGAGAGAAGGGGATGTGTGGCGGAGACGGGCCGAATCAAACACACATGTGTTTAGTCTCTGCGGCAGGAGTGAAATGCCATCATTATCCGGCTGCCTATCAAATAAATTGGCAATTACAGGGCGCCGGATTCCAGTAAACAGCACATTAATGCTTTTCTTTTGGTGTGTGTGTGTTTGCCGAGAGGGATGGGGGACGGACGCATCGTGCCCCCTGAGCGTTTGCTGCCTTTGCCCACCCGTCACCATCTTGCTGATGAGAGACAAAGCAGGAGACGATAATGAGGTCAGTCCGAGCTGGGAACAAAACCAAACTAAAAGGTTTAAATATGACAGTTAATTTAACATCGTCGGCACTGCGGCGTCCCTCCTACAGAGGGGACAGTCCTAAAGCGGCTCTTTAACTCTCATTACAGCCTGCTAATCTAACGCAGAGAGGCACAGACAGACAGTAAAAAGAGACTGAGCGGCTGAGAGAAAGCGATGACATTACCTGCTCTTTGGTCGCCATAGTGACAGGACTCTGGGATTTCTGGGTAACACGTTTTATTGCTCATTCATCATTCAGTGCGGTCTTAACGGAGGCAGAGCAATGAAATATTTACATTGAGGGTCAGGTGGCAGTTTGGCCTGTTTAGTGTGCTGTCATGTGCGGGGGTCGGGTGTGTAGCGTATCAAGACGTGTTCTCGACACGTGCACACATGCATAGATGAGAAATCTGCAGATTTTCAGAGTGAATTAATTTAGAGTTTATGTCCAGAATTCAAATTTTTGTGTTATTCGGAAAAAAACTAAATTTGGAATGATCATCACATCAGTGCTAATCAGAATAGAGGATTCAAACCTGATTTTGAGTGTGAACAGAATCAGAATTTGATTTTTTAGAATTTAGTTAGGATTCAGAACTAAATTCTGATTTATAATCTCAGCAGTTCTATTCATCATAGATAATAGACAGACCTCATGTTGAGTCTGGGGAAACAGAATCAGAATTCACATTCATAATATCAGCAGTTCTATTCATTCTAGATAGATAATAGACAGACCTGATTTTGAGTCAGAGGAAACAGAATCCAAATTCCGATTCAGAATTTAGTTTAAGTACAGAGTTCAGGTCTCAGGTCTGTAGTTATGTTCATTATAGATAAATAATAGACACCTGATTTTGAGTCAGAAGAAACAGAATCAGAATTCAGGTTCAGAATTTAGTTTAGATACAGAGTTCAGGTATCAATTCAGATTCATAATCTCAGCAGTTACATTCATTATAGAAAAATATTAGACAGACCTGATTTTGAGTCAGAAGGAACAGAATCAGAATAAAGATTGAGAATTTAGTTTAGATACAGAGTTCAGGTATCAATTCAGATTCATAATCTCACCAGTGCTTTTCATAATAGATGAGTCAAGCCAGATCTTAACGGTAATTGAACAGATTCAGGGATACAGAATTTCCATATAAATTCAGATTCATAATTTTAGCAGTTCTATTCATGATAGGTAAGACAGTCCTCATTTTGAGTTTGAAGTAGGGCTGCAACGATTAATCGCACGATGTCGTGAGTCGCGTTTAGTCAATGAAGCCGGTACTTTGATTAGTAGTAAAGCTCCATCACGTGCGTTCAGTACGTGATGAACGCATTGAAAGCACTGACAAGCTACGCCAAATCGGCCGCAAAATCGAATTCGATTTTGAGCGCGATTTTGGCGTAGCTTGTCAGTGATGTACGGCTCTGTGTATTACTTGCCGCTCCAGCTGAACGCACGTGATGGAGCTTTACTACTAATCAACGTACCGGCTTCATTGACTTTTTTTTTTTTTGATTTTGAGTTTGAATGAACAGAATTCAATTTGAATAAAGAATTCAGTTTGTTCATAATAGATGAGACGGTCTTGATTTTAAATTTGAAGAAACAGAATCTGAATTCAGTTTGGATACAGAATTCAGATACAAATTCTGATTCATAATCTCATTATCCCGATTTTGAGTCAGAAGGAACACAATCAGAATTTAGATTCAGAATTAAATTTAGATACAGAGTTCAGATCTCAATTCAGATTCAGAATCTCAGCAGTGCTTTTCATAATAGATTTTAAGGGTGAATGAACAGATTCAGGGATATAGAATTTAGATTAAATTTCAGATTCATAATCTCAGCAGTGCTATTCATAATAGGTGAAACATACTCAATTTTTGAGGTTTGAGGAACAGAAGCAGAATTCAGATTAAGAACTGAATAGTTAATTGTAACGTTAAACATGAGTCCTCAGTACAAACATAACATTTTCATAAATGTATTATTGAAATTTTTTATTAAAATTATTCTTTTTTTTTAAAGTTTCTTAAACCTTTCATAAAAAGACTTTTATAGAAACTGCATTTGTCTATCCATGTGGGAAGCAGTAATACTCAGTACAGACGCATTGCAGCTAGTTTATTTATGCTTGTGTTTCCAGTACTTCATCTCTAAATGCAATGTTATGAAAAATCATTCTTTTTCTGGGTCTCTCGGGCATTCGCTTTGGAACTCTCTGAGTGGTTTTGCGAGGATTTGTAGCCCTCTTGCCATTCTGCAGTGAACATATTTGAGTCCAGCGTCGTGGTTAGTGGCTGTAGATTATTAGTTCTGCCTGTGCTGGGGGATTCTTTCGCTATGTGGTAAAACAATCTCCACCCTGTAATTATGGCCGCTGGAGCAGATTTATGTCATATAATATAGATGTTGTTCTTAATGATTACTGTTATTATTTGATTTCTCCGGGACGTGGAAAGAGTCCACAGCCGTTTTGCGGAGAGGTCGTGTTTCTGCCGAAGGTTTTGACCTGCGGATATAGCTCTCTCGTGGCTGAAGTCGAAACAGATTACATTAGAGTCAAACTTTCCGCTCTCTGTTTGTCACGGATCCTCAAACCTCGCTGCTAATTTTGATTATTCTTCTACACAGTTGTTATAATGAGGTCAGGGGCCCTTACATGCTGAGAAATGCCGACCAATTTGCTCCGACATGGAAGTTGTAATTGCTCGCATCAATTATCTAGTAGTTCTTTTGCCGTCTCCATTCGTCACTCCCGTTCTCTCCCTCTCTTCTTCTCCCACTCGCTCTAATTTGAAATGTTCCTTATTAGAGACAAGCATTTAGATATAGCAGTTGCACCGCACCTATAATTAGCTGATTATCATGGCGGGAGTTAAAATGGTTAAACAGGAGTTCGGAATGTGTGCCTGTGTGTGTGGCAAAAAAAGTGTTTTTGTTTGTGCATGTGTGCCAGCATTTGAGGAATTGTAGTGAGGTGGTTTTTGCTTGTCTGGATGACAGTGTGTTTATAACTGTCAGTGCATGGTGTGAGTGTGGAAGGGGATACGGAGTGTGTCTAAAGAACAGGAGTGGTTATGATTGCTTTATAGCTTAACAGCACTGCTCTAAATCAGCTGTCAGTCACTCTGACCCGAAACACGGCTGGTGACAGCACCTCAATAAACCTGCCACTCGTCCCGCTCTGCTTTGCTGTTATGCCTAAAACTGGACAGCGCTGCACACACACACACTTATCTACACGGATAGTACTCTTCCTTTAGTCCTTAATGTTCATACTTTTAGCACAGCCCAGAGCAAAATGTTTGAATTATTTCTAAGAAAGCATTAGAAAAAAGAACATTCACATTAAAAATAGATATATTTTTGTAAACATATTAAAGAAATCCATATTAGGTTGCTTAAGGACAATTTTAAGGACTGAAAATATGTATATTAACTTGTTCAGAGTAACTTTTGTTGGTATCGGAATATTTATTTTTGGCCTTTATTACGATGAGACAGATCGGAGCTGACAGGAAACGAAGTGGGGGGTTGGGGTAAGAATATTAGCCTATATTTTTTATGAAATATTGTTGTTTATTGCTCAAAATTTGAAAGAATTAGCTTAGGTACAGTGGCATGCGAAAGTTTTGGAACCCCTTGCAGAATCTGTCAAAAATGTAAATAATTTTTACAAAATAAGAGAGATCATGCAAAATGCATATTATTTTTTATTTAGTACTGTCCTGAGTAAGATATTTTACATAAAAGATGTTTACATATAGTCCACAAGAAAAAAATAGCTGAACAATAACCCCCTTCAAAAGTTTGTGAACCCTTGGTTCTTAATATTGTGGTTGCCTGGATGATCTACGGCCATTTTTTTGTTTTGTGTTGATTGTTCACGAGTCCCTTGTTTGTTCTGAATGGATAAAACTGAGCACTGTTCTTCAGAAAAATCCTCCAGGTCCTGTAGATGCTTCAGTTTTCCAGCATCTTTTGCATATTTGAACCCTTTCCAGCAGTGACTGTATGATTTTGAGATCCATCTTTTCACACTGAGGACAAATGCATGTTACTATGGGAAACATGCAAGTATCTTCTGTTGCTTCCGAAGGGCAGTGCTAAACAGGAAAAAATGATATTTCAACAAAATAAGAAAAATTTGAATATCATCCTGTTCAAAAGTTTTCACCCCCGGGTCTTAATGCATTGTGTTTCCTCCTGGCACGCCATATATAGGCCTACATATAATATTTGTATTTTCGGCTCATATTTTTGGCCATTTTTCTCTTGGCAAAATGGCATTTTCCGTTTTCCGTTTTTTTGGCTGAAAATTATGTGCATCCCTTATCCTTACGCTGTTTATCAGTGAACTGGCAAGCAATTTCAGCTGCAGTGCTGAACCGATTCCCCATTGAGAGTCTTTGCATTATCCTGTCTCCTCGTGCATGTCTTACATGGATGACCAGCCTTTTTTTGGGGACTTAAATGAACTATTGTCATTTTAATCCTGCAATTTTCGAGAAATCTTTAATATGAATTTGTATATATAAGTACGTGTTGTACAGTTGCAAAATGCAAACTGTATTATCGCCTAGATCTAATCTGCAAAATGTGACTTTAAGACATGAAGATATGAGAATGTTATAAACTTTAACATCATAATTTACCGTGAAGCTGCTTTGAAAACTGTCGTGACTGCTGTACAAATAAATTTGGCTCAACTTTTGATTCCCTTTGTAATTTAAGCCTTTCAAAGGTCCAGGTGTGAGTCAAAATGAAATATTTTGCTGACGGAAATCACACAAACAATTCAAATCATAGTCTTGCTGAGGAAAACATCTTTAGAGTCTCATGGCCGCTAAGACGTTTTTATAGTCTGTACATCTTCCTCAGTTCTTCCACTGTCAGCAGGTGTGGACCAAGTTGAACCTGAGAGTGTTTTTGTGTGAATGTGGCAGCAGATTTTGACACACAGTGACAGGGCGGTCTGCTTGCATCACAGTATGTCTGTGTAGGGCTGTCATTATCTAACAGCTAACTGTCCGTCATGGGCGATGGGAAGAGGGACAACACAGATGAACACATCCACACATATAGTCAGCACTTACCCATCGGGTCAGGAACCAATCATATTGAGGCTCTGAAGCATCAAGTTTTATCACCTCCAGAGTATGAAGTCAATAGTGGCTTGTGTATCAGTATTTTTTGCCATTGTCAATTTTTTACATTTCACTTTCTTTTAAATTATTTATTTTATTTTATTTTATTTTATTTTATTTTATTTTATTTTATTTTATTTTATTTTATTTTATTTTATTAGTTTTATTTATTTATTTAATTTTGGATTAAATTTTTTTGTTTTGGCCAGAGAGTAGCAATTAAACATAAAATGAAACTGAGACTTGATACTGACTTTAAACTTACAGAACCTGACTTACAAAAGCTCCATTGTTTTACGGAAGTTTTGCTTGTGTCTTGAAATTTTGTTCACCTGATTTTATTCATTTGATTTGGTTAACAGAGTGTCTGAACCTGAGCCAGTTACCAGCACCTTGAATCCAGTCCAGTTCAGCATTATCCAGTCATTCACCAACTAACCTTATTCCATTTTCTACAAATTCCTCTTCTTTTCACCCACAGACGGTAGGAGGAAGGGACTGAGAGAGAAGCAGACAAAAAGTGCTGGCAGGGACTAGATTGTCTCTTTCTCTTTGTCATCTTTCCAGATCAGAGTGCATATTGTAATGCCATTTAAATACCCGTCTTTTCCCGTCTCATTTTATTTTTGATTTTTTTCGAATAGAGACGGATAGCTTGGAGGAATCTCTTGCTGTCGTTCTCTCTCTGTCTCCCTTTAGTGTTAAGGTCAGTTCATCATAGTGAGTTGAATAAGTGGAGCCTGAGGGAATCTTAACAAAGGTCTTGTTCTGATTGGATAATGACAGCACGGGGCCCAAGGAGCAAGAGAAATCGCTAGTTGCCATAGCGATAAGAGACCAACGTGGGTACCATATTCTGAATGTGCAAGAATGCAGCAGAGAAAGAAAGAGGAGGAGATTTTTTTTTGACTCTGAGCCTGTATAGCAAGCATGTCACATGCTAACAGCACACGGGTGCAATGCATCCTCACCCTCTGCGGAGCGAGCGTTACTTGAGCGAAGTTGTCAAATACATTGCTTTTACAGAAAATACGTTGGCTGTGAGCTAAAATAAACTCAACCTTGCCCACCAGGATACAGGCATCAGTCGCTTTCATAAACACCAGCACAAGCTCACTTCTCCTGGGCCTACAAATCACCCTGACCTAGAGCCTCCAAGTGTGTGTGTTTTCAACTGAGCTGCCACGACCCTATTCCCCAAGCCTGTGTTGTAAATATACCAGACTTCTTTCTCTTCCTGCAATTTTTTTTCCCCCCTGCTTGTTTGGCTCCCTCAGAGGCGACTCGTGTTTTCACTCCTTAATGATCCTTCCTTATGATGGATAGAGACTGCCTTGCCCAGGCCAAGTAGCGCTGCCGTATCTTCAGCAGACCCAGGTGCTGATGGAAAGGCTGTGTGAGGTTCTCCAGGGATGAGAGAAAGTGGGAAGAGAAGTTGGAAAGGTCCCCTATTGTGGGGTTGTAAGCCTGGTTACTCTCCATTTCTTCTCGCATAGCATGGCTGAAACTGTTCACTGCCAATCAGCTTTCTCACTGTTGTGCTGGATTCGCTACATCGACTTTTGGCTTCTGGAGAATATTTTTTTTATATTTATTTAAAAAAAAGAAAAGTACCACAGTTAAGTAATGTTGTATGATGCATTGCGAGGGCCTAATAACTTTTATTAAAATGTAGAAATTTGGTAGAGATATCTAGTAGAAACTATCGTTTCTATCGGCGTTACACGCTCACGTGACGCCGCTAGCGCTTGCACGCGTTTTTAAGCATTGCGGTTTGAAAACAAATGATTTTAAGCCATTCAAACAAAATCAGCAGTGAAAGAGAACTCATTTTGCTATATGTGCACTCTGTGCACTCTGAGTTATTTTTGCTGCTTTATAGGCCTTGAACAGTTAAATACACACACTTGTATGTGTCAAAATGGTTGTTGAGTGTTTTTTTTAGGCTAGTATTAGTTTGTGTGCTGGATTCTCTACATCGACTTTTAGCTAATAATATAAAATAAAGCAGATTTTACCACAGTTAAGTAATGTTGTTTGATGCATTGCCAGGTCCTAATAACTTTTATTAAAATGTACTGATAGACACACTTAATCGAGATTTTGGACTAAAGTTTTTAATTGCAGTTACACGCTCACGTGACTTTGCTGTGATGCGTGATCACGAAAACTTAGCGTTTGCACACCTTTTTAAGCATTGCTGTTTAAAAACAAGTGATTTTAAGCTGTTCAAACGCAATCAGCAGCAAAAGAGAACTCATTTTGCTATATGTGCTAAATATACACCCCTCACATTTCAGCAGTCATTTTAGTATATCTTCTCAAGGGACAATACTATAGAAATGAAACTTGGATATATTTTAGAGTAGTCAATGTACAGCTTGTACAGCAGGGTATATTTACTGTCCCCTAAAAATAACTCAACATACAGCCATTATTGTCAAAACAGCTGGCAACAAAAGTGAATACACCCTAAGTGAACTTGTCAAAACTGTGTCCAAAGTGTCAATATTTTGTGTTAATCATTCTGGGCATGGAATTCACCAGAGCTGCACAGGTTGTTGCTGGGATCCTCTTCACATCCTCTATAATGACATCATTTAGCTGCTGGATGTTAGACACATGGTGCTTCTCCACCTTCTGCTTGATGATGCCCCACAGCTCAATAGGGTTCAAGTCAGATCACCTTCACCTGCACCTTCCTCAGCAAGGCAATTGTCCTCTTGGTGGTGTGTTTGGGGTCATTATCATGTTGGAAAACTGCCGTTCGGCCCCGTTTCTGAAGAGAAGGCATCATGTTCTGCTTCAGAAATGTACAGTACATAATGGAATCCATGTTTCCCTCAATGAAACGCAGCTCCCCAGACCCAGCAGCACTCATGCAGCCCCAGACCATGATGCTACCACCACCATGCTTGACTGTAGGAGAGACACTATTTTCTTGGTACCACACATGCTGGACACCATCTGGCCAAAAAAGTTTATCTTAGTCTCATCAGACCATAGGACATGGTTCCAGTAATTCATGCTCTTGGACAGGTTGTCTTCAGCAAACTGTTTGCGGGCTTTCTTGCAAGCCAGCTTCAGAAGAGGCTTCCTTCTCGGATGACGCCAATGCAAACCGACTTGTTGCAGTGTGCAGCGTATGGTCTGAGCACTGACAAGTGGACCTTCTACTTCTGCAACCTCTAAAGCAATGCTGCCAGAACTCATGCATCTGTTTTTTGAAGCCAGGTTCTGCACCTGACACACAGACCAAGCACTCAACCCTTGTGAGGCCTATTCCGAATGGAACCCGTCTTGGAAAACCTTTGTATGACTCTGGCTACAATACTGTAACTCATGAACTAAACATGAACGTGATGAATAGGACATGTGGCTTTGCATGGTTAAATGACAGTGCTGTTATCACTTAGGGTGTACTCACTTTTGTTGCCAGCTATTTTCACAATAATGGCTGTATGTTGAGTTATTTTCAGGGGACAGTAAATACACTGCTATACAAGCTGCACATTGACTACTCTAAAATATATCCAAGTTTCATTTCTATTGTATTGTTCCTTAAAAAGATATACTGAAAATGTTGCTGAAATGTGAGGGGTGTACTCACTTTTGTGAGATACAGAATATACGTTTAGATATAAGATTTTGGTCATATCGCCCACCCCTAAGTAAAAAAAAAACTATGTTTTTAATAAACTCATAAATTAATGAATTTATATAGTTCAACAGTACAGCATGGTGCTAGAAATGTTAAGGTAATAAGTTTGATTCACAGAGAATGCCTAATCAACAATAATAATAAAACAAATTTGAATGCAATGTAGAGAAAGTAACTTATAAAAACATCTGCTAAATGCAAACATTTAAATTTGATAATAATAATAGGTTTTATGTACATAGTGTAAGCTCAAGTCACTTTACAATTGTTGTAAAAAAAGAAAAAAAAGTGCCAAAATATATAATAATAACCTTCTGACATTTAAAAATAAAATGTACATATTAAGGATTCATAATTGAATAATTAAAAATAATTAAGTACGTTTCTTCACAGTATCAATATTGACTCTAAATAATTTAATAAATAACATGGTTCTCTGTAAATTATAGGGTATTTCAAATAACACTGTATAAAATCTTAAATGAATCTTGTGTAACTAGAAAATGAAGTTAGTTAAACTATTTTGATGAGTTAAAGTAGTTGAAAAGCATATTTTTCCATGACTTATTGATCAAATAATTTTTACAGTATTACATTTTATCAGCAATTTGTGCAATTCACTTGCAACATTAGCAACAGGTGGTGTATATATTGACTATTTTCAACAGCTTCAAACGTGACTTATCCAAACAGATTTGAAAGTATATCTATCTATGTTGCATTTCAAGGATCAATTGTGTTTTTAGCATGCTGGCATTTGAATGACTGTATTTGTTTCGCAATATTGCGTTAATAGAGAACACCAAGTTGAGCTTTCAAATACCATCTCTTGTCTACTTACCAGCTCAGTACACCAATCGGATATTGCAGTCTGAATGGCCATTATCTCCAGGCCTTCCCGCTGTTTTGTCCTCCATAGGATTTTAATGTGTGAATGTGTCTGCTGGGCTGCAGTGAGAAGGTATATCACTGGGCTCTGAACCATTAGACTGTATTTAAAAGGGCTTTTAACACACTGCAGGCGTCACAGTCGCATTGTGCTCATTGATGTTGGGTTAATGGACTGCGCTGTGTTTTTCAGTCACTCAGACCCAGATCAGAGAGCGTGTCTGAGAATAACGAATAAAAGACTTCACGACTTCATTCAAAGCACAGAACTGTATAATCAAAGGAAATGAGTAAATAAAGAAAAGTCTTGTTTTTTTTAGACTTAGTTTTGTAAAAGACTGATTTATAACGAATCGCTAAGTTTTATTGCCTTCGTGATTTAGTGTAACAACCACATGTTTTCCTCCTCGTATGCAAAGGAAGGGAAAAAAAACGTGGTGGAATGAAAAGTAAAGTAGTTACTGGGTTTTGATTTTCATCCAGCAGCCGTTTTAATGGCATGTCAGGCCACGCAGGTGGTTGGGGAAACATAAATTCTCGCTGGGTGTTCTGAATCCAGCCAAGGTTCCAGAACTATCTGTCACGGTTCTGTTGAGATTTATGCTTGAGTGGAAGAGGCCGAGTACACACAGAGTGTTAAGGAGTCCTGTAAAGAACAAGCTATTAAAACATCCACCTCAAACCACCGTTACAGTACAACCCTGCCCAGAACTGACATCTGAATCCTGACCAGAGCCATGGGATCACAAATCTGAAACCACTACTGAAAATGCTTCTGTTGAAAATATATATAAAATATTAAAATGTATAAAATGTAGCTGCTCTCTCTTAGAAATGGGCTTAATCTTAAATATTTCTTACATCATCAGGGCTCTACAGTGCGACCATTTCAGTCGCATTTGCAACTAAAAACTACTGCGTGCGAATATTTAGGAGCGCTAGTGCGACTGACCGATCAGCATATTTGTTTTTGTGCTGAGTTTTTTTGCAGTGTTAAGTAATGTCTCACAGACATATCTCACGAATCCTATCATAAACAGTGTAGACAGTGTGTAAATAAGAGATTCATTGTGCAGTGTAGAGAGCTTTGTTGATTATAATGGAACTTCGTGAGATTGCGGTGAACTAATTTGAGTGACAGCTTTTAGTGATTATTGAGGGAGTTTATAAATGTTATATTAATTTAATGCAACAGTTCAATAAACAAGAAGTTAATATTAAGTGACTTACATTGTCTGACTAAAACATAGTCTGCCTGATTTTGCTTCATTTCTTTGACAAAAATAGTTTTAAACAAAGTCACATTTAAGTCGCTGCACATCTCCATTCAAAAACAGCATGTTTTATTTATGAATGAACGTGTTTTTAAACAAATCTAGTGAGTCAATGAATCAATTCATAAACCCATTCATAAAGACAGTCACTTACTGTATTCCTAAATGAATCAGCCATTTGAACGAATCAAATGAATGAATGATTCAGTAATAAAATCAGTGACTTGCCGTCACCTACTGGCAGTTTTGGTTTCATTTTTAAAGTATCTTTTTAGTTATTTGAATCATTTAATATTTTCATATTCAAAATTTAATATTTAAAACAATTTAATTGCACTCATGCCACCCATGAGCTTTACTGGACATCTCAAAATACACTTATAGCCCCTTTTGAATTCTTCTGTGCCACTTCTCTACTACAAATTAATTTTAACAAGTTAGTACTGATTTCATTTGATTGGTAACTTATTCTTCTTATTGTATCTTTTCTTATTCTGTTGCTTTAATTAAATATTTTAAAAAGCTTATAAACATATTTTTTCTTATCTGATATAAAACATGGCATACTTTTAATAAAGTTAGAAAAACGCCATTACAAAGGCAAAAACAAATTTCGAATTTTTCCCTGTAAATCACTTTAAGTAAATCACAAGTGCTCCTAAAATTAAAACCATTACATTTTTTACCTTTCTGTTTATTTACATTTTTAAATTATATTTACAAATCTCAGACTTTTGAAATGCTAGTGGTTCTCAACCAAGGGGCCTCTGCAAACTACAAAAATGATTTGGATGAAGCAAGTTTTAATAAAATAATCAAATTTAATTAAAATAAAACTGATGTGTAAACTGCATATTTCTTTCCCTTTTCCCCCCTCAACAGCTGTTGTTTTATTAAATAGCATATAGTTAATGAAACTTCCAGAATCACAAAAATAAATGTGGTTAATTAATACATTTTTTACAAATACTTAAGTAAAAAGTTTGAGAACAAGCCACCTTGTCATATTAAAAGGATAGTTCACCCAAAAATGTAAATTCTGATAATTACTCACCCTCATGCCATCACAAGCCCGTAAGACCTTTGTTCATCTTCAGAACACAAATTAAGATATTTTTGATGAAATCCAAGAGCTTTTTTACTCTGCATAGACAGCAACGCAACTGACACGTTCAAGGCCTAGAAAGGTAGTAAGGACATCATTAAAACAGACTGACACAGAAGTGAAGAAATTGTTGAATAAAGTCGTTACTTTTGTTTTCATTGTGCACAAAAAGTATTCTCGTAGCTTCATAAAATTAAGGTTGAACCACTAATGTCACATGGACTATTTTATCGATATCCTTAATACCTTTCTGGGCCTTAAACGTGTCATTGCGTTTCTGTCTATGCAGAGTCAGAAAGCTCTCGAATTTCATCAGAAATATCTTAATTTGTGTTCCGAAGATGAACGAAGGTCTTACACATTTGGAACATGAGGATGAGTAATTATCAGAATTTTCATTTTTGGGTGAACTATCCCTTTAACATACTGGAAGAAATGTCCTTCATGTTGTGTTGGACGATTAGGTGCCCTCAAGTCAAAAACCACCTCCATAAGGCATTGTACAACATTTATAGAAAGTTATGTGGAGAAGTGTGAGCAACTGAATTAAGGAATGTTGTGAGCTGGATTCAAACTCGCGTTGAGTCTCTGATAACGTGCTCACCACTATAAAAAAGCCTTTTATCTAGTTGTTTTGCAATGCTTACAGTTGTGTCATTCTAGGCTTAAAATTGCACAGGGTTGAGCTAATGTTGTGCTTTGCATCAGCTCATGAGTGGCATGCGAAATACCTCTCTGACAGGCACCGTTGTGCGCGGCTGTCTGTCCGCATCAGGACTGTTTATATGTTTGGCAGAGGACATGTTCGGCCCCCTTCAAGGCCTCGCTGCGGCTAAGGGGATTACGGAGAGATCCTCCGTATGTCGCATCACTTCTGTATCAGAAGCCGCTGCAATTTTCTCGGAAACCGCAAGGCAAAAAGCCCGAGAACTAAGTAAATAAATGCGAAGGTATATAAATATAGGAACACAACCCCCTGGAATTCTAGTTGCGGAAAGATTATTCCAGAGACATTATTTCCCCCTAGTCATGGACTTAACTCAAATTTAGAGGGAGAATGAAATTGCTGGCAGTGAAGAAAGGCAGACAGAAAAGGTGGGAGTTCATGAGGAGAGAAATAACATTTTCATTTGTTTCGGGCCCTGTGGGAGAGATAGGCCGTGCCAGTAAATAGATGCCGTTATGAGAAATGATTTTCTTTTCCCTGATGGGGGATGTGGTTTTAAGGCACACTTATCCATCTGCAATCTAGATGTCAAACCCCAGGAATCCAGAATAGCAGCACAGCGGTGTGATCGTAATGACACACGATTCGAAGCTCCCCCCCACCCGTTTCTCGTCCCTCTCTCAGCCTCCCGCCAGCACGCCGCTCTTTCTCTCCGACTTGAGGTTTGTTCTTTGATGTCCGTTTGTTCTTTCCAGCTCGATCATGACATGTTTAAATTGGCCGGTCGAATTACCTTCTAGCGCTGCTGGTGCTGTTGAGTTGAGTGTTCAAGAGGGATGGAGAGAAAAATAGTTTTCTTTGCCAGTTATTGTCGCTGCGAGGCAGTCGGAGCAGAGAGAGGATAAAAATAAGTTTACAGTTTTATAGATATTTTTATCGCCGGAATATTCTCGCTGCTGCGTTTTTGAAGAATTTCTTCACTTCCCAGAACCGGGTGCACTGCGGGTCTCCGCGATTTTGCTTATTATTGTCCATTATACTGCTGGAAATGAAAATACGCCACAAAAATGTTCACTCTAAGTGAGAGTTTATGTTTTTGGAAATGACACGGTACAGTAAGTGTCTCCAGGCTTAAAAGCTTTTTGCGCAAGGCACACAGGCTTAAGAGGGAATTTGTATTTCTTTTTTTAAAGAAAGATTTTTCTTTGACGAGCCCCAGACTTTCTCGACACTTTATCAAACCCATGACTGCATTCTGCAAAACTCCCTCCGTTCTAGTTAGTCTGATCAAAAACAGCACTATGCACCAAACTCTGAGTCATCAAAGGATTTGTGAAGCTTTCATCTTCGGGGCATAGCTTATTGCTTTTCACCTGATACACTGCTTCATCTCACTTCTCTCAAAACATGCCGCGGAGTCAAAGTTATAGCTTGCTGTATAGTTGTTTCTATTGTTCTGTTGTTGCTGTATGTTCCGCAAAACCTGTTTTCTGTACAGTGCTATGTGAGAACTGTTTTATGCTATATTTTATTCAGGTTCTTCAAATATTTTATTTCTTGTACTGCAGAAGAAATAAATTCATTCAGGTTTCGAATGAGTAGAGCGTAAGTGAATGATGCCGGAGTTTTAATTTTTGGTTGAACTAACAGAGGGCTGTCACGATTCCTCGATTCAGTTCGAGTACTTGATTATAAAAAATCCTTGATTGCATTTTGCCCGTGTCAAGTAACCGGCAAAATACTGGAAGTGGTGCATTCCACAGACGAGAATCTGAATGATAAGGCTGCATGATATATTAAATGATAAAGCATAATACTGTTGTGAATTCACAAACGCTAAGATTCAGTTAAATAAATATATGCTATACAGGTTTGATATATGCGCTTTATTTAGATGCGTGTAGTTTACTTGCATCTTAGAGTGGCTCCGTTTACAGTAAATACTGCTCCACACAAAAAAAGGGCAAATATTAAAGTGAACATTTGAATTAACTATTGTTTAGTCAATATTAAAGAAGCATTAGATTGCACTGTAAAGTGTAAAAACAATCGTCAGGCTGTTGGCGCCCTTTGTAATTTCACAGTTTTGTTCAATAAAACCATATGATTTCTTGTTTTTGATACTTTATTGCTGTTATATATGTATTAAAGTCATTCAAAGGCTGTTGTTTGCTTAGGTTTATTTTTTATACCTAAAAAAAAAAAAAGTATTATAATTATCCGATTACTCAATTAATCGTCAGAATAATCAACCGATTATTCGATTACCAAAATAATCGACAGCCCTAAACTGACAATAATGAATTGATCTTTGGTGTGAAGTGTTAACAAAACAAACTTTTTTGGTATTATATGGAGAACCTAACTTCTCCAGTGCTACAAGTGGCAAAAGAGAGGCTAGTTTGTCATATTGGCTAAATTTGGAGCCGCATATTAGTATATTACTATTTTTATGGAGGAATAGTAATAGTAGTATTCCAGTGTGCGGTTCCAAATTCAGCATCTGCAGGTAGATATTTGGCCTTACATTTCGTTATTGGTGTCAACCAGTATGTTTTTCTGTTTGACCAGTAAGTATTGAAAGTGGGACTTTTATTTTGACACCACCAAGACTGTTATTTTGACAGCACTGAGAATACCAGTACTTAAGCATAAACACACACAATCCCATTCTTCATCTTCAATCATTTTAACACCTATTCTATTCTAATCTAAGCAATTTTCATTATTTGTTAAAAATCTAAAGTGTAAATCTTTAAGTGTTTATATCAGGTTCAGTTTTTTTGTATTGACTCATTTTCTTATATACATTTTTAATTTAATAAAAAATACATTAAAGAAATATTTCAATATTTCATTGCATATTTAAGTTAAATAGTAAGATATTTCAGCTTTATGTCGGCCATCAAAAAATCCATATTACTCAACAACTAGTGGTGTGTAATTTATTAAAGGTGATAAATATTGTGAAAACCGTTAGCAAGCCTGTATTACCGAGTTTATTCACATCATTCTTGGGTCTTTTTTTTCTGAAAACTAACAAAATTACCGCCGTGCCTCCAAGAATAATCGCTCGGCGAAGTGGACTGTGTAGGTCCTCAGACTTTGATGTTGTTTTGTAATGTCATGCAGCTTTAAATATTTATGTAGCACTATATCCTGCAGACAGCAACTGTAGTCAGCATCACAGTTCAATAGATCATGCATTTGCAATTAAGGTCCTGGCTCAGGTTTTTGTCTGGAGCGGTCGGGTACCCTTGTTCCCTTGCCTTGATGGCTTGGAGGTTTGGCTCCAACAGGAGGACGAGAGGTGGACAGCAGCCCAGATGGTGATGAGCTGGCTTGAGGGTGGGATTGGACAGGATTAACCCCCTGTAGTTGTGGCCGTGGCCTAGCTACTTAGGCAGGTCAGGGATAGTGGAATTAGCCCTGGCCTAGCCATGGAGGTCCATCTGATTTCAGGCCTCATCCAATTACAGCCTTATCTTCTCAACAAATGAGATCAATGCCGTAGACGCATGAAGACCGTCTGCCGGGGGGACGAGGTGTGATAATCGCCTATAATACAGCTCAGGTACAAGGGCAGACAGGTGCCTGCAGAACAAGCCCAGCGTGCTTGAACCCAAGAGAGCGAGAGTCTGGCCAGACATTGACTACACCTTGTCATTAGAGAGGCAAAAGAATTAATATTGATTAGCACTGAGATTATGCTTCCCCTTATGCTCTTACTGCTGGTATGTGTGTAGAATTATTGAACTTTACGGTCTCAAGTGCAGCTACAAGAGCCACAGGATACTGGGCATAATTGCCATTTTTGTCTCCGCATATCTGCATTGAATTTTACACTGCTTTTAAGTGATTTTAAAGGACGCCACAGCGGGGACCGTAATTGCTTTTTATACTTTCTGTGCATTGAGGCACTCAGCGCCTTGTACGACAGACTTGAGATTAACCCTCAATGCAGTTCACAGTTAATTTTCTTGTCAATTAGGGAGAAAACAAATGTTTGACATTTCTAGACGTAATTAGGAAAATAATTAACCTTTGCAACTGCCTGTTAAAAATGGACTGTTTTTCGAATCTCTTTTCTTCTCTCTAAGTGTGTGATGAGACTTGAATGGAGGGCGTATAATGAACGCAGCACATCTCATCATTTGAAACGGCGTTCTTCTGTGCTCGTTTAATTACATTGCTTTACGCTCAGCGTGATTTTCGTGGTATCTAGAACTATCTCTGAACAATCTCTGAACAATTCAGGGTCTTGAATGTCACATGCACAATTGCAAGTGCTCTCCGCCACTGTTGATCTCCCATATGGAGTGGTGCCTAGCTATTTCATGACATAGAATTGTCCACGAATCAATTTCATGAAAGAGTTAGTAGCAATTATACAGCCATTGTGAGATGGGTTCGTTTAAACACTTAGCTTGTGCTTCGAAAAGGACCATGGTATATTTAAGACTTTAAATGTACTAGGGGTGGATGATATACAGTTAAACGGACTCTATCACGGTTTCACGGAAACTTATCATTTACACACATTTTTGGGTAATGCGCTTTAAAAAATGTGATTTTAAGCCACTGAAACACAATCAGCAGTGAAAAAGAACTTATTTCACTATATGGCGCAATAAGGCGCACACACGTGTAAATGGTGTTTATTGAGCGCAGGAGTATTGAACAGAGTTATTTTTGCTGCTTTCTAGGCCTTGAACGGTTAAATACACACATTTCAAAATTGGTCAAAACACCCGTCTTTGCAAGTGTCTTTATAAACACAGTAATTTCGCTCATAAGTAAATGCAAACAGCTGAGAAGGAAAACTCCTCTTACAGTATATTGGATCCAGACAGCTCTTAAAGTGACAGCAGTCTAATATTCCTGCTGTGTCATTCATGTTAATAAAACAGCAAAAGAGAGAAAATCCCTCAGTGCTCTCGACTAAATCGCATGTGAAACTTTAATAAGAAATATATATTTAATATACACAGTGAAGAACATGCAGTGTTTTTTATACATTTGATTACTTTTACAATATATGTAGCATTTTTTGTTTAAATAACTATATTGTGATGTATGTCATTACAATAAAATAAAATTACACACATCGTGATATAAGATATAAGATTTTGGTAATATCGCACACTATCACCGTCAACACATAGTTGACGGCCAGTAAACAGCTCATGATTATGAATACAATATCTTTTGAATCATACATTTTATACTTTTAAAATATTTTACATTTTGTTTTATTATACAAAAAATTGCATTAATTTTATTTAAAATTAAAAGTAGTAAATATAGGAGGAATATGTCGAAGTCATTTATATGTGCCAGACTTCCTGCTGCCAGCTGGTGGCGCTATGACTATAACTGAATATTGTCATGTAGATGTCTTCAAGCCAGAACTTTGATCAAGCATATAAAGTTTGGCGTAGATTGAACATGGTATTTTTGAGTTAGTATAAAGCATGACGTATTCTGTCACCAACAGGTGGCGCTATGGTTGTACTTGAATATTGGCCTTTAGATGTCTTCAGGCCAGGACTCTTACGAAACGTGAAGTTTGGTACAGATCAGACATTGCATGTTTAAGTTAGTGTTAAACAAGTAATTTCCTGTTGCATGTGTTGAGATCAGGACTCATGTTGAACGTGTGAACTCTGGGTCAGGTCGGCCATTGTACGGCTGAGTTACAACAACTACTTTTTCCATGGCGAAACATTGAACTTTGTTAGGGAGCCACGGACACGCCCTTTAACGAAAACTCAAGATCTTCGCAATTTTACATCACAAAGGCCTATAGATTAGACTGACCAAATATAATGTTGTTGTCAGTAAATCTCCATGAGGAGTTTGTTAGAGCGTAAAACATGCCACTTCCTGTTGCCAGCAGGTGGCGCTATATAACTGAATATGGACATGGACATTCAGGACAGGACTCTTATCAAACATGTGAATTTTGGTGCACATCAGACATTGTATGCCTAAACTTCCTGTTTCATGGCAAAACATCGAAGTTTGTCAATGAAAACTCAAAATCTTTCGATTACACTGACCAAATTTGGTGTTGATCTGTTTAAATCTCTAGGAGGAGTTCGTTTAAATACAACACCAGAAAATGGCAAAAATGGCACAAGACTTGCAGAGAAAATTCAAAATAACAGACTTCCTGTTGGGTTTCGGTCTTCGTACCGGACTTTTTTGTAGGTATTGGTGTGTTTCACGTGTCTACCGAATTTCGTACGTGTATGTGAAACATAGCTCGAGCCGCACTCGTTGAAATTTTATAGGTGGCGCTATCGAGCCATTTTTCCACACCCACTCTGAAACCCATGTCAGATGTAAATTTTCACCACATTTGGCGTATGCGCAAAATTTCATACGTTTCCGAGCAAGTTTAGGCCCTCAAAAATGCGATTCACTTTGGAGAAGAAGATGACCAAGAAGGAACTGAGCAATTTGAATATATTTTGTGTTATTATTTCTACTTTATATTTTAAAAATGAATAATTGTAACATTTATATTTCATCAGGTTTATCTTATGTGTAAATTTCATTACACTGAGTTACCCACGAGTCAACGAAAGAGTTAGTAGCAATTATAGCGCCATTGTGAGACGAATTCGTTTAAATACTTGGCTTGTGTTTTGAAATGGACCGTGGTTTATTTGAGACTACAAAAATATGATGGTCTCTAATATGTAGTCAATGGCCAGTCCCAAACTCTGACTATAATGCCACCGGTCTGTCTCGCAACCATCTGGAATGGGGCGAGCTGTCTGCTGTATGGCTGACCAGGGAGCCATCTTCCCAGATTTATGTCTGCCCATTTCTACCCACTGCAGCATCCAGGATGCTATTAGCCACCCGAGAGCTATATAGGGGTTTTAAAGAGAGTCCTTCAACAACCGTGCATATCGCTTTCTGTCTCTCAGGCCTGCTTTAATAAAACCCCCCTCGGATAGCTCGAGGCAGCATGGCGTCGCAGGGTGTCGTGGCACCGGAAGGAACCTTTGCCCAAAACCGCCTGAACGGGGATAATGCATGAGTAAGTCTCGGTTCTGCGTCTGCTCCAAAGTCATGAGATTGAAGACGAGATTTGGACAGCGAGGCAGGTTGAGCGTGGCACGGCTCGGCCTCCAAAGCACAAGGCTAGATTAGCTTCCAGGGGGCACAGCAGCAGTTAGTTTGGGAAAATATCACAGCCCATTAGCTGGAGCAGCGAAATGGAGTCAACTTCAGGGACTCTATTAGCCTCTCTTCGCTTACGCAGACGCCGTCCCTCAGCTCTGCGCTGCTATTCTGGAAGGACCGAGCACACTGTTATAATTGGACTGGGGAAATCAAGCAAGTTTCAGTGGTCCTGGTGGGGCTTTCAGACAGAAAATGAGAACATGGTCTTTTGTATGCGATTTTTTTTTTTTCTTGCCTGATTCCTAGTTTGCACCCACCCCTTGTTAGCATCACCTGTTTTTTTTAACACTAAAGCATTCGGCTGTGTTTGGTCTGTGTTTTTGAAGTGTTCCCTTTTGTTTTTGGGTTTGTTTTCTTTGTTTCCGCTCCTGCTTTGAATTAAATTCCCATTATTAGCGAATCCTACAAGCGCGCAGGAGTTTAAACGCCGTGCAGTCTTTCTCAAGTATAAGTATTCTCCATGCACTGATTAAACCATGGCATGCTGCTCATTAATAAACACAAAGTCTCCCAGAGATGCTCATGTGCTCTTGAAGGGGATTTAAAGATGTCTCCCGGCCTATTCGGTTTTTATACTGAGCCCGCTAACAAATCTCATCACTATTTTTGTTGTTATAGCAAACGTTAACCTTACATAGTCTCTCTTTTTTCTCCTTTCTGCGTCTCTCCTGTAAATGTCCTTGATGTCGAGCTTTGTGACTTCGGTATTGACATTTTCTGGTTTTAGAAAATGGTGGCTGGGACATAAGACAGGCCTCACTGCTTCAGGTAATTGATGTGCAATTTTTAGCCCTTCCAAAGGACGTTTTCATCATTCCCATTGTAGAACAGGGACATTCGAGTCAGTATACCAAAACTGTTTAACATACCTCTCCTAAAATGAAGGTCATAAATCCTGTGTCATTCACCTAAAGAATATTTTTTTTTCACTGTATTTTTCGCCACAGTATTTTCAGCTTAATTTTACAGTTCTTAATCTAATGGCACGTGCACACCAAAAGCGAAAGGAATATTCGTATCAAGGTATTGCTCTAGATCACGCGGGATGTTTTTCGTGTCACTTGCACGAAAAAAAAACATTGGGTAATGCTCTCCTCAAATCGAAGGTTGTGAAAGTCTATGGAAGCCCATTTTCGCCACTGAATAAAACATAAAAAAAGGTTATGTGATTTTTTTTTTTTTTTTTTTTTTTTAATATATAGGTTATAATACACAATTCTGACTTTATAACTCACAATTATGAGTTTTTATCAAACAATTCTGAGAAAAAAAGTCAGAATTGTGTGTGAAATTAAAACTAATTGCGAGTTATAAAGTCAGAATTGTGTAATATAAACGCAACTGTGAGTTAAAAATGAGAATCATAAACTCGCAATTCAGATTTTTTTCTCGCAGTTTGGACTTTTTATCCTTCAGAATTATATGTAAGATATAAACTCAAAATTGCGAATTATAAAGTCCAATTTTGAGGGCAAAATACCTGATATGTTCTCAGAATTGTGAGATATAAACTCGCAATTCTGAGAAAGTAAGTTTCTGGCAATGAATAAAAACTAAAAAACTCACAATTCTGATTTTTCCCCTATATAAACTCATAATTGCGAGTTATAAAGTCAGAATTGCAAAATTTAAACTCACAATTTTGACTTTTTCTTTCACAAATGCGAGTTTATATCTCACAATTTTGACTTTTTTCCTCAGAATTGCGATATAAACTCACAATTGCCAGTTTTGAGGAGAAAAAAAAGACTATGTTTTCAGAATTGTGGGTTTATATCTCACAATTCTGACTTAATAACTGCGTTACAAAGTCAGAATTATAACTCGCAATTCTGACCATTTTTTTCTCAATTCTGACTTTTTTTTCCCCCAGAATCGCGAGATAATCTCGCAATTGCAAGTTATGATGCCCAATTTTGAAGGGAAAAAAAGATGGATGTGTTCTCAGAATTGCGAGTTTATAAATCACAATTCTGACTTAACAACTCACAATTGCGTGTTATAAATCAAAATTCGAATATATTTAAACTCGCAATTGCGAGTCATAGAATGTCTGATTGTAAATGGAGTGAAATTATTATTAGCCATAGCAATGGGTGGACTTATCTTAAAGAAACAGGGTTTTTATCACCAGGGTTTTTATAGTTAGCTTAGAAAGAAAAAAACTGTTACCTGGAATAAAATATAATAATAAAATATAATACTGAACTTCTGAAAATGCAATACAAATATATAAATAAATAAATATATAAATAATATGAATATAATAATGTAAACTAAAGTTGCAAAAAAAAAAAAAACGTTAAAAATACACAAAATACAAAAGCTAATAAAAAAACGTGGCAAAATCTTTAAATGAAAAAATATACTTTTAGACTTTTTTTTTTTTTATTCAAAATATTAATTAAAGCTATAACAGTATCACAGTGCTACTAAATTAACACTGTGGTCCACATAAATGTTTAGGTGTAAATCGTGGTTTGTGATTGAATAAAATACTACATGACTGCTATTCCTTTAAGGCTTGATTTGATGGACGTTTGACCGAGAGAGCGAAGTGGAAACGCTGTGTTCTCAAATTTGGCTTTGAGGCAGGTCTATTGCATATCTCTCAGTCCCAGAGTCCCCGGTGTCTACGGGTATGACAGCCCATGGCCTCAGAGCTGTGACATTTCAGAGACCCTGGGGAGCCCATCACAGAGAATGTTATCAGGCCCTTAAAGAGACACCTCCCAGTCTTTTTCACTAACACCACTCAAACTCTGTCTTTCTGTCTTCCCTCGCTTCAGCCCTCCGCCCCGGTGCTCTGACCTGACCGCAGGGCTGGTGAAAGGCTTTTTGTGAGCTCTTTCTGTAAAGCACAGAGACTAGAGCTGGGGGCGAGACCAGTGCTCAGATTAGACGCGAGGGCCGCCTGTACGCTACGGCTGTTCTCCCAAGGTGTCCCGTGTCAGGCCTGATGGTCGCTAACGCGCACACATACAGACTGACGTTTCTTAGTCTCCTCTTATGGTCACACACACACAAACATGTTGCCCTCTGGAACCCATCATCCTTCAGCCCGGCTCTAGATTTATCCTCTTTCTAAACCCGCTCTGACAGGTTTGTTATCTGTTCACCCGGTCGACAGACCCATGAGAGTCGGAACGCCGGGAGTTAGGAGGCAGAGAAAAGCAGGGCAAGTAAATGTCAAGTGAACCGCCAAGGATGGATATTATAGCTTCTGGGTTCCAGAGAGAGTATCGTCTGTCTCTCCCCCATCTCTTTTACAGTCAGCCCAACTCTCTCTCTCTTCCTCGTACGCCGTGTCTCTCGATCTCCGTCGGTCTCTTGCCGGACTGTAGTCTATTGATTTTTAGGCAGAGTTATGTGGAGGTCTGAATTAGATAGTTCCCACAGAGCGATGTAATACAGCCCCTCCAACCCCGCAATCCCCGTCGCGAATCGAATCGAAACGAGCAGTGATTACCGAACTCCCTGTTTTGTAGAAGATCAGCACTATTTAAACAGCAGGGGAGTGTGTGAGTGTGTCTGTGTGTGGGTTTATGTCTGTATTAATGTTCATAAGCCCAGAGTCCATCAGCTGCCTTTCATATTGAATGCATGCCAAAAGCTGTGCAAGAAAAGAACTGTTTTGCAACCATAATGTAATCGACATAGATACAGTGTCCTCCATTAATATTGGTAAATTTGAGCAAAGGTGGCTTTGAAAATAAATCTGCATTGTTTATCCATTTGATCTTTTGTTCAAAAAATACACAAAAATCAAACCCGATCATTGAAGTAAAACGATGGAAAGTGGGGGGAAAATCTCATTATGAAATAAATGTTTTTCTCTAGTTGGCCATCATTATTGGAACCCAATTATTTTCTCCTATAATGCCTGGTGAGTTTGGAGAACATCCAACAAGAGATCACAGACCATTCCTTCATACAGAATCTTTCAAGATCCTTCAGATTCCCAGCTCCATGTTAGTGTGTCTTCTCTTCAGTTCACCCCACTCTTTTTATGTAGGGTTCAGGTCAGGGAAAATCCATCCATTCATGGCAGAAGCTTCATTTTGTCTTCAGCGACATGTTTGTTTTGGATCACTGTCCTGATGGAATATCCATGTGGTCCATTATAAGATTTCTAACAGAGGGAGTCAGGTTTAGATTTGTCAAATCTGTTGGTATTTGATAGAAGTTGTCCAGGTCCTTCGGCAGAAAAACAGGCCCACGACATTAAAGATCCAGCAATATAATTAATTGTGAACATAGAATACTTTCTATCCCTGTTTGCACCAAACCCATCTAGTGGGTTAGCTGTCAAAAAGCTGTTTTTTGAGTTTTGTCTAACCATAGAAACCAGTCCTGTTTGAAGTTCCAGTCGTGTCTGACAACTGAATATGCTGGAGTTTGTTTTTTGGATGAGCGAGGAGGATTTTTTTTGAAACCCTCTCAAACATGTGGTGATCTAGGGGCTGTTTGATATTTTTTTAGGCTGTCTGACCCTAAGACTCAAGTAATCTCTTCAGTTCTCCAGCTGTGATCCTTGGAGAGTCTTTGGACACTCAAACTCTCTTTCTCACCATGCATTAGGATGACGTAGACACACGTTCTCTTCCAGGAAGATTTGTAGAATCTTTAGTCGATTGGAACTTAACTGTTGCCCTGATTGGAGGAAATGGGGCTTTTCAGTACTTCAGTGCTTTATTTTCTTACAGCCTCTTTCTGTTTTGTGAAGCTCAACGATCTGCACATCAGAGCTATATTCTTTGGTCTTACAACTTGTGATCAGGGTTGCCAGGTTTTCACAACAAAACCCACCCAATTGCTACTCAAAAGCGTTTCGAGGAGCCCCCTGTAAAAATTGTATTCCAGGGGGTAAAATACATGTTTTTTTTGGTGGGGTTCCTCTGGTAAAATTAGCATTTTTGGGGATTAATATTATGTTATTGGGGTCGCTTCAACCCACTGACATGAAAGACAATCCGCAGCAATAGTATGACAGCAGCCCGATTCTGCAGGAAAAACCGCAGACTTGGCAACACTGCTTGTGATGAATGGTTAAGGGGATTTGGCCTTGGTGTTCCTAATATTTATAATCCTGTGGAAAAGGAAGTCATGACTGAACAATTTCATGGTCTTAGTCACCATGGTGTGCTAAAAATTATGAATTGGAATTTCTAGGGGTGCCAATAATTATGGCCAACATGCATTGGGAAAACATTTATTTCATAATGTGAGTTTCCTCCTACTTTCAATTGCTGTACTTCAATGAAAAGTTAGAATTTTGAGATGTTTATATATATATTTTTTTTTTTTTGAATGAAAGATCAAAAAGATTAACAATGCATATTTATTTTCACAGCTGCCTTTGCTTATATTTACCAAGGGTGCCAATATTAGTGGAGGGATAGATATTTAATTGTATTTTCTATATAGTGCCAGATCACAACAAAAGTAATTTAAGGTTACCTTTCTTAAATAACAGATTTATACCATGTTCTTTTATTAAACAAACAAAATGGTCTTATGTTATTTATCTTATTTACACAACAGAATTTTTGTACCTATGGATGCACGTCTACAATTTCTCCGCTGCGAAAACGAGGACGGGGTCATAAAAATAGAATTTACTCTATAGCGCGGAATGCCATGGAATTCGTCAGTTTTTGGATGAATAAATCAAAATTGGGTCTGTCACTTAATTCAAATCACGATATGGACTAATGTCTATGAATATTACAACGCAAAAAGACGGTTTAGATATGAATCCTGCATGTTCTGTTTGGCTCTTTATGTATGAATGGAGGAAACACGGTCTTGTTTACTACACAAATATTGAAGCACGTCAGGCTCGCTGTGATTTTCGGCCTCTGTGTCTTGTTATATGACGACATGGACACATGAACATGAGCCGTTCATGGCGTCACACCGACAGAGGCCGCTCCCACGATAGTTGATTGACATGAGTGTCTTACCTCAGACCCACCTTAAATCAGCTGTAACAGTCCGACCTCCATTGTTTCGATGCCGGAGCAGGGATGTAAGTTAGACAAGAATATCTTCGATTAAGCGATTGAGGTGTTGTGTTGCTGGATGTAATAATGAACATAGTGGTCGTCATATACGTCTATCCGCTGAAGATGCAGTGGATTACACTTGTTTGTGAATGGAATGCACCTCCCGATCTACATAAATGCGTGTATGTTCACGCAAATCATTTGTGATCCAGCTTCACCTACAGCAGAAGTGAGTATAAGGGTTTTTTAATGAATCTTTGCGATCGCCTTTCCTAATAATGTGCTAGTTAGCAAGTTTAGTGGCTAAACACAGTTAAATGCGGCTAAAGTAAACAGGCTCGTCACTCCACAAAGAGAACAGAGGGGCGGGGCGAGCAGAGCTCATTAACATTTAAAGCAGCCTCGACCAGATCAGGATGATTTTTGCAGAGCTGATTTTGGCAAGGTAAAAAAGGTACACTTCCACTGACAAATTTTAACCAAAGCATGTTATAGACTTTTCATTAAGACCCTAAAGAATCATTTTGATTACGGGCCTGATGGATAGAAAGACAGATATATAGATAGATAGACAGACAGATAGATAGACTGAACTCAAACTCAATTAAGCTCAATTTCCAACTCATGAGTTAAAATGGGAGCCAGTTCTTTAGGTCTGGATTTTGCCTAAACCTAATGTCTGTGCCTAATCATTGCAATAAGATAATAAGGTATGTAATAATCTCTTTGCATCCTGCCGCGTGTCCTTTTTGACCCTTCCGGTGTTTCATGGGATTAAAAGCCTGTGACAGCGTTTTCTGCAGACATAATTGCTTGACTGGGGTTTCAGTGCTGAAATCCTGTCACACCTTGGGTTGCCATGCACTAAGGTGTGAATTAGACAATAATAGGTGCAGCAGGGGGCCAGGTAGTTTCGTTGGGATTTCTGCCAATGTTTTGCTCAAGCCTCAGGAGGTTTAATGCACTGTGGAGAGAGAAGCCGTGTGCATATTGTTGGTGTGACAGTGTGCTTGATTGGATTACAAGCAGTTAAGCAAATTGATTGGATTGGAAGCTGAGCCCATTTATCCCTCTGGATTGAATTGCAGGTTCGGAGGCTCAATCCCAATTTACCGTGCACCAGGTGAGGTCTCCAGCGTCCCTCGCAAATGCGCATCCAGTAGAAGCAATTAAAGGCTTTGCTCTGAGCCTGTAGATAAATCTGGTTCATTTACAGTGTCTATTGGAGAACAGCCTTCTGCCCGCCCCGATCTCATCATTCTCGCTTCCTCTCCTCCCCCTTCAATGTGTCAGCGAGGCCTTTTTGTGATTTACAGTCAAATCGCAGGCCCTTTTACCACCTGTCAGACATCCGTCGCCCCTAGATAATTCAGACACCCCGTCTCTGCAATGTCAGCGGGTCATTGTGATGGAGAGCTTCACGCAGACGCTTGTCGCGCTATTATTTATGTTGCCAATTAGAGCGAGAGTGCAGGGCCTGTTCTCGGCCTGCCACGGATTATAGGCGGTTAGAGCCGTACAATTTAATTATTATTCACTGAAAAGGTCACTCTGTCCTGCCTGTTTAAAAGCGAGATGTTTTCAAAGACAAATTAATTCAAAAGGCCCTGTTCACACAATTGGTGTTTAGCACATTTATTAAGGAGATGGTTGCGTTTTGTGTGTGAAGGTGTTGCCAGATTAACCAAAAAGTGGCCACAAAAAAAAAACAAAAAAAAAAATTAGACACAATTAAAAAAGCATGCTTATCTGTGAAAGCCCATTTCTGCCATGGATAAGATAAGATAAAATAAAATAAAATAAAATACAAAATAAAATAAAATAAAATCGCAATTTTGAGAAAATAACGTGAGACTTTGAGTCTTATATTATAAATATATTTTTTTCATTGTACATTATAGTGTTGTAATGCCTCAATTCACTGGTAGCATTTAAAATGATTTGATAATAGTTTCTAGTGTTTTATTTTACCTTTTTTTCCTGTCAAAATAGCATGCAGTTTCAGCATTGGTTGTACTGACTTCTTGTATCAGTTAAAAGTTTTAATACTGGTGCATCCCTTAAAACAATAGTTCAAAATGAAAACAAATTAAGACGAACTATTTGGAAACAGATAATATAAACAAAATGTGTTATATTATGCAGTGGCATTTATTCTTTAGCTTTGGCTGTAAAATGTACAGAACTTTTTTCTTTTAAAATGACTGAAGCTATATTTTTTCTCGGTTCAGTGTTCTCATGGAAAATGGAAGTCTTTTTATGCTATCATGACACACATAGCAATTTTATCTACTCGCAGGGAGACAGTCGTTATGTATGAAAGCATTAAAGAATATTTGCCTGCCGTTAAATTTATGAGATGGAAAATTCTGTCCTTCTCCCCTCTGTCCACACCAAGCCCCTCAGGGAGTCATTCTTTGGTGATCTTCTCTCCATAGACTCGCCCTATAATCCGTGAAATAGTGCCTCTACAAGCCCTCCGCTGAGGATGGAGAACATCCTCGCCCTTCGCAAATCATATACATTATTTTCACATTTAGGACCCCTTTTTCGCTTGGATATGTATTTCTGAAAAATGCCCTTTTTTATCTCTGCCTATTTGAATTCTCCAGCCGCCACACATAAATCTGGAACAATTTTCTTTTGCACCTCATTTTCTCTCTGCCACCAAGCCATCCCATATCACAGCTATTCAGTAAAATGTCTCTTCGTCAATGAAGGATTTTTCATGGATATGTACTAATATTTCCAGTCCTTGTTCCACTTGTGTAATCCTGTTTAGTGAGTATTTTCTCTCAAGATCTATTAATACAGGTCACTTGTAGACTTTGTTATTTGTGGTGTAAACCAAAGGGTCAGGGTTTTGCTGTTTAGCTCAACCCTGTTAGCCCTACAGGTAGATGTTGTAATTACACCATCTGCTTCTAAAATATATATTAAAACCCCCTTAGCTGTTATAAATTCACTGTAAACCACGGCTTTATGGGACTCATCGCTTTTATAAAACGGTTATTCCATATGCGTAGTAAGGTTTCACAAAATAAAACAGAGCAAATAAAGTGTAATGATATTAATAAAAACAGTATTCTTCCACTGAACAATGTAGTTCCCCAGAAACAGCTGTGGTTGCAACAAAGTGGTTGCCAAGCAACACACAAAAGTAAACAAAGGTGTATGCTTATACAGTAATTTACAACAGCTCAACCAATCAGAATCAAGGACAGGAACTATTTGTTTTGTAAATGTATATAAATACACACACACACACACACTATGGAACTACTGTAAAAAATAAAAACAAGCTGTTGTGACTTTTTTTTTCAGAATTGTATGATATAAGCTCACAATGGCATGAAATTAAGATAGAATTTCAATAAAAAACTCACAATTCTGACTTTTTTCTTGCAGTTGCGAGTTTATATCTCGTAATTCTGACTTTTTTTTCCTCAAAATTGTCGTATAAATTCGTAATTGTGAGTTATAAAGTCAGAATTGCGAGATGTAAACACAATTCTGACTTTTTCCTTAGAATTGTATGATATAAACTCACAGTTGCGTGAAATAAAGTTAGAATTGCAAAAAAAAAGCATTTCTTACTTTTTTCTCAAGTGCAAGTTTATATCTCGCAATCCTGAACTTTTTCTCACAATTTTGACTTTTTTTTCTCAAAATTGTGATATAAATTCGCAATTACGAGTTATAAAGTCAGAATTGCGATATATAAACCCACAATTCTGAGGTTTTTTTCTCAGAATTGTATGATATAAGCTCACAATTGTGTGAAATAGAATTGCAATAAAAAATCCCAATTCTGACGTTTTTTTTTTTTTTTTTTTTTTTTTTTTTTTACAATTGCAAGTTTATATCTTACAATCCTGACTTTTTTCTTGTAATTTTGACTTTTTTCTTAAAATTGTGAGATATAAATTCACAATTGCGAGTTATAAACTCAGAATTGTGTGATATAAACTCACAATTGTGAAAAAAAAAAACGACAATTAAAACTTTTTTCCTCAGAATTGTATGATACAAGCTCACAGTTGTGAAATAGTTACAATTGCAATAAAAACTCCTAATTCTGACTTTTTTTTTTTTATTTTTTTTTACAATTGCATGTTTATATCTTACAATCCTGACATTTTTCTTACAATTCTGACTTTTTTCTCAAAATTGTGAGATATAAATTCACAATTGCAAGTTATAAACCTACAGTTATGGCTTTTTTTTCTCAGAATTGTATGATATAAGCTCACAATTGTGTAAAATAGTTAGAATTGCAATAAAAACTCCCAATTCTGACGGGGATTTTATAAACTCCCAATTTTTTTTTTTAGCAATTGCGAGTTTATATCTCGCAATCCTGACTTGTTTTTGCAATTCTGACTTTTTTTCTCAAAATTGTGAGATATTAATTCACAATTACAAGTTATAAAGTCTAATTTTGAGGGGGGGAGAACTGATATGTTCTCAGAATTGCGAGTTTATATCTCAAAATTTTGATTTAATAACTTGCAATTGCAATTCTGAGAACATATATGTTCTTTTCAGAAGTCATAATTCCATGATGTTGTGAGGTTTTTTTTTTTTTTTTGTTAATTTTTTATTCAGTGTCAGAAATATATAATACAGCAATTATATATGTGTGTGTGTATATGTATGTGTATGTGTATATATGTGTATGTGTATATGTATGTATATATATATATATATATATATATATATATATATATATATATATATATATATATATATATATATAAGCTGCAGAAATCATTTGTGTATGGCAGCATAATTGCCAGCAAAAATGATGGTACACCTAATATAATCTTTAATTACTTTTTTTTTTTTCTTTTTTTTTTTCTGGAAAGTAGCTGGATTTTATTTTAGGACGCTCATGAGTGGGTAAAAGTCACTCCCTTGCTTATACCTATCACACTCCATCTGGAACCATAGAGTACTTGCCGTACAATGCCGAAGGGAATAATATGGTGTCTGGAAAATGCTAATGCTCCATCTCTGAGGAAGCCCTGAGAAGACAGCTCACAAGTAGACAGACATCACCTATTTTGATTTATTAAATTCAGTAACGGTTACAGGACTCAAGAGAGTAGGAGGAGCTGTTAGGAGACAGTTTTGTTACTGTAGCAACTACCAGCTGATAAGTGGTCCCGAAGATGTTTCAAGGCAGACTCTTACGTTTCATCATCTACATAGCGTAGTTCTATAATAAAGCCTTTGTTCTGTTGTTTTCTGTATTTTGACGTGCAATTTAGGGTGGTTATGTAAATGTAAATGTAATGTTTGAAAAAATGAAGTACGGAAGGTTTAAATTGTTGTAACTATGCTAAAAGGCAAAATCTTCTAACTAAACTGGCTGAAACCAGTTTTAAAAGCTCTGGAGATGGAAAAATGGTGTAATCTTTTCACTGAAGCAGAGGTGAGTCAAGCTGTAAAAAGTATTGGATGCTCAGCGCCTGTGAGCAAGCTGTCTTCCCATGTAGAAAGAACCCTGGAGACCTTTCAGAAACTTGGTGACTGAATCATCATTGCTAGTGGAAGGAGACGTTTGCTACTTGCATATGCTAACTCAATTTGCGGCTAGACGAGAATATTTCTCACTTGGCTGAATTCAGGCAAGAGGCCACTTTTTGGGTGCAGGGAGAGTTTATTTTTCATATAAACAATGATACTGGCTCTGTTCCAAAGCTTAGTGAGCTCCCTGCAACTTTCTAAAACAGCATCCTACCTCACAAGTAACCTAATAATTCACTCAGATACACTGGGCGCATAACATTACTCACAAGAGATTTGACTTTAGCTTGTTCGGTACATACTCAAGAATACAACTGAATGTTAGAGTTGAAAATTCAACATCGTTTTGGATACTTTTTGATGTGCTCGTAATACATGATCAAAGGATACATGAGATGCTGCTTTAAATTTTGGCCAAAACAATAAGGTAGCTTCATTTTTGTTGTCTATGGATTGATAGGAGCGACTAAAAATGGTGTTTAGGTAGGTAGCTCACAAGAGTCACTGTTAAAATATCGGTGGTCATTTGTAAGAGCTTGTGTTTCAAGTATAGTTTTATACTGTAATTGACTGAGGCAGAGGGATAGAGAGAGACAAGTGTGAGGAAAAAAAAATCCAAAAGGTATCATTTTGCAATCTTCCTTCTCACTGACAGTGTCTAATTTGTTGCATGCTCCACTAGACATCTGTGTGGAAAGATGATCGTCCCTGGAGACACTTTGCTAAGAACAGTTACTAGAGGAGGTTGGTAGAGTGAGGGTGGGACAGAGATATACTGTACAAGAATGTATGTTTAGGTATGTAGGTGTACCAACTCTGACCTGAAGTGTAGGGGTGAGCGGTATTACCAAATCCAAGAGTATAAATAATTTATTGCGGTATCAGAATGTATATCAGAATATGGGTTGACTAGGAAGCAGCCATTACTCAGAACTCATTCTAATATGCATAACAATTTATTATCTAATGCAGTTTTTGCTGCTTGGAGTTATATTTTAAATAATGTTTTGGTTTTTCCAAGCTTTATAATGGCTGTGAATGGGTGTTGAAATCTAGAAGTCCAGTAAAATGCGTCCATCCATCATAAAAAGTGCTCCACGTGCTCCAGGGGATTATTAAAGGGATTGAAGTAAATAGATAGGTTTGTGTAATAAAAATATACTAATAAGCTTATCTCTAGCCTCTGCTAGGGCTGGGTGATTCTTCTGATTTTATCGATTAATTTGAATTTAACCCTCTGGGGTCGGAGGGGGTTTTGGCACCCTGGAGAAGTTTTGACATGCCCTGACATTTGTGCTTTTTTCAGTATCTTAAAAGCATATTAAAGGCTGAAGTCTGGTTACATTGTAATTAACACAAACTGGGCTGCAATAATATGCAAGCAACATTAATGTACATGTTTGTGTTTTTGAGAGAACAAAGTTTCAGTTCATTTTAGCGACGCATTTCTAAATGACCACTGCGGCAGACTACACACACTGTGTGTTTTCTTTATTTCACAAAACCACAGAGTGTTGTTGTTATTATGAGTGTATACAAATAAAAGTAGACCCTTTACAGATTCAATTGATGTATTGCTTTTATCTGTACGATCAAAAATGACGGAGTAATTGAAGTTCTTTTAGGCATTATCAGAAAAACTGCCACAAACCGCGCTGGCACGTTTTTTGACCCCAGAGGGTTAATGTTTTGTCACAATTTTATTTTTTAGAAATTGAGGAATCATGATTTTGTATAGAAATATTACCAAACATTAGAATTGGACACTTTGACAATACACCAATGATAACAGTAAAAAGAAAAGAAGGATCCAACCACATGTCTACGCACGATTAAATGCTCACGTGTGACGTGCTCATAACACTAGAAGCTAACTACTCTATGTTTGATATTTCATGTTTGCATCATGGTGACAGGCTGAAAGCTGCTGTTTATTGTTTTTACAGAACATTTATAGTTAAAAATAGTCTACTGGTCTTATATCTTTAGTCATTTTGAGTTTTAATTACCTTGACTTTTGGGATTTTTTTAAAGAATTTTCCTTAGAGAAATAAAGAATGTAGAAGACAAGTTTGTACAAGATGTAGTTGTATTTCACACATCTTTTCTGTAAAGATGTGTAACAAGTGATTTGTTTAACATTTACATCATGTTGACAAATTCATGTGTGGTGCACTTGGAATAGAATTCCCTTTAACTAGAGGGTTAATAATGAAAACTTACTTAAATCATGCTGTAGTTACATTTTCAAGTTGGTTAGTTCAAAATCGTAAAAAATCCAGAATCAGTCAAACGTTCTGAAAAAAACGAGATTTTGTCATATCAACCCACCCCTAGCTTCCGCTAACTTTTCTTGCGTGCGTTGAGAGAGTGGCCTTTCAGTGGATGACATAGGATGTAGGTGAACACGATGATCGACGTGGAAGTCAGTGGAGAGAGCAAAACAAAACACTGGTCACAAATTAGAAGTACAAAACAACGATTTGTAAAGAAAGATGTTGGAGGATTTTCATATAAGCCTTTTGCTGTAAACAAAACTTGGTTCTCATGAGACTAGCATATTCTTACTGGAGTTTAAGATACGCCTACGACAGACATCATCCACTGGAACACCACTATTTCGTGAACGCACATACAACAGTTAGCAAAAGCTTAAAAAATTACAATTGATGAAGTTTTAGATACAGTTTTAGATACAGATTTCTTACACAAATCCATAGCTTCACTTCAGAAGGCATTTATTGACCCCTTGGAGCCATGTGGAACACTTTTTATGATGGATGAATGCAGTTTTTGGGCTTCAAAATTTCAACAGCTATTCACTGCCATTATAAAGCTTGGCAGAGCCAGGACATTTTTTAATATAACTCTGACTGTATTCGTCTGAAAGACGAAAGTCGTATACCTCTAGGATGGATTGAGGGTGAGTAAATCATGGGGTAATTTTCATTTTTGGGTGAACTATTCCTTTAATATTATCGTGGAAACTGTAATGTACAACCATTTAAAAGTTTTAAGTATTTCATATTAACACTTTTATTTGACAAGAATGTGTTAAACTGATGGAAAAGTAACCATAAAGATTATAAAATGTCACATTTTCTGTTTAAGTTTAATGCTGTTCTCTGTTATTTTTAACTTTCTATTCATCGAAGAATCCCGAAAATGTTTATGTAATAAATTGTGTCTTTGGGTGGTAATGTAGTGAAACAATAACAATAATAACAATTACAATAAGCAATAATAATTAGTAGTAGTAGTAGTATGTTGTTGATGCTATTCTTACTACTATTTGTGACCCTGGACCACAAAACCAGTCTTAATTCGCTGGGGTTTATTTATAGCAATAGCCAAAAATACATTGTATGGGTCAAAATTATTGATTTTTCTTTTATGGCAAAAATCATTAGGAAATTAAGTAAAGATTATGTTCCATGAAGATATTTTGTACAATTTCTACTGCAAATGTATGAAAACTTAATTTTTGATTAGTCATATACATTGTTAGGAACATTATTTGACGAACTTTAAAAGCAATTTTCTCAATATTTAGATTTTTTTTTTTTTTTGCACCCTCAGATTCCTGATTTTTAAATAGTTGTATCTCAGCCAGATATTGTCCTATCCTAACAAACCATACATTAATGGAAAGCTTATTTATTCAGCTTTTAGTTTTGAAAAAATGACCCTTATGAGTGGTTTTGTGATCCAGCATCACATTTTACAAATAGAGAGGTTTAGATTTTATTTTCTCTCTTTATTTTTAGAAAAAAAACAAAAGACACAAAACACAGAATTGTTCCTAAGTCATTAATGGTAAATTTACTAGTTTACAGACTGATAGCTCACAACCTAAATTCTAATTGGGTTAGCTTTAGTCTAAAAGTTTTCATAACTGTGACTTTTTTGTTGTTGTTGGGGAAAGCTTTTACAAAAGCAGCACTCATCAGTGACAGCAGCATTTCTGAAACGTACAAACCAAAGGATTTGGGTGGTGATGTGCAGAGACATTTCAAGTAACATGCTCAAGTCTGAGTTCACCATTTTGTACTCTTGCTGCTGTTTTGGATTTAACAAATCGTGTTTTAATCCATGTGCAGTGACAATTCAATTTGTTGATTGCTCCCCCTCCTGTCTCTCTCTTTGCTATTTTGAAAAAAAAAAAAAAAAAAAAAAAAAAAAAAAAGTCATGTTGAATGTGTTAATTCGACAAGATGAATCCTGTATTCAGCCCAGTGGAGTGAATAATGAAAATTAGGCGATAAAACTTTCAGCAGAATTACTTTGCTGAAATTGCTGAACAGATGTGTCATTTTAATGAAAATCCACAGTTAGACTCCTCTCCCCTCCCCGCTGGCGGATGAAATTATTATCCCCGTGGTGGATCCTTCATTCGCTGGTAAATATGTATGCAGCCGTTCCCATTTAAAAGGGGAAGCCGGGGCGACGGAGGGTGGAGCGTAGGGGTGTAGTAGTCAACTTGTCACATTTAGCGAGTCGATCTTTCCCCTGCTCGCGCTAACAGCCTTCTGTAGCAATTCGCCAAACTGCATTGTTGTCACAAATCCCAGAGAGGACTTATTAAAATGCAATAATCTCCTATTTAAACAGAAACAATAACCATTAGAATTCCCCCGGATCTAAAAGGGGAGCGCGAGGCTCCATCTGCCATGAATGATTACAGCTTTGACAAGGGAATTTCATTTACAAAACTCAAAGAGTAAAAATCAGAGCCGATCTGTCCTCTGAGGTTTCCGCCATCTTTCTCATTTCCCTTTCACCCTCCTTTATATAACAAGTCACTCATCTGCTCATTTTATTTGCTTGTTTAGACTATTATAGCTCTGCTTATAGTCTGTTCACCAAAATAACGGTTTCATAAGCGGTTCCGCGTGACCCTCTATAGGATATTTGACAGTTTGGTGTTAAATCATATTTATTCATAAGAGGGTGGTGAAATGTGTCAAATCCAGGTTGTCAGTCAGACATTTCCATGCACTGGTTGCCATGTAGCTGCCACTCTCAATGACCGAGTCCATTTTTCAAATGAGTCCTGAATGAAGGCATTAGCATAGATTGCTATTCGTAAACATTACCTTCGGGCTCATTGCAGTTGCACATGCGAGCAAAACAGATCAATGGTGCTCAAACACTATTTGTAGCATAGCATTTAATGTTGTATATAATAGGAATGGCATTATTCCATATTAATTCTAAAATATTTAAATAAGTATTATTTACTGTATTTTTCTGCGGTATTAAATGAAGAAAAAGTATGTTCCTGTCTGTGTTCCCTGTGTAATTTTTTCACCAGTGATTGTGATTGTTTTGTTGAGTGTATTGTTTTTGTGTCTAAAAGATTTACAGCCAACATTTCTTCCATTAAAGCCCATTAGGTCTGGGTTTGTTGTTTGGATCTTGTAAAAATAATGACAGCTTACTGCTGTGCTCTTAGCAAAACATGCAGGTTTCTAATCAGGCCCCAGCAGAGAGTGAGAACATGAGGAAGCCTGGTGTCAGTGAAATATGCTGCCGGTGAGATGTTGACCTGCACCTCAAGGGAACGTCTAACATAAAAAGGCTCTGAAATGTCATTTTAAAAGCCAGCGATCTAAACGCACGGTCCACGTTGAGAAAGTCTGTCAATGAAGCAGCATTTCTTGCTGCACTTTCAGGTGGGGGAAAAGAGCCAGAGAGTGAAGAAACAGGACGCTGAATGAGGAAGTTTTTAATGATGTTTGCTGAGTTGAAGGAAACCTGAACTTGCCTCTTATGACCTCTCCAGGGTTAATGAGAACTGGAGTTTAGTGCGAGTTTGCAAGATTCAATGCAGTGTTTCGTCATTTTGTAAAACTTCATTAAGGCCTCGTGGCAGGCAGCGTATTCTGAGATGCCAGTTTTACACATTTTCTTTCATTTTTTCTTTGCTTGTTTAAAGAAGTGCACTAATAAAGACATTTTAAATGACAAAAATTGACCAAATATTAAATCCTAGTTGTGATGAACAATCAAGATTTGTCTGATATATAGTATATATATATATAGTAAAGTATACAACATTTATATTTATAATATTTCTAAATTATCCCTTTGTTCTTATGTTTTTTTTGTTTCTTCAAGCAACATAATATTGTCAGTATGTCCACTCCTGAACAAAATCTTAAGACAAGTATTCGCATTTCACGTTGGTGGATCGTAACCAGGTTGTAAGTACTGCTTCAAAATGGCAAAAGAAGAAACAGGAGCAAAAGCCAAAAAATAGAGAGTAGGCAATTTATAGAAAACTGAGGAAAACTCAAACAGGTTGTTCATCAGCTGATTACAAGTTTAAGACAGTAGCCTTAAAAAGGTAAAATCTGGCTTTCATGTCATTGTTCTTCAGTTAGTCACACTGTCATGACCTGCTGATAGCAAAGGCAAAAAGGCTTTCTGTCTTTGAACGTGGCAGAGTTGTTGAGCTGCACACGCAGACGCCTCGCACAACACGCCATCGTGGCTGAGATTGGACGCCGTATAACTGCCATTTTACATTTCTTAAAATATCCTGAGAGTTACGGGACAGTGGTAGACCCCAAAAAAATGTATCTGCACTGAGCCGGAGGATCCGACGTGCTGTCCATGAAGACACAGACCGATCCTCGACCCAAATTAAGGCCCTTACTGATGCTGACTGCAGCCCAGTAACCAGAAGACAGCATCAGCAAGAAAAGGGCTTCAAGAACCAAAAGTGTCTTCAAAGGCCACATCTCCTCGCACACCACAAAGTTGCACTTTTGGAATTTGCAAGGGACCACCAAACATGGGACACTGGAAGGTGGAAGAAAATTTTATTCTCGGACGAGAAAATTTTAACCTGAACGGTCCCGATGGCTTCCAGTGTTATTAGAATGACGTGGAGATCCCACTAGAGATGTTTTCTACACGGCACAGCGGAAAAGGCTCCATCATGATCTGGGGTGCCTTTTCCTTCAGTGGGAAAATGGAGCTGCAGGTTGTGCAGGGGCGTCAAACGGCCACTGGCTATGTGGACATGTTGCAGTGGGCATCCTTCTTGACTGAGGGTCCTCGTCTCTGCGGTAATGACTGGGTCTTTCAACAGGACAACGCTGCAGTTCACAATGCCCACCTGACGAAAGAGAATAACGTCCCTCTTTTGGACCATCCTGCGTGTTCCCCTGATCTAAATCCAATTGAAAATGTTTGGGGATGAATGGCAAGGGAAGTTTACAAAAACTGACGTCAGTTCCAGACTGAGGATGCCCTTCGTGAAGCCATCTTCACCACATGGACCACAAATTCCCACCAGCTTCCTGGAAAGTCGCATCAAGCATGCCAAAACGAATGTTAGAAGAAATCAACAAAAGCGGTGGGACTACTCACTACTGAGTCCTTTTTTTGACACTTTTAGTTCTGTTGTGGGGTTTTTTTTGGGCTATGGTCTTAAACTTTTGATCAGCTGATGAACAGCCTGTTTGAGTTTTCTTCAGTTTTCTATAAATTGCCTGCTCTCTATTTTCTGTCTCTTGCTCCTGTTTCTTCTTTTGCCATTTTGAAGCAGTACTTGCAACCTGTTTATGATCCACCAGCTCGAAATGTGAATACTTGTAATGTTTCCCCTGGTCTTAAGATTTTGTTCAAGGGTCATTCCATGTCAAATCAACCAAATTTAGAAAAATTTCCTGGCTTAAATTTTTTATTTTAATATTTTTTTCTGTGGAAAGAGAAACACAAATAGTGGTGTTTAAAGAAAAAAATAGAAAAAGTATCAGCTGTATGCAAAGTGACTGTATGAGTGATTCTGAGAATGCAAGTTGATGTAAATTTGCTGTAGAATCTTTTATTCTTTATAACCGCTAATAAACGCTGCTTGGAAGTGCTTAGAAGCTTCTGTTACCTCTCTACTGCAATCTTGGCCAATTCCTCGCCTGAAAAATCTTTCAGATCACTTATAATCTTTGGTTTTCAGTTTGCCAATGCTTTCTTCAAATTCAGCCAAATATGTTAGAAGAATTAAATCTGAAGACTGAACAGGCCACTCAAGAACATTCTATGACCGAACCCTGAACCAAGCTTAAGTAGATTTGCATGTTTACTTTAGGATGCTTGTCTTGCAAGAAAGTCCACTGATCATTAGCTTCAGTTTTTGCTTCAAATGCATCACAATTCTTGCCAAAATGGCCTGATTCTTCAAAGAATCCACAATGTCCTTTGTACAGTCATGATTTCCACTTTCTGCAACAGTAAAACACCCTTGTTTTAAAACAATGTTGTTCCCCAGCATACAATTAAGTGAGTAATTATGACATAGCTATGTTGTTTAAAAAATCCTGGAACTTGTAGATGCAATTTGTATGAAATCCTGGATCCTCAGAAAAGCTTGTGTTTGTAAAGTCTCTGGGGGTTGAATAATTTCGATTGCAACTATCGAAAATCACTGAAATATGAACAGTTTACCAATTTTCTCATGGAGCTGCATTAAATTTTCCATATCTCTGGGGTTGAATCATTGAGGGCCTTTAAAATGAAGATACCTAAAGGAAAGTTTATTAAGAATCAAAAGGATATTAAGATATCTTAAATACTTCTTGAGTTACAGGCATGCAAACATGAGGCAAAAAACACAAGAAGTGCCTTTTGACATTTTTTCTTTACTTTGCCATTTTTTTTTTTAACTTTCGCTGTTAGCATAACAGTCAACAGATTTTACTAATAGACCTACCAATCTTTGTGTAAAAATAAAATGAAGATGTTGTCAGCTTTCTGAAGTAATTTTTACACCCTCTAATTTGGCTCCAAATCTCAAGTGAAACTTTATAAAATAGTGGAATACTCAGCAAATAAACAGCCAGGGACCTCTGGTTTTGCCAGAGACCATTTCTTTGGTGGGCTTTTGGAGTGTAAAATATATGATTTATTTATCTATTTACTTCTTAATTTTATCAATTAATCTCTAGTCACTACCAAGATTTTTAGTGTTTTTTTTAAATAATTTCTGCTCACCAAGTCTGCATTTATTTGATTCAAAGTACAGCAAAAACTGCAAAATTGTGAAATATTTGTACTTTGAATGTATTTAAAAATGTAATTTATTCTTGTGATTTCAAAGCTGAATTTTTGGCGTCATTACTCCAGTCACATGATCCTTCAGAAACCATTACAATATTCTGATTTGCTCTTCAAAAAATATTTATTATTATTATGATTAGGTTAAAAACAGCTGAGTAGAATTTTTTCATGTTCCTTTGATGAATAGAAAGTTCAGAAGAACAGCATTTATCTGAAATAGAATGTATAAATGTCTTTATCATCACTTTTGATCAATTTAAAACATCATTGCTAAAAAAAAAAGTATTAATTTCTATACTTTCTTTCCCCCAAAATTAATGACTCCCAGCTTTTGAATTGTATAGTGTATAATGTTACAAAAGCTTTTTATTTCAGATAAACACAGATCTTTGGATCTTTCTATTCATCAGAGAATCCTGAAAAAATGCACTAAACTGATTTAAATGTTGATAATAATAAAAAAAAATTCTTGAACAGCAAATCAGCATATTAGAATGATTTCTGAAGGATCATGTGTCACTGAAGCCTGGAGTAATGATGCTGAAAATGTAGCTTTGATCACAGGAATAAATTACATTTTAAAATAGAAAAAATAGAAAGCAGTTATTTTAAATAATAAAAATATTTCACAATATTACTGCTTTTGTTGTATTTTGGATCAAATAAATGCAGGCTTGGTGAGCAGAAGAGACTTCTTTTAAAAAAACATTAAAATCTTACTGTTCAAAAACTTTTGACTGGTATGTATTTTTTTTTTTTAAAATTAATTATTATAATTGGTCAGTATTATTTCTCAGTCACTATTTCTGTTCTGTTCTGTGCTCTTTTCCATGGCCAGGTCTTCCTTCTAATCCTATTGACGTCTATGTGTTGTGTTCATGATCCGCCGCTAAACCACATAACCAGGGGCAGAGGGAGTCTTCATCACATTTTCCTCCTCTCAGCATTATCTTCACTTTGAAGTTGCTGGATCCTCATGGTGTTTCTCTCAGATCTAGATCATGAGCGCACAGGTGCGGGACTTAATGGAGGCCCCCGGTAGCAGCCGCGCATCTCAGGGTGAACGGCGTCAAGCCGTGAGGGCCCAGCGGTGCTTCATCAAACACCTCCCTGCAAAACAGGGGCAGCCATTCCGCTTCCGTGGCTAAAGTGCACCAGGTGTAATGCTAAATATATATTAAAAAGTGGCTTACGCTGCAAAGCAACTCCGACTCCCCAGGGCTGACGCTCTACCTGCTACTGATCTAACCACCCTGAACCATCTATTTAGATTGGAGAGAGAGCAAGCGCATAGCTTGTAAAGCACAAGCCTCTGGTTAGAGCAGCACCGTTGAGACTAGCTGTAATGAGCTGAGAGGTTAAGGAAGAGGGGAAACAGTCCCCAAAGGTGTCATCCAGTTATGGATGGGCAAGAAGATCGAGGGGGTCTCTGGAGGCCTGGTTAGGGCAAAGCTCTGAGAACTGCACGCTTTATATTCCCCCTGAACATAGAAAATGATGCTGTGGCATTTTGAAACAGCCTTAATTGGCAGGGAAAACAGGCAGACGGGATGGATGTGGAGAATCAGGGCTGATGGTCCTCAAATGCTGATATTATTGTCTGCATAAGACAAATGTAGCCTGCTACGATCTACAGCGACAGTTTTGCATTTAATCATGTTCTGTGGTAATAGTAGTGATGATGAAAATGTCACTTGCTGCCATTCGTAATTAGAAAATTACATAGATGCAGTCTTTGACAGCTGCTTCTAATTAAACATAATTAGCGTTTCAGAAAACGCTGAGAGTTTGGTGAGCGACAACCTGGTGCGTGACACCATGCAACACCACCTTTTTTGACGCATCTTCACCTTCCTTTCTTCTTACAAACACTATAAATGGTCTGTTTTCTAATAATTTCCAATTGCAGTCGTTTCTGTTATCATTTGTCTGGGAAGTAACGTTTTGAGTTGTTTTTGACAAGCCACAGAGCTGAGCTTAAATTTAGCACGGTGTCAGAAGGCCATACGTCATTATTAACTGACAACTCGCTCTCTGCTGCACATCATCACTATGTCCTTTATCTGTTCCTCTCGCTCTCTGTTCATTTGGTGATGATGAGATTTGGCAAGGTTGAGATGGGGTGTCAGCTGCAATTTATTGGCCAGTTGTGGGCAGATGGCCCAATGTAGCATGAGAGTCTCTAAATTAGTGATAGGCCTTGATGTCTAACTATTTATTTTATTTTATTTTATTATTATTATTTTTTTTTATGTGGCCCTATGCAACATAAGAGTGTCTACAATAGGGATAGGCCTCGATGTCAGACAATTTTTTTTATTTTAATTAAATTTTATTAAATTTTATTTTGTTTTGTTTTGTTTTAGTTTATTTTATTTTTTTTTATGTGGCCCTACGCAACATAAGAGTGTCTGCAATAGGGATAGGCCTCGATGTCAGACTATTTTTTTTATTTGAATTAAATTAAATTACATTAAATTTTATTTTATTTTATTTTATTTTATTTTGTTTTATTTTATTTTTATGTTTATTTTTAATTTTTATTTTATTTTTTTATTTTATTTTATTTTATTTTATTCTTTTCTATTCATTTGGTAGGCCTCAATCCCTAACTATTCAGCTCATTTTATTTTATTTTATTTTATTTTATTTTGCCCTACACAGCATGAGTGTCTAAAATAAAATAAAATAATTTGGCTCTGCGCAGCATAATACTGTCTAGGCCTATTCAGCTCATTTAATTTTATTTTATTCTGTTATTTTAAATATTATTATTATTATTAATAATAATAATAACAACAATAATATTTATTTTATTTTATTTTATTTTAAATTATTATTTTTTTAATTGTATTTTATTTTGCCCTACACAGCATACGTGTTTAAAATAAAATAAAGTAAAATGAAATAAAATAAAAAATTTGATTCTACGCAGCATAAGAGTGTCTAAAATAGGGATAGGCCTATTCAGCACATTTAATTTAGTTTTTCATTTATTTTATTTTATATCATTTATTGTATCTTTTTTTTAATTTTTGTTTTATGTGATTTTTATATTATATTTCTAATGATAGCAAAATTAATATTTCAGTTCTACATTAATAATATTATTGACTTTTATTTACTACAACAAATATATATATATATATATATATATATAATATATATATATATATATATATATATATATATATATGCTGTCGAATGCACAGTCAGTACTCTATTGACAAACAGTGTAAGATATACGAAGTGACAGGAAACAACCTATTTCTAGAACAGGCACAGCTTTTAACAGGAAGAAGCGATGCTTGTGGAGGTGGCAGGAGAATGTATTGCAAAAAGAAGTAAGGAAATATTTTCTTTTAATCACCGACTGTTTATATTTATGTCACACATTTCCACCCAACATGGTCATCTACAGTATTGACTGTTTTGAATGCATTCGTTAGTGCTAATAACATATCAGATTTGTTTATCCAAAAATGCATCAAGATCTGCATACTTGCATCTCATGCTGTTCACATCGCATAGAGTAAAACACAAAAACGCAGATGTGTGTACCTTTGGCTTGTCAGTGGCCTGTGTTGTCCTCTCTAATCATCTCGTAGGTGAGAGCGTGTGCGTCCAGTCAGAATAGCCCTGCTCCTCTGATTAGCTTAATTAATTACTACATAGAGAGTGGCACACTTAGGGCCTATTAGATTGGCAGTAGCTGAAGCAGAGTAAAATGAGAAACAATTAGCAGTTGTCTCTATGCCAACAGAATATGGGTTGGAACTATTGCAAAAACAGTTTTTGCTATATTTGGTATCCCAGCTGCTCAAGGATGTGACCAGTTAAACGAGTCATCGGATTTCCTTTTTTCAAGTTGATATGATTTGTTAGAAGCCTATAACATATTTTGGTTAAGATTTCTCAGTGGTAGTGTAAAAACACTTCTTTTACCTTGTCAAAATCAGCCACTTTTAGAGCAAGCTGTTTTTTTGCATTTGCCTTTAAATGCTAATGAGCTCTGCTCGCCCCGCCCCTCTCTTCTGTGGGGTGATGAGCAGTACTGTTTACTTTAGCTGCATTTAGCCACGAAACTTTGGAAAGGCGATTTGCAAAGATGCATAAAAAAACCTTGTACTCGCTTTTGCTGTAGGTGAAGCTAGATCACGAATGATTTGCGCACAATAGACGCATGTCGTTCAAAATCCGTATGACCTTTGTTCAGCTTTGGAACACAAATTAAGATATTTTTGATGAAATCCGAGAGCTTTCTGACACAACTGACATGATCAAGACCCAGAAAGGTAGTAAGGACATTGTTAAAATGGTCCATTTGACATCAGTGGTTCAACTGTAATGTTATGAAGCGGCAAGAATACTTTTTGTGCGCAAAGAAAACAAAAGTAATGACTAACTTGGCCATTTTCCCAAAACTTCCATTTGGGCCATTAGTGTTAATACTGCAGGAAATACTATTAAATTACTGCTGGCCAAATTTCTCTATTGTTGCTTCTTCCATATTCAGTTGCAAAGCTTTCTTTTATGCGTTTTAGTTCTTGAGATTTAATTATTGCCATTAAAACAGTAACAGACCATTCTGTGAGATCTTCAAAGTCAGCATAGAACGAAAACACAGCCTGCTGATCAAAACCAAATGGGGACGGAAAATAAACCTCAGCAGGCTGTCAGATCCTTAAAGGAAGTGGCACAGACATAGACAGGGACGGTGAGTCGGGAGAGTGACCTGAATTCTCCTGCCGCCAAGAGAATGAAGGAGATAAGTGGTAGTGACAGAACTGAGTGATGTTCCGCCATGGTGCCGTGAGCTTCTCCGGCACTAAATCAACATCGTTGTCAAACACACCCCTCGACGACCTAACCCCCTGTGAACCCCAATAATACGGCAAATGGGAGCTCTAATTCTTCATTAACTGGAAGGAGGGAGAAGGGAGAGCTGCTAATGTCATTTTCTCCTGGCTGCCTGTTTTAAAGATTCCAATAACCAGTCGTTTACAGTTGAGTAGGCAGGAATTGCTTTTTCTCCGTCTCACTCTCTCTCTTCACCCCCTCCGTTTTCTTTTTTCCCCCCCTTTCAATCCTTATAATTGGTGACATGAAGGCAGTGAAAGCTAGTGGCGCTTAAAGCCAAACTTATTGCCTTGGTTATCTTTAATGACTTCCAAATATATTGGCTCGTTAATAAGCGCAGGGGTTATCAATTCCTCTAATTAGCCGGGGTGCTCCCATAAGAGAGTCTGCATTAAAGAGACCCGAAGATGAACCGAGGCGTTCGACGCCGGTGGATAAGGGCAGCGGGGGCCACGGGGCGTTTGTGGGGGTGTTTGTTTTCAAGGAGCTTTTCTTTTTGCTTGTTCGTGAAGATTAACTAATAACCTTGGTTTCTCTTTTCGCTCTCTCTCCCTCCGGGCCGCAAATGGCCGTATCTCGCCTTTATGAAAGCAGACGCCGTGATGTGTCTGTGTTGTGGTGGTTGGTTAGGTTGGAAATAGTAATAGGATGTGAGCTCTGCAGAGTTCCTGTCACAGAGACCTGATGGGCGTCCCTCTGATAGGCCGCGTACACACACATATCCCATTTGGCACACTTTGATGTGCTCAGCGAGGCACCAGGAAGCAAATGGGGTTGATCTGAAATGGATGGCCTCCTTTCTTCTGTGAACCCTCTACCGTGAGAAATGGTTGTGAACTGTTGAAGAACCAGTAGTTCTTTGTATTTGTTCTTGGTCTTATTATGTACAATTCATCAGTATTATATCAGGGGCATTTTCTCTGAGAAGGCAAGATTGGTTCATGCGATAAATCCCACCTCTTGTGCATGTTCAGTGTTCGCGAATCAGTCTGAATTAACAATATAATGGCATTAATAGAAAAACTCATTTAAAAAAGCAAGTAAGCAACTCGCACTTAGATATAACCACTTTGTGACAACAAAATAAGACTTAAAATGGCATGAAAAAATAGTTAAAGGGGTCATCAGTTGCCCATTTTCCACAAGTTGATATGATTCTTTAGGGTCTTAATGAAAAGTCTGTAATATACTTTGCTTAAAAATTCTCAATGGGAGTGTAAAACAACACCCTTTTTACCTTTCCAAAATCAGCTCTGCAGAAATCACCCCATTCTGGTCGAGGCTGCTTTAAATGCAAATGAGCTCTGTTTGCCCCACCCGCTCCCACGATAGTTCAACCGCGTTGTTAGAATGGTCACGGATCAGCGATCTCCACGTAAAACTGATCGTGCAGACCAAACCGTAATTTGTAGAGACTTGAAACTTGGAGGGATTGTAGTACTCACACCGCCTACACTGTGACCAAGGCTCACCCCAATGGGCCTGACGGGGGCGCTACAGCGATCAAAAGTATGAAATTGCTCATAAGTCCTAAACCGTCAGCCACAGGCTCAAGTGTCTGCGTTGGAATCCTTGGCTCATGCCGGACAAAATGCCCACCTCAGATTCAATTGTGACCTTGGTCAAATTTTCAGGTATTTTGGACTTTTTGAAAAACCTACTTTTGCGAACTCATCCTTGGTTTTCCACCCGATCAGAAATAAACCAGTGCAAGGAGATTCTCTGGAGAGTAAAATGCCTATAACTTCTGAACGGAATGAGATATCTTTGCCAAACTCAGAACACTTATGTAAGAGCTCAATCTGAGGTCAGAGGACAAAAATCACGGATCCTGGCCACTTGGTGGCGCTATAAGAGGGAAAACCATAAAAATGGCTATACCCATGTCAACATGAAAATCGCTGTTCACTGTCTTGGTTCAAAGTGCCACAAGTGTCTATAAGGACATTTGTATATCTCAAAAAAACATTCCCACCATTGGCCGATGAAGTTTGAGCACCTTTTGGACATGGTTAACGGAGGCCGATCGGAACTCAACTATGCGGGCCTGTTTGCCTCACGGCCCCAAAGGTCTGTGAGAAACTTGAAAGAAATTAGCCATTGGGGCAATATCAAATTTTTCATGGGTGTAAATGATTGTACATTGCATTTTTTCTGCACATGCACACAATATTCATATCATATGATAGAACTCCTCATTCTAGACAACTGTACCTCTAGAACTGCTGCTGTCAATCAAATCATTTGTTAAAATTTTGTTAAGATTTAAAAATACTACTTTTGCGAACCAGGCCTACGTTTTTTGCTCAATGTGGAAAAAAACACTACAGTACAATTCTCTGAACTTCTAGGTCAATAATTATCAAAAATTTTTGCAATGTACCCTTTGGAAATCTATAATGTGGTCCTTTAGAAAAGGGGCCCGTCCAAATTTACCCAAAATCCTATAAAGCCAAAAGGAAAACTAAAAACTTCACGAAACCTGGTGAACACATGCGACAGGTGATTCTAAACAAGCATACAAATTTTTAAAGAGATCGAACCACAGCTGGTGCTATAACAGTCATAAATGTAAAAAAAACAATATTTCTGTGGTAAATTACCTGGATTTGCCGGGGGGGTTTTTTAAGTAATTAATTTAAGTGGTTACAGGCTTGCTACATAATGGTTTGTTTTCTTCATACACGCTTAAACACCTTAAAGCGTTTGAACCCTGGTAACCCCAGGGTACAATATAATGTTATGATGCCTAAATTTACTTGTAGCATTTAAAATAGTGGATTTTTAATTGAATTTATTTAGACAAAATAGCATTTTTATACTGGCCATTTATGTTGTCACCCTTAACAATCAGTGAATTTTGATTCAGTACATGCCTAAAGTGTAATAAATTTTCTAGTAATAAAAGCAAATATATAAAGAAGCATTAAACAGTGGGATACAATGAAATGTCAAAATGCTTCTTTAAAAGTAGATGAAAGTTGTACATTGACTGCAAAATTCACATTTAGGTTTGGCTCCATTTTGGTGTAAAACGCCCATGTTTCATGATCCAGTCAAATCCTAATGGGTAAAATCAAGTCCAGCCCTACTTTTTTTTTTTTTGTATATTAAGAATAAAGTTGAAATATATACAGAAATGTGACACATTAGAGAAGTAAAATGGATTGCAAATGTTAGATAGTGGTGTTGCACGCTGGTATGCGTGTGCTTGAGTGTTAAAGCATCGGCGGGTGTGAGCGTGCATGAATGTGCATTAGTTTGACCGTGTGTGTCTGACATTAGAGAACGACGAAGCTAGAAACGCCTGCTGATTTATTTTTGCCGGGGCTTTCAGAGCCAGCGTGTGCCACCCGCAAATTTATTGCCAAACGTCACTTTCACATGATGGGTTTGTAACAAATATCCGCTGCATATTGTTAAATTAATCTTCCATTTAAAATTAATGGAGTTAGACTCCCTGGGTTCAATGTAATTTGGTGTTCACGGGCAGAGAGACACGCGCGCTGCATTCGGGATGAGGCAGGGCCAAACAGTCTAATCTTCCATCACCTTGAACCTGCATAGAGAGGACGGCGTTTTATCCTACAGCTACTAATGAGATCCTGCTCCCCTCCAGAGAGTGTGAGAGAGAGAGACAGGAGGGGCTGTTGCAGTGGAAAGAAAGAGAATTGGTTTGACAAAAAAAAAAAAAAGTGCAGAAGTCGTCAGGTAGACAGAGTAATGCTGAGAGAGAAAAGATTTTGTCAGAGCTGTCATTTTTGCCGAGCTGTGGCGTGATGTGACTGCTGTGTTTGTGAAAACAAGCAAACGCCTGTTGAGATGAACTGAAATTTGTATCATTATTTTGAATCCCCCCTGACCCCTGGCCTGGAATAAACTGACTGCTTGTTAGAGCACCTCATTGCCAGCCTGCACTTCAGTACAGCACAAATGTAGGGTCATTATATCATTTCAATTGTGCTTATGTTGCAATTTGCAAGCTTGTAGAGCCGAAACAGTGAACATTTTGTTTTGTATTATTAATGTGGCATGGAAAGCCAGGAACATTCAAAACTTTGGGGTCAGTCAGATTTTTATTTTTATTATTCAGGACAGTGGCAGTAAAGTTGTTACAAAGAATTGTATTTCAAGTAAATGCTGTTCTTGCAACTTTATTGAAGAGTCCTGAAAAAATGTATCACAGTTTGCACAAAAAATATTAAACAGCACAACTGTATTTAACATGGGTAATAATAAGAAATGTTTCTTGACCACCAAATCAGCATATTAGAATGATTTCTGAAGAGTCATGTGACACTGAAGACTGGAGTAATTCAATTCTTAGAAATTTCACAATATTACTGTTTTCCTGTATTTTTGTAGTCTTGGTGAGCATAAGAGACTTTCAAAAATCATGATACGCATGATGCACATTTTATTTAGCTCCTGGTGAGGTTTTTTGGTTTGGTTTGGTTTTTTAATTAATTTTTTTTTGAATAATTAAGCTAATAATTGTAAATATGTGGAACCCTGTAATTCTGACACTGAATATAAAAATTTTAAATTTATTGAAGCCCATATTCCGCCACTGAATTTAAAAAAAAAAAAAAAGAGGGGCAATTACAACTTTTTAATCTTGCAATTGATTTTTTTTCTCTCAGAATTGAGATACAGACTCGAAGTTATGACTTTTTCTCAGAATTGTGAGATATAAACTCACAATTACAAGTTAAAAAGTCAGAATTGTGAGATATATACAGGCAATTCTGACTATTTTATCAGAATTGCATGATACAAACTCGCAATTATGACTCTCAGAATTGAGATACAAACTCACAATCACAAGTTAAAAAATCATAAATATGAGACAAACTCACAATTGTGACTTTTTTCCTCAAAATGATAAATGTCCTCTCTCAAAGTTAGACATTATAATTCATGATTCAGATTTTTTTCTCAAAATTGTGTGATATAAACTCGCAATCGCAAAAAAACCCCTCAAAATTATGAAATTTAAACAAAAAAAAAGCCAGCATTGCGAGATATAAAAATATTTATATCTCACAATTCTGACTTTATAGCACACATTTACGAGTTATAAAGTCAAACATGATACAAACCCGCAATTATGGCTTTTAGAATTGAGATATAACTTCGCAATTGCATGTTAAAATGTCAGAAATGTGAGACAAACTCACAATTGTGACATTTTTTCCTTAAAATTACATGATATAAATTTGCAATTGCAAGAAAAAAAATCATAATTATGAGATTTAAACTCAAATCAGAATTGCAAGATATAAACTCAGTCTTTATATCTTATGAAAATATCAGTCTTTTTTCTTCCCTCAGAGTTGGGCATTATAACTTGCAGTTGTGACTTTTTTTCCCGATTTTTGTGGTATAAACTCACATATAAACCTTGAGTTTGAATCTAGCTATTGTGAGTTTATTTCTCAGAATTGTGAGTCTGTGTCTTGCAATTCTGACTTTATAACTCACAATTGCGAGTTCAATCTCACAATTCTGAGAAGAAAGTCAGTATTGTGAGATGTAAACTTGCAATTGCAAGATAAAAGTCAGAATTGTGAGACAGAAAGTCGCAATTACCTTTTGTTCTTTATTCAGTGGCAGAAACAGGCTTCCTAATAAATATATTCCGAGTATATACAAATATAATTCTATTTTCTGTTGTTATCCCTGCGGTAAGAAATAAATATCTTTTATTTGCTTGAACTTGTTACCGTGTTCTACTTTCCACAGTCCGCCCACCGTCAGACTTTGACTATGAGTATGTAGGGAACAGTGAGTTCTTCAGTCTCAAAAACTAGTGTGCTGACTACCTTGTCAGTATTTTTTCTATATTGCATTTGGGCATTGTTCAAACATGTCTATAAAAAATGCAGCTGGCAGAAATCTAAGGTGTAAGACCCAATCTATATGAATTCCACACACTTAGTAAAACTCATAAAAGCTCAATACAAATTGCTGTACATTTGAACACTCATCAACTACCAAAGTAATATTTACATGAGCCACTGTAGGCTCATAAGCACAGCATGTACACTGAGCTGTGAGTGTTGTATAACAACCTAATTTAGTTATGTAAATCATAACAAATGTTCATGTCTTTAGCTGCCTGTAATTGACGCATATGTTTACAATAAAAAGAGCCATTGTTATATGCAAACACCTCTTTCTTGACTCTTAAAGATATCCTTTAGTTTTAAAATAGCTAGATTGTTTTGCCATTGAGAGTTTAAAAATGTATATCTGATGGCGTTTTTAACATATTGAAGTTTGCATTTCCCAACCTAACAACAGTCACACCGCTGTTCATTTTTTAGATACAGCTTGGAAGTGACACATTTATAGTATTTTTACGACGCTTCCCCACCAGCGGACGCGTGGGGTTAGGCTTGTGGCATGTACCACGCTCACAGACACACTTCAGTGTGCTTATTTGTATGCGTTTGAATGAAGCTGAGCTAGCATTTAAAGCCTTCTCTGTCTCTTTCCAGCATCTTTTGTTGTGTATGTACATACTTGGAACAGGATCTCATTCTGTAGGCCAAGTGTTTGGATTAGGAGTACCGTAAGGCTGTGCATTGTGGGCATCTTAACCTACATGCAGGATTTCTGCAGTATAGACAGTAAACGCTATAACAGCATGCTGTTTTATACATTACAGAAGCGAACATTTTTGATAGCTGTGAGTGTTATGCTTTCTTTCATTCATTGTTTTTATTGTTTCACCAAAAGGCTAATGAAATTCAAGATGGCTGGTCTAGAATTTGTTCATTTTTGTAGGAATTGCAGCCAGGTTGTATTTGACACAGCAACAGAATTAGTTTGATCCTAATGCTTTTATAGAGTAGCTATTTTCTGTCTCTGGATTATTAATGTCCTCAGCTTTACAGAAGCAAAAGAAACAAGAAACTATAGGACATTGTGAAAATAGAACAGGAACATTCACTTACTATCAACAGGCTTCAAAATACCTGCAACTTATTTAACAATATTGCATATTGTGTAACAGTATTGCATTTTCGCCAGAAATGGCATATACTGCCTGAGGAAGGAAGATTTGTCATGTTAGACAAGGACGCTTGTACCATAGGAGGAACAGGAAGGCAATGATTGGATGAAATGATGACATAATGTCTGCTCTCCGTGGGATGGCCCCATACTTGTGATGTCGACCATGGTACCTACGGCCTGTCACTCAGCTGTAACCGTGGAGACCGGATAATGAGGACAGGAATTTTTCCCAGGTGTCAAAAGTAAGAATATGTTACCAGGCGAGTGTGGGTGTATATGTGCTTAAGGGAACTTTGGGGGTGTGTGTGTGTATATGTATCTATCTGTGTGTGTGTGTGTATGTAGAAGCCAGGATCCAGAGGCTAGCTCGGACTTTGAAGTTCTTCAAAGTGCCATGATCACGCTGGGCAGATTTCATCCCCTGGGTGAAAGAGGCAACTTCATAGGCAACATCTAACAGACTTGTACATCTCTCCTATTTATTAGTTAATTATCACTTTGAGGGTTTTTTTTTCTTCTCTTCAAAGTTTTCCTTCAGATAAATAGATTATGTGAAGCCGGATGTCCAAAGCATACCTTATTACAATATTGCAGTATTGAGAGGAGACAAACCACATCATGATAAAATATTTAATATATTTATTCTGTAATAGAGTTTACACTACTGTTCAAAAATGTAGGGGCATGAACATTTTTGGAAGAAATTAGTACTTTATACTTTTTACTTTTAAAGAATTTTAATGTTTTTATTCAGCATTAATGCATTAAATTGATCAGTGTGAGACTCATAGAGACACTCATAGATTTCTATTTCAAATAAATGCTGAACTTGATGTTCCTTAAAGAATCCTGAAAAAAAGTTGTGGTTTCAACATTGATAATAAGACATTTTTCTTGAGCACCAAATATTAATATCATTAAATACATTAGAATGATTTCTGAAGGATCAGCTGTGCCATCACATGAATAAATTACATTTTCAAATATGTGGTAGATAAGTTATTTTTAATTATAAGAAATATTTCAAAGAAATATTTTTTGAACTTGAGTTGACAGATTTTTTTTTTTTTTTTTTTTTTTTTTTTTGGTTCTTTGCAGTGAAGAGGCTTTTTAGATTATTAAAATGATCTTCACACTATATAAAATTATGTTTAATGTGGCATTCTAATATGCCATATATATATATATATATATATATATATATATATATATATATATATATATGTGTGTGGAATATGGAGTGTTAAGGTGAAGTGTTAACTGTTCATGAGAGACTGCCTCTCATAAAAACCTGTTCTTATAATTAGCAATCTGTTTCTATCATAACTGTTGGCCAAAGAGTTTAAAAAGATGCTGACCCATTCATCTTGCCAAATACCAAGTGGAAATTTGGAATCTGTATATATGAGCAATATCACACTCATAGCAGTGCAATATGGCTGTATATACAGCCATATTGCATGGCTACGAGTGTGATATTGCATTTCTACAACAGTTTGACTGTACAAGTGTGTAAATGCATAAGAAACAATGGGGTGTCTTTAAAAATGCCCTTTTGTGCAGAACTACTTCCTTCTGCCACGGATTCAAATCTCAGTTTGACCATTTAACGGCTGAGCCCAAGCCTCCGCTTCTAATTTGGAAATGTCACTTTTGAACGTAACAAAGGAGCATTGAGTTGCTTCATTGAGAGCTTATTGTATTACTCTATTAAAAGCTGTATTATGTAGAGTATTATTGACTGAGCAAGTGTGGTTATCTGAATCTGATACAGCATTCGTTCTTCAGCTTCATGAGCGCTGAACAGCCACTGACGCCCTGGAGCTCACATCTCCAAAAATGTCTAAACAAATATTCAAATACATATTATCTTTTTTAACAAACTGCATATTTGAAGTCTAAACAAGTACATTCTCACCTAAAAAACCTCTTAAAGCTACATTCCATGCACACTCACTCTAAGAAATTCTGCAAACGGAGGGATACAAACTGTGAAACGGTTGGAGTTCTGATATCACTAGAATATCGCATTCCTCTCAACCAATCAGATTTGAGGACCAGAAAGAACTGTTGTATAAATACAGTGGTGGCTAAAATTATTAGAACACTAGTACACTTTCACTAGCTAAAAATAGTTTTAAGTCAGTTATTTCTGTCTCTTGCTGTAGTGTGTCAGTAGGAAATGTCAGTTTACATTTCCAAACATTAATTTTGCCATTAATTGTAATAATCCACTGAGATTCTTGTTTGCACAAGGAGTCACAATAGCTGGTGCTCAACATAGATCTGATCTCATCATCATTCAGTCTTTCTGGAATGACATGAAGAAACAGAACAAACTGAGACAGACTAAATCCAGAAGAACAGTGGCAATGTCTCTAAGATGCTTCAAGAGACCTACCTGCAAAGCTACAGTACTGTTAAAAGTTTTAGGCACTTGTGTAAAAATACTGTAAAATGAGGATGCTGTCAAAAATAATGTATTAATAGATTTTATCAATTAACTTCTGTTAACTAAATTAAATCAACATTTGGTGTAACCATTCTTAGTGTTTAAAGCAGCTTTTGCCCTAGGTGCACTTGCACAGTTTTTCAGGTATCTTTGCAGGTAGGTCTCTTGAAGCATCTTGGATATGTTGCCACAGTTCTTCTAGATTTAGTCTGTCTTAGTTTGTTGTTTCTTCATGTCATTTCAGACTGGATGATGATGAGATCAGATCTCTGTGTGGAGCTCTGGCTGTTGTCTGGATTATTACTAGATTATTTGCTGAATTATTACAGTTAATGGCAAAATTAATGTTTGGAAATGTAAACTGATATTTCCTACTGACACACTACAGCAAAAGATATAAATAACTGACTTAAAGCCATTTTTAGTTGGTGAGAATACTATTTTTCTAATAATTTTGACCACCACTGTATATATATCACATTTATCTTGTGATAGAAAGCATCAGTTGTACATATTTTGCCAGGTTTGTTTAACTATGCGATGCACTGGCTTTCACTTGAGATTTCAGGCAACGCTTCCCTCTCTGAAAAGGTTTAGGCTTCTGTCTGTATGAGGCACCGATGTAAGAAGTTCTGCCAAAGACAGAAACCCTCTTTAATTCCCCCCATCTGGCCAGATCTCAACACAGACTGCATTTCCCCAGGTCCAGCCCTGTGAAGAGCCGGGCAGCAGAGACTTTTGTGTGTGCCAAGACTCGGTGGCATTGATCCCCTCACAGTCTCTGGGTCTCCTCAAGGGGGAGTTTTAAACGGCAGATTGGCAACACATTACCCATTTCAAATGGAAAGCCTTGGAGAGGTTGCCAAGTCTGGGCCTTGAATAGTTGCAAAGCAGTGAAAGTTGGTTTCAGGGAATAAACGCGAAGCCCAGTTGGAACTGTTGCCACATGCAGTTTGCTGGGTTGGTGGTTATAGATAGTATTTTATGCTCTGTGTATACTAATTCAGGAGGAAGAACACAAGCCGAAAAAGGAACTGTAAATCAAATGTACGCATTACAGTGTCCAATGGATTGTAAAAAGTGCTGACTTTAACGCTGATTAGCTGTAGTTCAGTCTCAGTTCAAACTTCACGTCTGCCTACCTGGTCTCCATCTTTTCTGGGTAAGATAGAGAAACTGTCGTGCTTTCAGCTAGCTGGGGGCTCTGTTTATGAGTTTCAGCTGAGCTATAAAACGTCTACCCCACTCTCCTGAGACATGACAGAATCTTTCCACTCTGAGCTCGCGCCAAGCTGAGCTCCGCGCCGCCGGCAGCCGCCGTGGCATCTGTGCAGAGAGAGCGAGCGGGTAAACTTGTCAACAGGGGGTTGACACTGCATAATGATCTCTGCTGGAGAGACGGGGGAGGCTGAGAGAGATTGTCTTAAATGTCTAGATTGTCAGCACACATATTGAGCAACAAGGAGGGATGTGACACAAGTAGCAAACGAGTCGTTGCTTAATTCGCATTAATTTCCTTTCACTTACTTCACCCTTAGTCTTCTCCTGTGAAGTCTTAATTCACCATTCACACCACAAAATGGTAGATTTCACTTCAATTAGAAAGAACGCAGACTTTACGATTCATAAAAGCAGACTCTCTTAAGTATCTCAGATCTCATTTCCGGTGATTTGGAGGTTCGTTTAGCAGTTCGCCCCAAAATGTTTTTGTCAGTATCCTACGTAATTGGAGACTTTGTGTATTAAGAAACCTGATGAAACGTCCAAGAGCCGTTTACAAAAAAATGGAGAGGAAAAATATCATGGAAGTCAAGCTAGAGGGGATCTCCCCGTAGAGGAAGTGCAGATTGCATTGCATGGTGTGAACAACTGCTTCTCGACTTACCCTCGGATCAAAGAAAGACGAGAACACCATTGAAACATTTATGAGTTGTGACCGATCTGGTCAGAGGAAAACATTCTGTGTCTGTAACACACAAACAGGACCGGAGGGCTCGTCTCATGGGCGGTGGGAAAGCCGTCCAAGGACAGGCGCTCGGCAAATGCGCTTGTACAGCAGACCGGGACGCGTTTTTCCGAATTTTCAGCTGTATTTTTCTTTGAAACCAATGTTTGAGTTATGTGAAAAACAGAAGAGAGGGAAAATCCCTACGGGGTGACAAATAGCACCTGCTTTCCATTTGGTCTGCGGCAGCCAATGGCTCGCTTTCCTCTTTTATTCTTCTCTTATGAGACTTCCTCTCTAGGCCGTGACCTGAAAGATTCCTGTCTCTTCTACCCTTGAGCCCTTAAACACCCCGCCTCTTCGTTGCAGGGCTGGTTGTGTAACCCCCTGAGGGTCGTAATGGACACGGTGTTAATTGCCTGTTGAAGGACAGAAGAAGCTCTTCACAGCCTGATTGGACTCTCCCATGAGAGTACAGCTGGTCATTCTGTGACAGAAGATATTTTAAGAATTGTTTTTATCCGTAGAATGAAAGCCATGTGGATCTAAAACAACATTGTACCCCATTTACTTTCACTGTATAGGCCAAAATCGTTTGGCATGACATGAGGTAAATTTTGGATGATTTTTATCTCTTTAATGCACAGGGTCTTACTCATGCAGCAGATGTAGAATCTCTTTTTCATTCACTCCTCCAGTGTGTATCCAGCAGACTAGGCCACAATCTCTTCATGCATTGCGTTTCATCTTGAGCGATCCCAGTTCAGTGCTTAAAGGCTCAGAGCCCCCTTGTTAGGGTTCAGATAAACACTATTTCTCCCCATAGCCCTGATGTCAGGCTAATCTAGACAGATCTTCCACCAAGGGCAGAGGGAGCAGGGAGAGATTTATCCATGGCCGCGTTATGGATTGTTGCTAGATGTTTTATTCAGGGGGATTGAGTCGGGCCAGCTCCTCCATGCCACCCCGGTCTCTCTTAAGGGCCGTTGAGTAACACTCGTCTGGGCTCTACCTTTTCCACGGATGCCCCTAGAGTGCTATTTTCCTCACACGCTCGGCTAGCCGAAGGCGTGGTAAAGACATCATGGCAGAGAGCGTGTTATTTTTGTGTGGAACAAGGGACTGTTTTTGTGCCAGAATTTTACTGCGGATTCATTTTGTTTCCTTCTTCCTTGATTTGAAATCTTGCCATTTTTAAAGGATTAGTTCACTTCCAGAATAAAAATTTCCTGATAATTTACTCCACCCCCAGGTCATCCAAGATGTTCATGTCTTTTTTTCCTTCACTTAAGGTTTTTGAGGAAAACATTCCACTGTTTTTCTCCATATAGTGGACTTCAACGGTGGCCAATGTGTTGAAGGTCCAACTTGCAGTTTCAAAGCAGCTTCAAAGGGCTCTACGCGATCCCAGGCAAGGAATAAGGGTCTTATCTAGTGAAACGATCGGTCGTTTTCTAAAAAAAAACCCACAAATTTATATACTTTTTCTCACAAATGCTTGACTTGCAATAGCTCAACTTTATGTAATCACACTGGAAAGGTCACACGTGGTTAGTTATTCATCTGTGTACTCCGGTTCAAAAAGGTAATCTCATTTTCTCCTCCAGCTTCAAAATCGTCCAACATCGTTGTTTTACCTTTTTTGTAAAAGGCGTTTGACTTTCTTTCCACCTTCACTTTGTAAACACTGGGTCGGTACTTCCGCCTACATCACGCGTGACCTTTCCAACGTAACTATGTAATGCGTGAAGTCGAGCTAGTGCAAGACAAGCATTTGTGGTTAAAAAGTATATCAAATTTTATTTTATTTTATTTTTTTTTTTTAGAAAATGACTTTTTTCGCTGTATAAGACCCTTATTTCTCATCTGGGATTGTTTAGATTCCTTAGAAGCTGCGTTGAATCTGCAGTTTGGACCTTAAACCTGTTGATCCCCATTGAAGTCAACTATATGGAGAAAAAATCTGAAATGTTTTCCTCAAAAACCTTAATTTTTTTTGCGACTGAAGAAAGAAAGACACAAAAATTTTGGATTAAAGGATGAAGTTTTCATTCTGGAAGTGAACTAATCCTTTAGCTATTAAGGTTTGTTTGTAATTATTAGCATTTTTCCCTTGTTTTGTTGGTATTTTTGTCATTTTTACACCAGTCAAAAGTTTTTGAACAGTAAGTTGTAATGTTTTTTAAAGAAGTCTCTTCTGATCACAAGCCTGCATTTATTTGATCTAAAAGTACAGCAAAAACAGTTTTCTAAACCATTTTCTATTTTTATATATTTTAAAATGTATTTAAAATGATAAAATATAATAAAATGCATATTTTATTCCTGTGATTTCAAAGCTGAATTTTTAGCATCTTTACTCCAGTCACATGATCCTTCAGAAAACATTATAATATTTTGATTTGCTGCTCAAAAAACATTTATTATTATTATGTTGAAAACAGCTGAGTAGAATTTTTTCAGGTTTCTTTGATGAATACAAAGTTCAGAAGAACAGCATTTATCTGAAATATAAATTTGTGTAGCATTATAAATGTCTTTATCAGCACTTTTGATCAATGTAAAACATCCTTGCTAAATAAAAGTATTAATTAAAATAATTTCTTTCTCCAAAAAAACAACAAAAAAAAACTCCACACTTTTAATGGTATAGTGTATAATATTACAAAAGCTTTTAATTTCAGATAAATGCTGATCTTTAAATCTTTCTATTCCTTAAATAATCCTCAAAAAATATACTCAACTGTTTTAAATATTGTTAATAATAATAATAAAATTAGTTTCTTCAGCAAATCAGCATATTAGAATGATTTATGAAGGATTGCATGAGACTGGATTAATGATACTAAAAATTTAGCTTTGATCACAGAAGTAAATTACATTTTAAAATATTTTATAGAAAGCAGTTATATAAAAATAGTAAAGATATTTCAAAGTTGTACTATTTTTGCCGTTTCTTTGGATGAAATAAATGCAGGCTTGGTGAGCAGAAGAGACTTGTTTAAAAAAACGTACAGTTTAAAAACTTTTGACCAGTAGTATATATAGACGGTAGAGAAAGGAATCTGAAAAGTAGTCATTTATGACTGATATTGTTAAGAAACAGGATAGATATTATGAGCATCACCCAACATTTTTGGTTCTCCCGCACCTCTATTTAGCTTTAATTACCAGTCTTGTTTCAGCGTTTCATAGCGGTTGCTTCTAATGAGTAGAGATGACTGAGCATTTCCCTCATGTCAATTACCTGAGTTAAGCTCCGTCTCGCTGGCTTTGGTCTGTCATCTCTCCTTTCCTGTCTTTTTCTCTCTCATCATGCACACGGGCAGCAAAACAGCCGACTAATGATGTGCTGAAGCCAATCAGTGCCTCTTAATGTTTTTCAAATCCATTTTGCTTAACTGGACATGATAAATTGTCTCTCTTACACACACCACTAATTCAGCAAGATTGAACTTTCGATTCAATTAGCTGCAGTCTGCAGGGAGCGATGAGGACTGGGGGGGGTGTTGAAAGCCAGGCGTCTCTCAGCTGCACGCTGCTCAAACGCCGGGTCATAATTGCATTAAAAAGCCACTAAAAATTTCCTCTTTAAAGTGTCCTTTTAAACGGGACTGAATTTTAAACTGGGAACCGATATCATTAAAAATGAAGCTCCATGGGAATGAAGTCTTAGATGTTATAAGCACAGGCCATGCGCTTTGAATTCGTGGTGCGGTTTGATTAATGACTGGTTATCATATTAATATATTCCCTGGCTGAATCTGGAGTGAATTGAAGTCTTATGAATATAAAAGACTCCTAGATGGTGTTAGCAGTTTGCGAGATCACTGGAGGTGCTCGCAGACCGAGTCCCCTATTAAATTTGAATACAGACACATTATTTTAGCGGCCTTATGGTAAGGTGCTTGAGGTTAGAACAATGCTCTCGGTAAATCGGGAAGGCAGCGGCAGCGGTCGCCGGAGAGAGGAACTTGGCTGCTTTCGGCATTACAGATGAGGTCAAATACTTTTCATACAGCTTCTCCGAGGAACTGTTAAGTTTGATGTAGATTTGCAGACATTATTGGGCTCTTGGTTTGAGGCCTGAATCAGCACAGTTCAATGAGGCAGTCCTTCAATCTCTTTCCCATTAACTTTAATGCACAATTCCTCAGTGTAAGATGTGATACTGTATGTGCTAAATTAACGGGACCATTTACCCTCTTTTCTGCGGGTTTTCTTTCCCTAAGGCTTTGGAACCAAAAAAAGAGGGCCTAAGTAGAGTGGCTATGGGACAAATCTAGCCAAGACCGTTTTCCAAAGAAAAACTACACCACATCATCTCCGAATTCACATATGTGGAAAATTCAGGGGTCATGTGCTCTAGCTTTTCTTTGGAAATGAGGCATTTTACAGCCTGAAACAAGGCTTTTATTAGCTCTCCACGCCTTTCAGAGAATATCCAAAAACAATAGTACAGTATAACTCGCTTTTGTTACAAATACACTAAACATGGCACTAGACTTTGACTTCAACTTGCATTAAATCTTGTCAAAACTAAAAAGCTTTAAATGCATTTAAATTAGGGATTCGCCCTTTTAGTATTCGAGATACTATAATACTACTATACAATAGTTTTTATAAGTAATTTTGTTGTCTGCTTTTATCATATGTATTAGTTTTTGTTTATTTGCAAACATGCCTTTATTGTTTTTTATTAATTTTTACTTTCAATTTTTACTTTAGTTATTTTAGTACAAGTTAAATTAAATAAATATATGAGCAGCTAATACTTTTTTAATTTTAGTTATATATTTTATTTCAAGTAATCAAAGTATTTTTTATAGTTTTAGGTTTAGTTGTTATTTTAGTTAACTATTAACTTTTATTTTAGATATTTTTATTTGATCATTTTTGGCCCGTTTGAATATATATTTAACAATTTAAAATATTTATTTGTGCATGTTTGTTTCCCTATTTTTACATCAGACTACTTTTGTTTACTTAAATTTACCTACAAATATTATTTAAAAAAAAGATGATTTAATAATACTGTGAAATACAATCATTCAGCAAATTGAAATTCTCAAAATGAAAATAGATTTTTTTATACTGTGCATTACTACGCTGTAAAAAACAATTTGTAACCTGGCTGCCTCAAAATTTTAAGTTCAGTCAACTCAAAAAAAAGTTTATTCAACTTGAAATGTTAAATTATACTAAGTGACAACTTAAATATTTGAGTTGAATCAACTTAAAATTTTAAGGCAGCTGGGTTACTTACCCGCATACAAAATAAAAGTTTGAGTTTGCCTAATATATGTGTGTTTACTGTGTGTAATTACTATTAATATAAATAAATACACATTTATGTAATGTATATATTTAAGAAATATATGTATTTATTATAATTTTTGTTTAATTCATATTTATATTTATATTTTGTGTAAAAATATTTTTTTACATAAATAACACATTTCTCTTAAATATATACATTAATTTGTGTGTATTTATATATACATAATAATTGCACAATACAAACTCAGACTTTAATTTTGTATTTTATTTTAGTTAACTATTTTAATTTTAGAGATTTTTATGTTTCCCTTTTTTGTTTCCCTATTTTTACATCAGACTACTTTTGTTTTCTTAAATTTACCTACAAATAAACAGATGATTTAATAATACAGTGAAATACAATCATTCAGCAAATTGAAATTTCAAGATGAAAGTAGATTTTTTTTATACTGTGCATTACTATGCCTAATTTCACTTATACCATTTAAAGCGATTTCAGTTTATATATATATATATACAAGTATATGTATTTATTATAATTTTTGTGTTTAATTTATGTTATATATATAAAATATATTTTTTACATAACATATTTCTCTTACATATATACATTCATTTGTGTGTATTTATATATACATAATAATTACACAATACAAACTCAGACTTTAATTTTGTATGCGATTAATCACGATTAATCGTTTGATAGCCCTTATATATATATGGATTTTCATATGTATTTGTAGAAATCAAATTCTGTTCCAAGCTGACATTAGCTGCGATGTACATTTAATCATTCATTCAACAAATTCTCAAAATGAAAATACATTTTTCATACTGTACATTTTAACCTTTTGATGCCTAAATTCACTTGTACCATTTAAAGTGATTTCAATTTATATATGTTTCACGTTTATATAGATTTACATATTTATTTGTAGAATTTTAATGCCATCAGTTTGTTGTTTATCAGCTGTCAGCATATCAGCCAGAATTTAATATCATTGTATTCCTTTTTAAAATTGATGTTAAACACTTTTGATGTCAGTTGCTATTTTACATTTGTTTACAGATAGAGCCCATCTGTTGGGAATTGATGCATATAGCATCTGAATTCGTCCGTTAGCAATGGCTTTCCTCATAACCGTGTAAATAATGAGACACCGATCAAGACGCAGAGCAGGGAGAGAGACAAGAGATGTCATTTATTGTTCACCAACTGCATCCCTCATAGCTTTTCTTCCTCCCTCGGTGTCTATGTGCCATTTGAGGCAAATTGCTTCGTTGACTGACACTCGCTTGACAGTGCATAGGGGGGTTGGGAGGTGAAGGGGCTGAATCTTCAAGTCGCTCTTACGTACCCCTGTAACTTCCCATCTGTTTTTTTTTCTTTCCACAAGTGTCAAGGCCCTCCATCTCGACAGCCGTAATGGCAGTAAGAAAGCTAATAGCAGGTGGTATTGGCTGTGCAGCTTTACAGACCTACGCACTGCATTACCTTTCCTTTCACGCCCCCTCCTGAAGGGCCTTCTTTTGTACTTACCCGCACTTTCTGCCGCAGGGAGGGGGGCCAGGAAAAGGGGCCCATTTTCCTCAATTTGTCTAAAAGCCACTGGCTTACGTGACAATTTAAAGACTTTAAGCTATTAGTTTCTCTAACCCACTGATGACTGAAGGAGACCTGTGATCTGCCCATCATTTCCAGACAATAGACCAAAAAAGGAAAGTACAAAGTATAGAGGAAAGAATGCAGGGAAAGGGGGGAAGAAAAGCGAAACTCAAGAGTAAATGAAGTTTGCACAGTGGGTGAGCTCACACTCGGTAGACAGAATGATTAAGATAAACTGTAGTTAAGGTAAAAGACCAGATGAGGATTGTTTTTGTTGCTGCTTTGTCCAAAGTATTACACAGTAAGTCACATAAATATGAATAACTTCCTTCAATGTTGACCTTAATGACTACTACACAAGTGCCAGGTAGAGCTAGGAAAAAAACACAGCGTATCTTGATGTTTTTCAAACATTTGACAGTATTCAGTATATATCTCAATGTTTTTGTGTTTCTTTTAAATAGCTTTAAAGGATGCTTTTGTTTCCTGCCCCTCAATAAGAAGAACCATAATTTCAGTCAGTCTTTGTGAAAACGGATTTAAAGGCAATATTTAATTTAACGTATTTCATTACATTTTAATATTTACTTGCATACGCTATCCTTTAACAGTTTAGGCTCTTTTTTAAAAAGAAATGAATAGATTTATTCATCAAGGACACATTAAATTATATTTCAGGTTTATTTCTTTCGAACTTTTCTTCATCAAAGAGTCCTGATCAAATAAATGCCTTAGTGAGCCTAAGAGGCTCCTTTCAAATACATAAATCGTACCAACCTAAAAGTTTATGTGTATCAATTTTTTTTACCTACATGTTTGAATAATGTTGACTGAATTCATTGAAATAAACAGTTTGAACTGAATAGAGCTTAACAGCTTTGATGTCATGTTTGCAACAGGTTTAAATGTTAATTAAACTTCTAGATTCAATTTGGCCTTCACAACACATGAAAGGCAAGAGAAGTCATCCTCTCTTGTTCTTAGGTGAACTAGAGAACTAGTAAAACTTCTCATACTTACACTATGAAATGACTTATATTCATGTTCGAAAAGTTACATCAAAAACAGCTTTACCTCATAAAATCTTGTCTGTCGGACATTTAAGTTTCAACCCATCAAATGCATAGCGTGACCACAGCTGCAACAAAGGCGCACTAGATCAGTAGCACTCCTATTGTAGTCAGTCGAGCGCATGGTAACTTTGTTACATGTAACAGCAAAGTTGGTCGTGCATTCGTTTGGCATAGTGGTGAAACTTGGATGGTGGCATGTTGTTTGCTTTGAGTGTAGATTCCGTGAATGCTGCATTTGTGGAAGGCTAGCATTCCAAGCAGATGTTATTTGCAACGTAAAAAAAGAAAAAATGTGACACTACAGATGGTTTTCTGTTTATACTGTGAAAATTTGAAAGGAATACAATGTAATACAAACCTTAATTTTATTCAGAAAGTTTTCTGTCAGTCAGTTTTCTCTCAGGACAGAACACAAAATGACAAAATGCTGACAAGTGTAACCAGTTTTAACCAGTTTGGCGCGGACTACCCAAGAATGGGTTACACTGACCCAGTGCTGGGTAGGTATGTGAGAAGGTTCATCATTTGTATTAACAGTAAAAATGACCCAGCAGCTAAGTTACAGAAAAATAAAAATAAAATATAAAATATAAAAATAACCCAATAAAATGAACAACCCAACCTTTTTTTTGACTGCAGAAAAACTACCCAGCACCTGGGTGAAAATTTTTTTTTTAAAATAACCCAGCTAAAATGACCCAGCTAGCTGAACCCAGCATTTAGATTCAAAAAAATAACCCAACATTTTTTAGAATGCAGGAAAAACTACCCATCACCTGGGTAAAAATATTTTTTAAAAATAAATAAAATAAATAAATAACCCAACAAAATGACCCAACAAGCTGAATGCAGCATTTGAGTTAAAAAAAAAAAAAAAAATTAAAGTGCAGGAAAAACAACCCAGCACCTGGGTAAAAATAAATAAATAAATAAAAAATAGAAATAACCCAGCAAGCTGAACCCATCATTTGGGTTGAAAAAAAAAACAACCCAGCATTTTTAGAATGCAGAAAAACTACCCAGAACCTGGGTAAAAAAAAATAAAAAAATTAAATATAACCTAATTAAATAATGCAACAAGCTGAACCCAGCATTTTTAGAGTGCAGAAAAAGTGCCCAGCACTTGGGTAACAAAATATTAAAAATAACCCAATAAAATGCCCCAACAAGCTGAACCCAGCATTTGGGTTAAAAAAAAAAAAAACCCACCATTTTTTTTAGAGCTTAGAAAAACTACACAGCACCTGGGTAAAAATATTAACAAATAAAAATATTAACCCAATAAAAAGACTCAACAAGCTAAACCCAGAATTTGGGTTGAAAAAAGTAACCCAGTATTTTTTGGAGTGCAGAAAAACTACCCAACACCTGGGCAAAAATATTAAAAATAACCCAATAAAATGACCCAACAGGCTAAACCCAGCATGTGGGTAAAAATAATAATAATAATAACCCAACATTTTTTTAGAGTGCAGAAAATCTACCCAGCACCCAAGCTGAACCCAGCATTTGGACTAAAAAAAAAATAACCCAGCATTTTTTTTTAGAGTGTATGAAAAACTTCCCAGCACCTTGGTAAAAATATGAAAAATAACTCAATAAAATGACCCAACAAGCTGTGCCCAGCACTTGGGTTAAAAAAAATAACCCAGCATTTTTTAGAGTGTAGAGACCAGATTATTCAGTAAGCAACCACCTAGTAACCGCATATCAATGTGCTGTAAACTCTTAGACACTCAGAGCACCCTCACTGACGGGACAGATTTTGGCAGGCACTTGAAATTGTAAAAGAAAATCTACTTATCTACCATGATTGATTTATCCTGAAGACTGTCGTGATTAAACTATCATGAAGCTATGTCTGTCTTTTGTGGCTGCTCTTTTTCTGGCAGGACACCCTGATTGATGTCAAGTGTGGGAATGTAGTGTCTGTGGTTTCTGTGTTGAATTCGGGAAAGCTCAGCTCTATTATTTGCAACTCACAGCACGCTAAACTTCAAAACCGCTAATCTCAACCATCTGCTAACTCCCAAACGTAAACACGCTTTTTAGAACTGATCCCAATTACTCACTATTTCATGCCCTATTGGATCTAAATGTTATCATCCAGCTAAGTTTTGTTTGTTTCTATTTATTTCTTATTTCTGGCGCTGTTTATCTGATGCAGTACTCCGAGCATTTCAAACACACACAGTCCAGAAATAATGTGACATCATTATAGGAGACAAATCTAAAGGTGGACATGTGATCCTAATCTCCTATGGAAGAAAACAACCTTTTGTTCATTGTCTTCTATGGCAATGCATGTTATTACTTGACCTTTTGCATGGTTAATGAGCATCTATATTCATCGCTCAAAATCTCCTAGCTTCTATAGAGACAATGATGAAGTCAGCCGTTGTCATGGGAGGTTATGTGTGTCAGTTAACCCTATGTTGTCTAACCCAAACATTATCTGACGTAAATGGAAAACAATCCCCCAATTAATCTTCGTGGGTTTAGAAGTGCTGGGTTCTTGCTCCTCACGTTGTTTTAATTATCTCACAGAAACAACCACCCTCTCTGATGCACGACGGCAACAAGATGCACACAATGCTGGTGCACTGATCCGTGAGAACCCATTATGTCTGCATTAAAATGAACACGAGATGGAGAGCGCTGAGCAACACGCTGAGGTGTTGTCAGTAAACGTTGATCTATGTCGTGAGTTACTCCCATGGTTAAGAAAAAACACGCATCCACAGTTGATGTCATATCAGTGCTTTTTTTTCATGCATGCATCATGGTATTCTCGTGAATTGAATAAAGTCATTATTTTTGTAGCGAGGTTGAACTACTGATGTCACATGGACTATTTTAACAATGTCCTTTCTACCTTTCTGGGCTTTGAACGTGTCAGTTGTGTTGCTGTCTATGCAGGGTTAAAAAACTCTCGGATTTCATCAAAAATATCTTAACTTGTGTTCCGAAGATGAACGAAGGTTTTACAGGTTTGGAACAACATTAGAGTGAGTAATTAATAAGAGAATTTTCATTTTTGGGTTAGGAAGCAGATCGCATATCTTGGTCATATGTTGTAGTGGATATGCTGTTCTTATGTTTCCTCAGTTTTGTGTTTCATCTCCGTGTCTCATTCCAGTCCAGACGAGAAACCGTTAACTAGCCCAGACGGCTCTTTGGTTGCACTTTCGATGTCACTGTTCATCGTCGGCCCTGCATTTTTCATGCGGTAATTAAAATTTGTAGGTCAGGTCTCCCATGACACCTCTCTGTGCTAATATGAGGGAGTGGAGCGGTCACGCTCGTTAATGCGGCTCTCTCGCTCGCTGCCGACTTAAAGGATGAAAGGTGACATTTTCCCCCATTTTGTAAATTAATGCAATTGATCTGCCTAACAAGAACAAAGTTAGGCTTCCAAATACCACATGATGAAGAGATTAAGCCCTTAAATGCCTTTCCAAAGGCGATCTTTATTGCTAGGCCCTGGGCGAGGGCCATTGATCTTTCTGTTAGGATTTCTAATAGACTATTGACATGAATTTATAAAATGTTGCTACACTATTGTATAGATCCAGTGGAAATGCCTTTCCCACAAGCCCCGTCGGTAGAAAAGACCACCTGATGCTGTTTATATATTTTCTTGTTAGGGGTGGGAAACTGGTCCCAGATCTATTGCGTATGTAGCGACATATTGACTTACATAGCAGCTGTTTGGATTATTAAATGCTTGCGCATTGGACATATTTAGCATTTCAGACAGCTCTGATTGTTAGGCATTGCAAAGTGTACTTACACTCTAAAAAATGGATTTAGGTTATTTTATTTTACTTTTTTATTTATTTTTTTTTAACCCAAATGCTGGGTTCAGCCTGTTCATTTTATTGGGTTATTTGTAATATTTTTTTTTACCCAGGCGCTGGGTAGTTTTTCTGTACTCTGTAAAAAAAAAATTATTTTTCTTTCTTCACCCAAATGCTGGGTTCAGCTCGTTGGGTAATTTTATTGGGTTGTTTTTTATTTATTTATTTATTTATTTTTTGGCCAGGTGCTGGGTAGTTTTTCTGCACTCTGCAAAATGCTGGGTTATTTTTTAACCCAAATGCTGGGATCAGCTTGTTGGGTCATTTTATTGAGTTATTTTTAATATTTTTTACCCAGACGCTGGGTAGTTTTTATGCATTCTATAAAATTCTGTTTTTTTTTTTTTCTGCACTCTGTAAAATGCTGGGTTATTGCTGGGATCAGCTTGTTGGTCCATTTTATTAGGTTATTTTTTTATTTTTTTATTTTTTGCCCAGGTGCTGAGTAGTTTTTCCGCACTCTATAAAATGCTTGGTTATTTTTTTAACCCAAATGCTTGGTTCAGTTTGTTGGGTCATTTTATTGGGTTATTTGTAATTTTTTTTTTTACCCAGGCGCTGGGTAGTTTTTTTGTACTCTGTAAAATGCGGTGTTTTTTTCGTTTGTTTGTTTGTTTGTTTGTTTTTTACCCAAATGCTGGGTTCAGCTTGTTGGGTAATTTTATTGGGTTGTTTTTTATTTATTTATTTATTTTTATTTATTTTTATTTTTTGCCCAGGTGCTGGGTAGTTTTTCTGCACTCTATAAAATGTTGGGTTATTTTTTTAACACAAATTCTGGGTTCAGCCTGTTGGGTCATTTTATTGGGTTATTGTTAATATTTTTTTTTACCCAGATGCTGGGTAGTTTTTATGCATTCTGTAAAATGCTGGGTTATTTTTTTCTTTAACCCAAATGTTGGGAACAGCTTGTTGGGTATTTTTTATTGGGTTATTTTTTATATTTTTTACCCAGACATTGGGTAGATTTTATGCACTCTATAAATTGCTGTTTTTTTTTTGTTTGTTTGTTTGTTTTGTTTTTTTTGTTGTTTTTTTTTTAAACCCATGCGCTGGGTTCAGCTTGTTGAGTCATTTTATTGGGTTATTTTTATTTATTTTTATTTTTTTGCCCAGGTGCTGGGTAGTTTTTCTGCACTCTAAAAAATGCTGGGTTATTTTTTTTCTGGGTTCAGCTTGTTGGGTCATTTTTACTGTCAATACTAACAGTAAGTAACTTTGCAACTACATGTCAACTAGTCATTAGAGTATTAGTAGACTGTCTGCTTAATATCTTCTAACGCTCTTCTAAACTTTGCAAGTATATGTCAACTTATTTTACTAACCCTAAACCTAACCTAACAGTCTGCTCTGAGAGTTAGCAGACATGTAGTTGCAAATTAATGAGAATTAGTTGACATGTAGTTTGGGTTAGTTACTTATAGTTAGTAAAATGTCTAAAGTGGACTATCAAAATAAAGTGTTACCATTAAAGTTTCCGTAAGCTCAACTGACTACTACATGAGTGGTGTTGGTGGTGCGCCATTGTTGCAGCTGTGGTGAAACTTAAGTGTCAGACAGATGGCATGAAGTAAAGCTGTTTTTGATGTAACTTTTTAAACATTAGTATAAGTCATGAATATAAGGTATTTACTGAATGGGAGTAGCCTATTAGCGCTGGGTTGCCAAATAGCCCAGAAATGGTTGTTTTTAAACCAGTATATTTAGAGTGTAGGAACAAACCACTACCGTAATCTATGAACATTTTACTAGAGTTGCTTTCATCCCATGATCGGTCAGAACTTTTTTAGTGTGTTTCGGCTCGATTCTCTCTTTCTCTCCCCTACCCACCCCCCCAACCTTTTCCTTGGTGCTTTGAAGTCCCGCCAATGCCTCATACTTTCGTTAGCCTTCATTTCCAAGGTTTTCATCTGCGAGTCAAAAGACTGTTTCTAATTTGCGGAGAGTGATCTCACACACTAAATCCCAATTAATTGGTCCTAATGCCACATTAACTGTTGTCAAAATGTTTTTCCTGATGTCATCCTAATTCAATCTGCTATTCCTAGAGTCAGCGATTGCAGCCAGAAAGGCCTGTTTTCAATTTTCTGCCGCTGTCTCTTTTGCCCTGACAGAAACGTACACACGCTCACACATACAAGCTCTCCCTCTAAACACTGGTAATTATAAGTCTTCAGAGAGAGGCATGGGGATACAATTTGTCAGGGTCTAACTACCCATTCCATTCGGTGGGGTTAACATTCTGTTTGTGTTACAGTATATTCAGACTTTAATTAAAAGAGCATTACATCCCCCATCTGCCAATCTCCAGTAATCTTCTTTAATTGCTGTAATTAAACTATATTTACATGTTCAGAATACTTGTAATTTAGCAAATTGCACTCTCCCCCACGCTCTTTTCCTCTCTCTCCCTCTCCTACACACACCGTGCGTTTAATCAGTGGGACAGCAGAACCAGTGTGTCTGCTGATTGGGTTGTTTTGATTTTAGACATGGGGCTCTTTTGACAGAATAAGTGGACCTCTGCTAGGGTCTTCAGTGAGGTTAGGAAAACATGTCCGCAGAGGGGGATTGTGGGTATTGTCATCGGGGTTTGATTGCTGTCGCGGGTCTAATTGCGGGCCTCGGGAACTGGTGCAGAGAGGGTTGACGCGTTCGCTCGAGCGCTCCAATTAAAGATCATTTCACATTCATTTTTAGACTCGTTATTCGCAGGAAATGTGACGTGCGGTATGAAATTCGTAATGTCATATAAAGAACAGCACCTCTAAACAGCTAATTAAAAGTGATGTCATTTACATAATTCATTAGCACCGATTAGACAAACAAATAAAACATCAGCCGCTCGGTATAAAAGAGCAGTAAGAAATGCAATCGCATAAACTGTGATATTCTCTAATATTTATAGTAACAATTCTGTTTTTTTTTAGTCAAGAGCCTAATTAGCATCAAGCATTGTTTTTGGCTCCAGATTTAGAAACACAGAATATCTTGGTGTTAAATGACTCTGTACCGGTGGAAAGCTTTTTCGAGCTGCCGTTTGGCTTAAAGGGAGGATGTGTGCGTCACTAAATAATGTCCTAAGAAAGGCCCCAAATCCTCATTAGCTGAAGAGTGGTTCCTCCTAATTAGTTTCCATTCAGTGTAATTAGCATGGATGAGGCTAATCATCTGATGTGAAACCAATCTAACGCTTGGGATACAACGTCCTTGGCCTCTCTTTCATGCACCGTTTGGAAAAACGATTTCTTTTTAGGTGCTTTTTTTTGGATGCACACTCTTTTTTTTTTTCTCTTTCAAGGGATGTTGCTGTTTTTCTCTATTTTCTTCTGTTATCTCTGTCTGTTTCTTACTATATATATATATATATATATATATATATATATATATATATATATATATATATATATATATAATTACAGCAGTGATTTGTCTTTCCTTCATCATTCGTGATTTTGTCCTCTAACTCTTTTTTTTTTTGTTTTGTTTTTTTTGTTTTTTTTTGCTGTTCTTCTGGCTCCTGCCTCTTGTGATTTATTTTCAAGGCAAAGTGTTTTTCTGCATCGGGATTTGATAGAAACCCCTTTTTTATTTCTCAGGGGATCATTTTTGAGAATGCCAGGCTTTTAGATGGGAGGATAAATTATAGGAGAAAAGAATGATATTGCCATGTGATTGCGATCTTTTATTTATCGTAACCTCAAAATATTTTCTTTGCATGAACATGAATGTGACCATTTGTGCCACACAGCACAAAAACAGAACAAATTCAAGTTTCTAGGACGAAAGTAATGATAAGTAAATGTCTCCATTCTCCACAAACGGCACAATTTTAGGTGTCACTCATGTCTGGGGAAGGAGTTTCGTTATATTTCATCCCAGTTCTTTTTCATTTTGAGTTCAAAACAGTAGTCTCGTGACTCATCCCCCCCGAATAATAATCTCATTGCCTCCCCGTCCGTATAGTTAAAGACGTAGTTTCAGACATAATTTTAAACCGAATTTGAGAAAATGAAAACAGCGCTCTGACCAGCAGAATAATCATATCTCCACATGTGTTTGCCAGCAGGAGATGTTCTGAGGATAAGAGCCTCTTATTTGATTTTTCCTCCGCTCGTGGCTCCGGCGGCTCGGCAATCTATGCCTTTATTGATTTTGAATCCTGCAAACGATCCCTTAAATCCTAAATGTGTATCCAATCTCCACAAATGTCTTCGGAGCTAATCTTTTGGACGGAGACAAAAGGCCCTGTGTTTTTCCGTGCTCTCCCACTAAGATCGCCGTCTTGACTGTCTTCGCTTTAGTAAGTGCTGAGGGCAGCGTAGTTTTGGCAGGCTCCTCGGCGCTGCGGATTGCGAGTTGATCTTAAGCAGAACCATGTTTATCTTCGCGCTCTCTGTTATTGTGGCCGTGTTTATCTGAGAAATGAGTGGAGTTGGCCGTTCTCCTGCTGAATTACACACATTCGCAGTCACCGCAGCAAATCAATCAAGAGAGCCCGCTATTTTGACAACTCCTCTGTCTCTTTCTGTTTTATCCGAGTTTCTAAATGGTGAAAAGGAGAAAAACATTCCGCCTTGTGCTCCTCCATCTTTTGGAGACGGTCTCCGCCTGCGAAGCGCAGCGTTTGACGTGAACTTTTGCCATATGCCTGTAGTTCTGCCAAAAATATTAAGTATGGCTCTCTTCCCGAGCCAAGTATCTAGCCATCTGCTGAAGCTTTTACCCAGCAGTGCCAAGGGACTCCATCAAACCCAAACTGTGAGGAGAGAGAGAGAGAGCGAGAATAAGACAGAGACCCAGAGAAAATGAGAGACAGCCTCCCATATTTCTGCAGTTAGGGAAATCTCCGTCGTCAGGCTGATTTACTGCGGGCTAATATCCAGAGAGCTTGCCATGATTGCTGGGTAATTTTGGTTGACTTCATTGCCTTTTGTCTGGGCCAAGTCCTAAACTCGTTTCAGAGCTGTAGATTCCTGGAAATTTAGCTTTTTTCAACAATTTGGCTTGTCATTTGTGGATTGATTCCTTTGAGATATTGTTTTTGTTTGACTGATGTAAGAAATGGGAGCTTTTGAAACATGCCGGCCTTTCCCAGATGCGAGGAAAATCTGGATACTCGAGAGACGGAGTGGGAAATCACCTCAATTCCATACTTTGACAAAAAGCGCAATTTGGATTTATAGCGACATGGAACGATAAGACAGTCTATCGCTGCGTGCGTGTGTATGTCTGTTTCTGAACACCCTTAAAATGGTGCGAGAGGCTCTTTACAACCCCTCATTATACAAAAGCTCACATTTAGAAGTCGTTTGTCATTTCTTTTTTTCTAAAACGTGCTGCTAAATGCAAGAACGAAAATGAAAGAGACTTTTTTTTCGGTGAGGTTTTACACGAGAAAGATCATCATTATGCAGTCTGCAGTCTGCCATTACTGGGCCCATTACACACTATGACAGCATCACATTTATTCTTTTCTACCTGCTTCTTAAAAAGGTGTAATAAATAACCTCAGCCTCTACCGCCTCGCCATAAAAGAAAAAGGTCGTTACTGATCTGCTGCCATTTGTCAAAATTACTTCGTAATCTCGGGGTCGCTGAGAGAATTTTCACTCGGTTAATTGTAGATAGAACTAATGAACATAAATTTACATTAAAAATCACTTCGTTATCCACCAGTGCTCATGACCTCCTCCTGACAGGCTGCACCAGTTTTATTTGGGCCAATAAAACTTAAGCTTCCATCGACTTTTTGTGTATATTTACAGTATATTTATCTTGTATATATTTGTATATGTGTGAATATTTAAATTAAAATTATTGTTCTGTTCTAGTGTTCTATTAGAATTGTTCTATTTTAATATATTTTTAAAATTTAATTTATCATATGTGACCCTGGACCACAAAACCAGTCATAAGTAGCATGGGTTTTACGGGGTATTTGTACTAATAGCCAAAAATACTAATAGACGAAGTAATAGACAAAAATCATTAGGATATTAAGTAAAGATCATGTTCCATGAAGATATTTTGTGAATTTCTTACTGTAAATATATCAAAACTATATCAATATTTTTGATTAGTAGCATTGCTAAGAACCTAATTTGGACAACTTTAAAGGTGATTTTCTCAATATTTAGATTTTTTTGCACCCTCAGATTCCAGATTTTTTTTTAAAAAGTTGTTTTTCAGCCAAATATTGTCTAATCCTAACAAACCATACATCAATTGAAAGTTAGATGTGTAATACTGTAATAGATATATATCAGGGGCTTTCCTCCGAGGAGGCCTCCTCAAAATACTGGATGAGAAAAAATATCATAGTACAGAAAAAAAACAGTGCCAGTATTACAACATATAACATTAAAAACGTTTTAACAGAGCCCCTAAAGCGTGCGGTGAGTTTGTTGGGGGGGTAATTGAGAATGAATGGGGGAAAGTCATGTGAGAGTAGACAATGCCTCCATTGCGATATGATTGGATATGACTGGTTATGATTGGCTGTGATTGGTCCATGCGATAAATCCCGCCTCTTGTGATTAAACAATGTAATGGCGTTAATGGGAAAACTAATTTTAAAAAGTAAGTAAACAAACGTACATATAACCACTTTGTTACATCAAAATAAGACTTAAAATGGCCTGAAAACCTATGGGAGTTTTTAGTGAATAATCTACTTTAAATTTAAATTAATTCTGTGTGTCTGTGAACAAAAACAAAAACCCAAAAACTTTCTATTACACTATATATATATATATATATATATATATATATGACTTTTATTTGCCGTGTGCTTCAAAATATGTTTTCTTTCATTAACTTGGAATAATGTTAGACAAGTAGTAAATCAGAGATAAGATCAAGGATCAACATGCCAAGTTTGAGCCCCTTGACCCCTAAAACAAACAGTGATTTTTAGCCGGACTAAAGAGAGGATCCCTCAGGGCTAAGCGTGGATTCCAGCATATTGTTTCTGTCATGAAGGTTCAAAGGTTGGCCGTTTTTTAGCCATCTCACTTACTTTCGCTCTCTCCTGCCCCAGCTGAAACCAATAGCTTGCCTGTGAGCTGATATATGACACTAATACGACTATTTGAGTGGGCCGAGGCAGCAGAAAAGAGTGATTGTTGGGAGGTTTAGCCGGCATGTCGGATCCATGACACATAGGTACCGTGCTGTCTGGCCCCTGAGAGCGCTCTAATTGCTTTACATTGGTACAAAGGTTTCTTGTAATCGAGCCTCTCTGCCTCCATTTGTCTTGCTCTCAGCCTGGTGCTGAAGGCTTTAATTGGTCTTGGTGGGCCTTTTTCTTGCAGTCAGCTCTCTAGGCCTGCAGTAGAAGATGGTACCGTAGGGAACTCAGACGGGTGGGGTGAGGGTTGTAACGAAAGAGGAAGTCAATACTTCTTTTAGCTTTAACACTTTAATTAATGCTCTTCCTGACAAGGAGCTTTCTCCCTCTCTCTGGCTCTCTTTCTCTCAGTTTAGAAATCTCATTTCTTTCATTCTCCAGCAATCTCTTCCCTCATCACCCTCGCTGTCTCCCCAGCCTCATAAATATGGACTCCTGGGACGAACACAAAGCATCAAGACAGCCAAACGGCAGGAGAAAACCACCTACACCGCCTCTAGCGAGCAATCGACAAGTGCACCGCTGAGAGGATGGTGCCTATTAAGTTTTATGTCTTTTAGGGGCTTGTGTTTGTGTTTTTACCGGAGGGGTTGTGTGTGAACGCGAACGAGCGGAATAGAAAAGCGAGCATTTGGTTCGCAGCGAGTGGCTCACAGTCAGATGGGCCCCAGGAGCAGAGAGTCGAGTCTTACCACGACCTTCCCAATTATTTCTCAAACACTTTATTACAAGTTTAGCATGTGGTAGCTCATCTGTCAGCCATTTGGACCAGAACAACGGATTACTAACAGAGGAATCACTCATCACGCCGTTTGTTTAATGATTTGTCTTTTGCAGTTACTTTTACGTTTCCAGCCAAAGAAACCTCGTGATGAATGTTGCCAGCTGGGAGATTTATGCCCAGGCTTCATCCTTCATCCGATATGCTCAAAAAAACACCCCAAAAAAGCTGAAAAAATAGGTGTGGGCTGACAGGCTCGGATAATTATGCTGCTGGGACGCTGACAGTTGGAAGCATGATAAGGTGATGCGATAAGACGGCGCGGCTTGTTGTTAGTGTGTGTGGTGGTTTATTTAAAGCTGCAGTAATTCCTGCTTTTAGCTGCTTCACAGAAGTGAGCTTCCTGAGATGTTAAAAAACAACACGGTTTGTTCCACTTCACAGATAGACTTGTGTCTGTAAATGTGTGAAAGACTAGGAAATTAAAACTGGATGAAATTGTAACACTCAACATTTACATGCAATAAGTTACGTCAGCATGAATGAATGTAAACTATTAACACTGTCAGAAAAAGAAAAATTATATTTTCTGTTTTTACATTAACAATGTAGTCAATATTCTATTCATTAAAGCCAAGTATGAATCTCATAAAGTTAGTGTTTTTAAGCATTTTACATTTATTAAAATAACAACTCAGTAACACAATATTTTTTATTTGTGAACTTATGTTCAGCTGTTCTTTTTAATAGTTAGCTTTTAACTGTTTTCAGATCATCAGTCATCAAAGTTCGGCAAGTACTGGTCACAGACACGGAAATGTACTTTAAAAACTTTCACAGATCATGTTTTCATGCCATTTTACGCCTTTTTTGATGTAACACAGTGGTTATATCTAAGTGTGTGAGTTGTTTACTTGGTTTTTTTAGTTAGTCTTCCCATTAAAGGGTTCCTAAAGGGGTTCAAAGTCTTGATTTTGTTTTGGGGTGTACTAGAATATGCTCTCATGCTTGATTGTTAGAAAAAAAGGTTGTTTTTTTTTCCACATAATTTACATTATTACAGTACTTTTCTCCCCAGCCTGGCCCAAATGGCTTGATTAGTTCTGGGTTTGATGGAGGCCCGTTTTCCAAAAAACTAAATGTGTTGTGTTCAGTTAGCTGTCCCAGTGCGTTGTGATTGGCGAACAGTTTAGACGGTGTTTCAGTACTGTCACGCACCTTGCCGAAGCAGCAAGTTTCTTCTGCTCCATTGTAGTTAAGGATCTCCCTTTGAAATGTACTTTGAGATTTGTAACTTTGTAGATCTTTTTTTATGCCCAAACATACACACCACACACTGAAAAAAAATTTAAAAAGTGAAAAAGCATAATAGGACCCTTTTAACGCTATTATATTGTTCAGACTGATTCACGAACACAAGAGGTGGGATTTATCAAATGAACCAATCACAGCCAATTATAACTAGTCATATCCAATCATATCACGTTTCACATGACTTTCCCCCATTCATTCTCAATTACTCCCCAACTCACTGCACACTTGAGGAGGTCTGTTAAAACTCTACTAGTGTTGCTGTTGGATGGTGTTTCATTGGAAAAACAAGTGATTTATACACTATTTAATGTTATATTTTGTAGTATTGGCGTTGTTTTATTATTATACTACACATTTTTTCGCATCAAATGTTTTAAGGAGACGCTGCCTCTTTTGCCACACGTTTGTAAGAAGTTATCTTATTATGAAAGCTCTCAATTAGATCGATTGAGGTGTTTAGGTAAAGTCTTTTTAATCTGACTGAGCCATAAATCAGATTACTAATGGATTATTTTGGTGCTTGTAAACACAGCTAATGTGGCAGTGGCAAGAAATCTCTGGCATTTAAAAAGCCATTCACTTTATGTTGCTAAATTTGTGATACCTATATCAGATTTTATTTCTGATTTGAATAATGCATTGGAGATTTCAGTTTTTCCCTTTTTAACCCCGTTGTGTGCCTGTTGCCTACATAGAAAATAGCTGCAGGGGACGTTACCAAAATGGCCGCCAAGTGAACTTGACTTTGTATGCGTGCAGATACAGATCTTAAGTAAACTGCTCCATTAGTCACACTCCATATTATTTGTCTACCCCTCGACTGTTATTTCCTGAAGTAGTGACGCTTTACACACAAGCATGACCCCTTACTTGCCATTATAGTTGTTTTCATTTATTTTGACTGCAAAAATCCATCTGAATTGTTTTTCTTCTAAAGCTCCTTAGCTTTTTAAGCTCTGCATCTTAAAAACACGTGCAAGTCAGAATTGTAGCTAAGCGTTTAGGTTAAAATGCTTTAAAAGCCAGAATATGTTGTTGGATATTCCAGCTTTTATGAGAAAATAAAAAAAAAATTCTGTGCTAATGTTCTGCTAGAGTGCTCGTTAATGCTTTTTTATAGTTTTATAGTATGGCATATCTTTGTAGGTTAGTATTATTATAGTAAAGTCTGTTTTTTTAGAGTTCATATTTGGGGCATGGGCTGGTGATTTGTGTGCAATTATATTTTTAAGGGTGTCTGTTTCCTACTTGCCCCTCTCTGCATGTCCATGCTCTGTCTCTGTGATGTGACTGATGGTGCCTCAGGGCTGCCAGTACTTAAATAGGCGCTCAAAGGGTCCAGCTGCTCTCTGCCACGCTCCACTTCTCCCCAGATGGCTCCAAGACGTTCCAGGGACCCTCCAGAGGGCCACAGCCTGAGGAGGCAGCTTTGGAGTGGGCTCAGTCTCTCCCTCTGCCTCACAAACAACCACCCTCCTCCCCTGGGCCTTCAGCCCGAAACGGTGACTCAAGGGGGCTCTCGGCGAAGCCGCAGAACAACCCCTTTACACACGCCGTGTAGACACTCTTGGGAGAGATCGCCTGCCTGCTCTGTATCACTCGCCAGTGGACCGATGGGAGTCGGCAGATGGCTGTCAGGCTGGAGCGTGGGCCACCGCCAGCGTTCACCAACCTCTCCTGAGAAATGAGGGATTTAAGACGGGCAGTAGAATGAGTCTCTGACTTGCTTGAGACTCTGGAGAAGTGTTTGAAACATAACACCAACTGTTTTACGAAGAGAAAATGGCTTGAATCTTACATTTCAGCACGTTTGTGTTGACAGTGTGTGTTATGTATTACAGGACGTTTTTAGTGCAGCGGATTTTCTAGTTGCAATAATGAGTTTAGCTCTTAACAAATCTATCACAACTGGCATTGAGCGGTTAATGGGAAAGTGGGTTTGCCTGGGTGTGTTAATATGAAATATTGTGTAATTTATGACTGTTAAGGGACTTTAAGTTTTAATCATAAAGTTGACTTGAGTTGAAATCTTAACTGAAGTCAATATTCGTCTGTCACTCCCTCTCTCTTTCTCAATCCTTCACACAAACGCTTTCCAAAACCTGTTAGTTTGTCATGCAATAAGTGCTTATGTAGAGAGATCTCTTTTAAGGGTGTTTCTTCAACTTCAGGCACTTTTGGCTCTACGGACTCTGAGAAAATAAACTCTCTTAAAACACACACACTTTACATAATTTGATTTATTCTGAAAGCAGTGGAAATTCCAACCACAGTGTCAGTTCCATCCATCTCAAATTCTGTGGTGGAAATGACATGTTTAACTTTTCTCGCAAAGGCTAATTTCATGTAGCATCAGAATTTCAGAATTTCATATAGCATGTTATGTATTGTAAATTAATAATGATATGTATAATTAATGTATAATTATGTAAAATAAGTGTGATGGACTGAATTCATCTCATGATCTCTACACTGTAAAAAAAAAAAAAAAAAAAAATCTAAAATATACGGTAAAAAAACTGGCAGCTGTGGTTGCCAGAATTTTACCGTAAAAATATGGTAGCAACATTTTAGGTTTTACAGATTAAATTAAAGTTACATTTAAATATCATAATTTCATTTCAACTGATGCAGTGTTCATATACCAACCTATGGAAGTACTGAAATCTGTTTTGTACCTTTGTAGTACACTGATAACCACCAAAAACAGGTGGTGATGAGAAAGTCACATGATGAAGCAAAGCCCATCACAAGCAGCTTTTAAATACTATGAAGAGTTTATTTGCAAAAACAGAGTTCAACTCAGTTTTAAACGATTTTCAATAATCATATATTTTTTTAATTGTGAATTTCAATTAATCTCAATCAAACTGCAGTTGGGTTATTTTGATATAAAGTAAAAACAACTTAAAAATACAGCTAACATAATAAAACAAAAACATAAAATAATTTAAAAAACATGATTTTTGAACATTTTAAAAAAACATCTGTTTTTGCAAATAAACTCTTCATATGTAGAGGTAACACACATGTAACTACAATAATGCAATAAATATTATTTTTACAACATTAAATGTAAAGTACAACCCTAATGTACACAACAAACAATACGTTTTTACTGTAGTATTTTTACAGTTCTTTATCGTTAAAATCACAGTCATTTTGTACATTGTATTTCATAACAAAGGTATGAAGTCCTGTTTTAATTTTGCATGTTGTTATTACTCCAAACACAAATTACAATATTACTATTGCTGAAGTGCTTATATTGTCAAACAGGGACAATATATTGAAACCAAACTCTTAGACCTGTCAAAGTATGGATCATTTGACATTTAACATTATTAATATTTTTAGACAGTCATCTATATAGTAAATGTAAACAAAGTGATACAAAGTCCGAAGACGAGTCAGGGCACTTCAGAAGGTTAAATATATTGTAATTGCACGTAATTTAATATAATAACACTAAATTACATTATTATTAAATTGGCTAAATTACAGCTTGATTGAAATTGTTACGCAGTAAAAATAGATTGCATGCAAGTGTTATTTACCCTGACGTCATCATGAAACAGTTAATTGTGATCTTTTTATTCATTATTGTTACATATATGCGAGTGACACAGCTACCTGAATGAGAACAAATGTAGGCTGATCTCAGGTCAGTGACAAAAAAAATAAAATGAAAAACAAAATGACAATTCATAATAAGCATTTAAACATTCCCATAAAAAAATAATTGTCAATTAAAATTTAATGGAGATTCAATGACTAACTTTCATAAAGTAAAATAAAATAAAATAACATAAAATAAAACTTTATTATAAATTGTTTGTTTTCCCAACTGTGGAACATCACCTTTTTATGAGTTTATATGAATAATTTTCACACAATTCATATTTATATATTTATTTAAGAATCATAATTAATATCTGAGTGAATTTTCATATTTTCATATAACCATAAAAGTGGACATACAGTGCTGAAAGCTAAAGAAACACCTTTAACCGAACACACAGAGTCAGCTGTACCACACTTGGGGGTCTTGGCAGGCAGTGATGGTGAAAACCGGCACGTCCGAAGGTTAAGGAGCAGGGGCAGCAGCTGTAGCTCAGTCACACCCCCCCTGCCCTGATCCTCAGCAGGTGGGGGTGACCCTGCCCTGGTCCTGTTACTGTTATCCTGGACCTGACAGGACACATACATCACAGGCACCGGGCCCCTAATGCGAAACACATTCCACCGGGGCCTGATCAAAGAGCGTCTGCTCCGACAACAAAGTGCCCCCTAATTCCATGTTTGGACCACATAATTGAAGAGTAATTATGGCTGACAAAACACTTCAGGGTTTTTTTTGCCCCTCCTTCTCTCATTTTCAGTTTTGACTCGCTCTCTCTCTGAGAGAAAAGCCAGATCAGGCCTGTCATAAAGAGTTACAGGGGACCATGTGCTGAATTTGCAGGATGGAAATAGAGGTCAGGCTTTATTGGAAAAGAGCAAACGCACACACACGTGCGCACATCCACGCACCGCTTTACCCGGTGGCCTGGAATAACACAGCCAAACCACATGAGGAGTAGTAACACAATCCTATGACCCTCTCAAACAGACAGGGCTACTGTTTCTCTGAAGAGCTGTAGCTGTAACTTCTTCACTAACGGCTCTTAACTGCTCACCATTAAGACCGTGACACGCAAATTCCTTCCTAAAGCAAAGCAGGCTTTGGCTCGAGAAGAATTCGAGTAATAAATGTGCCGCTGACAGACAAGATTTCGCTTGGCTTGTGCACGAAATAGAAGCGGGATTCGGTTTTGGTGTTTGCTGTGCTGTCGGTTCGCGATGTTAAGCTACTAGAAACCTAGAGACTAAAGGCCACTTCCTGTCGGGCAGATCGATATGATAACAAGAGCCCTGGGGTTAGTCTAGAGATATGAGCATTTCATCTTACTGCGGTTTTGCTCAATAAGAGCTTACAGGCTGACTCTTTCCCGCCTGGCCAACATCCACCGGCAAATCTTTGATTCGCTTTGGGATTATTACTGTGATGTTTACATCTTTCGTTATCGTGTTAAGAAACCGAACTTTAAAGCCAAACAAAGTAGCCCAAAGGGAAGGGAACGTTGTCGAACGCACTAATCGCAAACAGGTGTTGCATGCGGGCGAAAGTTTGCCTTTGTAGCTCTTGGATCGGGTTCCAGCGCGAGCGTGCGGTGCTAGCTTGAGATAATGCCTACGGCCAATTTCTAGACAGGAAACGCACAGGAACAGGGCTTTGATTGTGTTTGTTTCCCTCGTCCTGCTCTGTAGTTTTAATGGGCTGAGCAGAGAGACTGATGTTGGCAGGGGCTTTGCTCTACCGCTCTCATCTCTCCATCTCTTAATTAGGCTTATCTGCTGAGCGCTGGTGCCAGGCGGAAGCTCGCTCTTTTTTGAAGTGCAATAGGCCGGGCCTTTCAGCTGCTGTTTTGAGGTCAGATGACGGCACAGGGCCAAGCAGGAGGGCACAACCCCTCTTCTAATTGTAGAGATTACGATCTGAGGGGTCGGACTCGTATGGGGTTTTAGAATAGAAAGCCGTTTTTAGAATACTCAGTCTGTTTAGAATGACTAGAATGTGATAGAATTTAAGCTGTGTTCTGTTTGTATCAAAATCTGATTGAAGGCTGAAATGCACTACACGATTTTCCGCCGATTTGCAGTTTGGGAGAAGTTGAAGCTAGTTGCTGAAAGTCAGAGCCATTCTGCAGATTTGAGTTGACAGATTTAATAGAAAATGCTGTAGTGCATGATGTTCACAGACTCAGATTTTTTAGCTTCGGACTATGATTCCATCCAGTCATGTTTGATATTTTGAGCCAATTTCAGAACACATATTGTTTTCGTTTGTCACGCATTTCTGCATAAGTTTGATGAGATCGGAACAACTTTGAAGTCTGGTAGTGTGTAATTCTCAGTTGTTTAGTGTATGATGGCCAGTTTGTTTTTGTCCTGTGACTATTACAAAGTCGGTGAGTTTTTGATGCCTAGTATTTTATAATCTGTTCTGTTTTTAAAAGTCATGTAGTGGAGTATATGTCACTTGCAGCTGCGCACACATTATGGCGGCAGAAAACCACTGGAGGGAAACGGGTAGAATCCATGGAATGAGAGAAAAAATGTATTGTTGTGCTTTGGATGTCAGAATCAGTATGCAAATAATTTTATAGAATACTGTCATCAAAGACGCAATTTGAAACTAAATGCAGATGCTTAAATTAACAGACTATGGATGAACCGTACTTTTAGAGCATGAATGTGACAGTGGACCACAAAACTAGTCTTAAGTAGCACGAGTATATTTGTTGCAATAGCCATGGTAAGGGCCAAAATTATCGATTTTTTCTTTCATGCCAAGAATCATTAGGATATTAAGTGAAGTTCATGTTCCATGAAGATGTTTTGTAAATTACCTACCGTAAATATATGAAAACTTAACTTTGGATTAGTAATATGCATTGCTAAGAACTTCGATTGGACAACTTTACGCTTTTTTTTTTTTGCACCCAGATTTTTAAATATTGTCCTATCCTAACAAACCATACATCAGTGGAAAGCTTATTCATGATGTATAAATCTCAGTTTCAGAAAATTGACCCTTATAACTGTTTTTTTGGTCCAAGGTCACAAATTTGATTTAAACAATATGTCTACATAATATTCACATATGCAGTTCATAGGGGACATTATTGTATTATCCCTAGTTACAGCATAAAATGTTATTTAAACATTTACCAGTTTTGTCCCACAATTCTGACTTTTTTTTTCTTGCAAATGCAAGTTTCTCCTAGTTCGGACTTTATAACTTAATGTAACAACAATTGTGAGCTTGTCAATTCTGCGGAAAAAGCAAAACGTGGGATATAAACTCGTGATTTTTAGCCGAGGGGAGAAGAGAGATTGACGAGTTGATTTTTCTTATCAGAATTCAGATTTAATCTCGGAATTGCATGAAAAAAGGTTAGAATTACGAAATATAAACTTAAAATGACCTTTTTTATTCTTTTATTCCATGGCTTCCATAGACTGCTACTTTAAAACTGCCATTTTCCGCCCACAAAAAAACATCATCACTGTTTGTAAACACCAAAATTGGTCTATAAGTGAAAAAAATTAAAAATCTGTAGGAATGCATGACACAATAATACTGTAATAGTTCAACCGATATTGGTTTATTTCTATATTTAGTTGATATGACATGAGGGTGAGTATACAGTGATATTAAGTGCCACAATTGTTAATAAAATAATACCTGTTATATGTAATTATTAGCAATCTCAAAATTAATTTTTAATTTTTCAACTGTATGGCTATGTAATGTCTGAATTCACTTGTTGAATTAAAAATGATTGATTTGAGTCCAATTTATTTAGACAAAGTAGTGTTGATGTTATCGATATTAACATTAATTGTAATCAGCCAATATTTTAATATTTTTATATTCACAGCCATTGCAATAAAAAGGAAAAATTGACAGGAATGGGCGGGGGGGGGAGTAAGATACACATTGATGTTTTTTTGGCTGCCACCTATTAGAAATAATTTTTAGTTCGCCCTCTTAACTGCACATCAGACAGACACCTTTTCTGTTTTTATTTTGTTTTTCAGAGAGGGGTGTATGTGCGAAATCACTTCTCAGGGGTGCGATTGCGATCTGCACTGCTGCCACCTTTGGTGAAAATCCACACTTCTGGGGTGTGTGTGCATGTCAGATGGCTCTGCTTCACACCCGCTGCCTAGTGCTCCCCTCCGCCACTTAGCATGCTAATTAATCCCAGTGACAGCCATTGGTGTCACTCACCCCTCGCTCCCATGGCGACGCTGCCACGGCAACACTCCCACAGGGCCCATCCTGCTTTAGATGGCCTGCTTTTTTAAGAAGCCCAAGTGTACACTAGGATTACAGTCCCAGTCCCAATCTCAGTCTCTGCTCGCGACGCCAGTGTTTATGGAACTGTGGGTAAGGAAGTGGGGGAATATATTATTATCCAGAAAAAAGAAAAAAAAAACCAGAAATAAACAAGCGTGCTTGCAAATGTGTGTGTGAGAGAGAGAAATAGTATGTTTATTAAGCCTCCTGGGAAGGGAGGGAGGTGAAGACTGTAAATAATTAGCACTGGAGTGCTGGAGTTTGCCCGTTTGATCTCTCCGATGGAAAAGCAAATGTAATTTAGCGCGCCGCGAGTAATTTAACAGTTAGCATGAGTTCCTTTTAATTTCATTTTGCAGCATCACTCTCTCAAATTAAATATTTTTGTTGTTTACAAAGCAGATCTTTGGCAGCTCGGCAGGGCCGCCAAGTAGAGAGCGAGACGTTTCCGCTGGTGTTTATTCGGCTAGGCTTGTTTGCGTGTTGAGAAGTGTTTATGTTGATTGTTTGAGAACAATTGGATCAAGCATGTCTAGAAAAATTAATTCATAAATAATGATAATGGCACTAGAACTAAAGCTGTTTGGCACTTGGAAAATACAAATATTAGAGTTTGGCTCCATCCAGCACATCTGTGCTATATTTATTGGCAGTAAAATTGCTTATTTGTACATATTTAAATATCAAATTTAAAATATTGCATTGAGGAATCTTTCTTTAGTGCACACAAACACACACACACATACACAAGCGTGTAGGCTTCATGGAGTTTATCTCAGCTGGTCAGGGAATTGGCAATTAATTGCTGGAGGTGCCTGTGGCTAGCAGAGCCCTCTGTTCGCCATCACATCCCCTGGAACAGGAGTCTTCTCAAAGTGAGAGTTCACCCCTGGCACTGTTTGAGGCTGTCTGTTTTATCACCTCTGTCTGTGTGTGTGGGTGGGAGTGTCTCTTCCAGCTGAGGGGCTCATTGGTCTGGCCTGTTAGTTAATGCTTTTGTTCAGTTACTGCACTGTTGTTTTTTCAGCAGTGCCCTGAATTATAATCAGGTCGCCTTTGCAAATAAGCAATTTACAAACAATTCAGTCGGTACTTTTCAATGATTTGGCCGGTGTTCGCAAAATGTGTTTGTAAATCCCTCAATATGCTGGAAATTTCATAGTAAATGTAGAAATGTGCATTCATCTACACTCTAAAAAATGCTGGGTTATTTTTTTTTAACCCAAATGATGCGTTCAGCCTGCTGGGTCATTTTATTGGGTTGTTTATAAAGGGGTCATTTCCACAAGTTGATATGATTCTTTAGGGTCTTAATGAAAAGTCTATAATATACTTGGGTAAAAAATGCTCAATGGTTGTGTAAAACAACACCCTTTTTACCTTGTCAAAATGACCTCTGCAAAAATCATCCAATTCTGAGGGATTGTTCCTTTAAATGCAAATGAGCTCTGCTCGCCCCGCCCCTCTCTACTCTCTGTGGAGCGACAAGCTGCTCAGAGAGATTGTTAACTTTAGCCACATTTAGCGCGTTTAGCCGCGAAACTTGCTAACTAGCACATTATTAGGAAAAGTGATTGCAGAGATTCATAAAAAGAAAACTTATACTCACTTCTGCTGTAGGTGAAGCTGGATCACGAATGATTCGCGTGAACATAGACGCATTTATGTAGATCTGGAGATGCATTCCCTTCACAAACAAATGTAATCCACTGCATCTTCAACGGCTCAGATGTCGGGAGTAAATTACGACCACTATGTTTATTACTACATCCAGCAACACAACACTTCAATCGCTCAATCTGAGATATTCTTGTCTAACTTACATCCCTGCTTCGGCATCGAAACAGTGGAGGTCGGACTGTTACAGCTGATCTGAGATAAGACGCTCATGTCAATCAACTATCGTGGGAGCGGCTTTGAAAAAGGGGATATTATTTTTACAGATTAATTAAAAACCACCGCATGGATTTTTATCATTATAGGGTAGATTTGTACATACACTGCCAACACACAACTTAGCATCCGATGACCCCTTTAATTTTTTTACCCAGGTGTTGGGTCGATTTTCTTCGCTCAAAAAATGCTGGGTTATTCTTTTTAACCCAGAATGGTGGGTTCAGCTTGTTGGGTCATTTTATTGGGTTATTTTTAATATTTTTTTTTCTTAGTTTCTAACTAAGCTGCTGGGTCATTTTTAATGGGTTATTAAATATTGGGTTATTTTGTTGGCACCGTTGCGCTTTGGGTATCCCGTGTTCGAGTCCCGGGTCGCAGACCTTACCCAATCCTAGCCCCCTTTCCTATCAATAAAAAGGCAAAAATGGCAAAAAAAAAAAAAAAAATATATATATATATATATATATATATATATATATGTATATATGTGTGTGTATATATATATATAGGTTTTTTTTTTTCTCTATCCAGTCACTGGTTTACAGTCAGAGCGAGGGTTTATTGCGTCATCTGCACGAAAGAGCAGTTCTCAGCACTGCCAATTTGGTGCACGAAATAATATATAAATAAAATGCAACTTATATTGTTTTATGCAACGCAGCATAAAAGGACCAGATGTCAGACAGCTGCGTCAACAGCGGTCGTTTCGCATGATGGAAATGCCTTTTGCGTTGCATAACATAAACAGATTTTATTCATAGTTATAATACTGAATTTAATTTAATTTGATGCTAAAATATGTTCTCTAATCTCATTGTTTGTTTATGGGGAGGTTATGTAGTCAGTCACGGCAACCGTCTCTTGTGTTTGTGCCGTTCCGCATAAATGCGTTCCATCTAAATGAACAATATAATGGCGTTAACGGGCAGACTAACTAAAGTAAGTAAACAGCTCACACACTTAGATGTCACTTTGTTACATCAAAATAAGACTTGAAATGGCCTGAAAACATCATCTGTGGGAGTTTTTAGTGAGTAATCAGCTTGGTGAATTATAAAGTAAATCTCAGTGTCTGTGACCAATATTTACCAAGCTTTGGTGACTAATGATCCGAAAAATTCAAAAATAGTTAAAAAGTTAACTATTAAAAAGAATAGCTGAACAGAAGTCTTGAGTTATTGTTTTGGAATAAACGTAAATGCTTAAAAATGCTAACTTGATGAGATTCATACATGGCTTTAATAAATACAGTATTAATTATAAAATACAAAAACTACAGCGTAAATTACAGGTATGTGTGTGTGTCTATGAGCGGCTGAATAAAGCTCTGTTAATGACAGGTGGTGAGTGTGCTGCAGCATTTCAGATGGATGGTGGTAAAACAGAGACGGAGGATGATGGAAGTGTGCGGCAGAATGAATATTAATGGTGGGCGTCTGGGCCAGAGCTAATGATGAGGAAAATTCCCTAATAAAAACTTGATGTGATGGGCAACGACCCGCAGGGTCACCAGAGAGACCTAGAGTTAATAGTGTGCCGTCAGGTGTGGGGAGCAAAGTGATTAGAGCCACACATCCATTCCTGCTGGAGCAAAAGAGAGAAATAGATAAAAATAGAGATACTACAGTTAGATTGAAAATTATAAAGCGTGATGAAGAGAATGAGAAGGAAAACGATTTCTGTACAGGCACAAATGAAACTAGTCTGTCAGTGTGACTTACCCAATGATGAAATAAATAGTGTGGATTTTGACCTGTGTGCTTCTGTGTTGTCCACCTCCCCTATATAGATCGTTATTCTGTCAGGATATTTATTTATATTGTAATTGCATACATTCATCCGTGCGTTTTCCGCTTAGCTGCTTTTGTTCCAGAGGGTACGAGAAGAAGCATAACAAAGATGGCAGCTGGCATCAGAGCAAATGTCATCTGTGCATGCAGTAATTAAAATGCAAACAAAGTGGACTGTTCCCCAGGGAGGAGCCATAATGGTACAAACAATGCAATCTGATGTATTTAATTGTCTGAAAATCTTTCTATTAATCTTTGATTAAGCCAGCAACTGTTTGCTGCCTAACCTTCTTCAGCACCGAATGCCTGTGGGAGTGAACTACACACTGACTCTGCTTGTTTGTTTGTTTATTACGAGGGAAGAAGAGTGTCTTGCATCTTGAAATAAACCGTCAAAGAGGACGCCATATTTAATTTGACAGGAATGAAAATGAGGCGGTGAGGGACAGAAGCGCAATTCATTTAGTGCTGTGCAGTGTGGTATAAATATATGCCTTTGCAATAACTTTCCAGTGACAAAAAAGTAACAAATGTAATGTAAAGAATGTAAAAGTAACCTTGGATGTTTAAAATAGTCATGACCTAGGACAACTGACGTTCAAAACAGATTTCATGAACAATTCACGTAGACATTTATAATCATGTTTCATGATTAACTCCCATTGAATGTACTTTTTGTCCTTGACAGTCCCGTTTTCTTTTCTGTAAACTGAAATATATTTTTATATATACACGCAAACTACTGTTTGAAAATTACATATTAAATATTAATTTCAACGTCGATAACAAGAAATATTATACAAAATCATCATATTAGAATGCTTTCTGAAGATTCACGTGACATTAAAAAGACTGGAGTAACGCTGCTGAAAATTCACAAGAATGAATTACATTTTAAAATATGAAGAGTTAATTTGCAAAAACAGATTTTCAAAAATCATGTTTTTTTAGTTGTGCATTCCAGTTAATCTCAATCAAACTGCAGTTGGGATATTTTGAATAAGTAAAAATAACAACAACAAAAATGCAGCTAACTAACACAATAAAACACCTTAAAAACATGATAACATAATAAAAAACATGATTTGAAAAACTGAGTTTTTCTGTTTGCAAATGAACTTTTCATATTTTCAAAAAGAAAACATTTTCAATGTCACAGTATTGCTGTTTTTACTGTATTTTTGATCAAATAAATTATTTGGTGTGCATAAGAGAGCAGTGAAAAATCTTACTGATCACAGACTTCTGAAAATACAGTACCTTGCAAAAGTATTCATACCCATTCATTTTTTCACGTTATGTTGCAGCCTTATGTTAAACTGCATTAAAAGACTTTTTTCCCACATCAATCTACACTCCGTACACCATCATGACAAACCACAAAACAGATTTGTGACAGCTTTGCAAATTTATTAAAAATAAAATACTGAAATGAGTACATTGCATAAGTATTCATACCTTATATTATATATATATATATATATATATATATATATATATATTTCTGGAACACTTGAAATGTAGCTCAGGAGCATTCGTATCGTTTGTAGATGTTACTACACTTCGAGTGCTGAATGAGTATGATTTGGCAAGCTTTAATTTAACACATCCATACATTTAGTTATCTTTTTACATTTCAGACTTTTCCTTGTTCCGAGGGATTTCAGTGTCAATGTAGTAAGGTCACATCACTGTTCTTTTTCTGGAACTTAGATTATAGCGCTGATTTGCACATATGATTTCATCTTCCCACTCTTTTTTTTTTTCTTTCACAAACACACGCACTGCGTTTACCCTTCCCTCCTACTCTCACTTGTGGCTGGCAGGCTGGGTGACAATGCCACCCTTGGTTGATCAGCTAAGCGCGTTGCCCTGTGGCACCATCTGTCTGTGCCAAGCTCCACCTCGGGGCGCCATCTCACATCTGTCAGCCCGAGCAGCTTAGCTGACAAGTTATTTTAAAGGTAGACGTACCCTCAAGATACGCAGACACATTTACATACATGCATAGAGGCATAACACAAACAGCACACACACATATCTTGTACCTGCTAACCCTTTCCTGTTGCTGGCACGGCATCACACAGAGAGTGTGTGTGGCTGATGTACGTCTAAGAATGGCTCTCGATACTTGAAATTCAGCTTCTTATCTTCTCTTTTTATTATGCACCAGCATTTCTCGTCACTCCTTGCATGGCTCTGAATCATTGAGTGTTTTTCACACAGGTGCTATTTTAAAAATATTAAAAAAGCAATACTGTGGTCTTTGAAGACAGCATCATAATTGTCATGAAACCTTGTAGGTGATGATTTGAAGCACTTTTTAAAAGCAGAATCTCTGCCTCACAAAAAAAAAAAAAAAAAAAAAACATTTAAGAAATGTTAGACTATTTTTTTTTTGCCTTTTAGAGCACATTTTGTGTTACAAGCCACCTATGATGTCTTAAAGTGTTGCTTTTAGTTGGCAGCTCGCTAGGTTTTAGAACAGAGCTTTAGTATTTGCGTTCTCCTCAGTCCATTAGCTCTTATTCAGTGCTCGTGGTCTGGAGAAGGTGTCATATCGGGGAGGAAATTGCCTGCAGATGTTGGCGAGCTGCTTGAGGAATAGGGTGGGACGGTACGATCAGGTTGGAGGTTATTAGGCCAGGCAGCAGATGACTGCTTTCTGACAGAGCTGACCTGGGACAGGCCTCATTCTACTGGTTATGGAGACGTTTTCCCATATCCAGGCCTTCCTGGCTGTCACGCTTCCCTCCTCATTTGTTCTTCCGCTCCTTCATCCTGCCGTACTTTAGGATGACAGCTGGACGTCACGCAGATGCTGTGTGAATTAGTCCCTGAATGTCATCAGGTCTGGATCCCGGTGCTCTTAATGGCCTAACCCAGTCAAAGGTGTCGAGATACATTTCCTTCTCCTCGCTGCTGCGGCTGACAGGAGCGCTGCTGTTTTTTCTGCTAAGTGAGGTTAGATTTCACTTGGGTTTAATGTTAAAGGCTTGTGGAGATGCAGAGACAGGGTCGAGATGATTAGCAGTCGTGCAATTTATGTCACACACCCTGGTCTGCCATTTATGCACTGTCAGGTTTAGCTTTAGACATTTGAGCTTAAAATTACATAAGCACTGAATACATAAATAGTGTAGTGCAGCACTGGCTTCTCTAATGTTGTGTTAGCTCGATTAATGTTTTAATGGCTGTCGTCTGGGTTGTGTTTTTGTGTGGATCTTTGATTTATCTTTGATGTCTGCTTGCAGTCAGTTTGATCAGGGGTTCTTAGAGTTAAGTTTCATTTTCTAGGAGTGCGAACTCCAACCATTTCACCGTTTGTATCACTCCGCTTGGAGTATTTCTCACAGTGAGTGTCATGGCGGAAGCCCAAATTTACTCTAATTTTATAAATAATAGTTTTTGTGTCATGGAATGTAGTTTTAAGAGTTTTTTTAGGTTTGAAAATTTGCTTCAGATTTGTTTCAGCAGCCGTTAAGTGCTCATAAATCCACAGAGAGCAGCCTTACCTCGGCCAGTTCTTCTGGAATTTGTTGCTGACTCTAATGTCTCTATAGTAGTTAAGCATGAGATATAATTTGTTTTGTGTAAATCTAACAGGCAGTTTTTGGTCTCATTAATCTATTATTTGTTCTACACTGTAAAAAATAAAAAACACAATTTAAGTCAGCTTAAAATAATTTGTTACCCTGCTGCCTTAAAATTTTAAGTTCAGTCAACTAAAATAAGTTTATTCAACTTGAAATGTTAAGTTGTACTAAGTAAAAACTTAGATATTTGTGTTTGCTAAACTTAACAGATGGGTAAGAAACCCAGCTGCCTTAAAATTTTAAGTTGATTCAACTCAAATATCTAAGCTGTCACTTAGTATAATTTAACATTTCAAGTTGAATAAACTTTTTTTGAGTTGACTGAACTTAAAATTTTAAGGCAGCCAGGTTACAAATTATTTTAAGTTGACTCAACAAATTGTTTTTTACAGTGTAGGGCAGATAATTTTGGTTGAGGGAAAACTCTTATCATGCTATATTTTTAACTTTAATGCTGTATATCGAAGCAATGCCTTTGTAATGCCTAGCAACTTTTATAGTTGTAATTATATTTCTAAAAATGCCTGCATTTAATTATATCTATATTTAATTTTTATAATTACATTTATAGTTAAACTGTTGAACCATCCCTTACACTTTAACCCACCCTTAAACCAAACCTGTCCCTAACCTTACCCTTATCCCACATCAATAGCAGCAAAAGAGTTTTGCAATATAAAATGAACACAGTAAGTACATTGTACTTATTTTTTGATGTAAGTACATAGCGGTTAAGGCCACCTAATATAAAGTGTGACCGCATTTAGTATTGGGAAACAGTGTGTGTTTGTGCTAGTGATTTTAGTTACATTGTTCTGCCAATAGATGGTCGCCATCTATTGGACTGTTGTTATGAGTGAGTCATAACAGGGTTGAAACAGGGTTGTAAACCAGGAAATTATTTTTACTTGAAAAAAATGCATTGAGCAGTGCTGTCGTCGGAAATCACCCTAAACAGATGAAAGGATAATACGACAAAGATAGCACTTTCCTCAGCGGACATTCAAACTAATGTTTAATTGTGAATATGAAATTGAGCTGAAGAATGAATGCTGTATCAGATGCAGGTAATCACACTCGCTCAAGTCCACCTCTCTCATAATCATCCACATAAAACAATGAGCATTTAATACAGCAATACAATAATTCAAATTAGTAATAGAGGCTTGGATTCAGCTGATAAACTGTCAAGCTTAGATTTGAATCCGTGGCGTAATGAAGTAGTTCTGCACAAAAGAGCATTTTTAAAGACACTCGTTGTTGTCTCTTTTTTATTTACACACTTGTGTCGTCGAACTGTGATGATACGTCCTACTTTATTTTAACTGAGGAAATAATCATACGTTTTATTAAAACTGGATGTGAACCTATGTTTACTTGTACACAATGCAGGAAGCACTGAGTAAAAGTTAATCATGTCACATGCAAAAATTGTTCTGTTAAATATCCCAGCATTCCTAGGACAGGCCATTTGCTGTATTTAAGCTTGTAATTTCACATTTAAATAGGTTTTGTGACCACATATTGAATATAAGTTTGCATTAAGAATAATGCTGAAGAGAAAAATCCTTTCCTTCCTATTGGTTTTACCTCAAAAACGTGATAAAATAGCAGTTATGAATGTTTTGTATTCAGTTTTCGAAGACTCCCAGTATCTACGCAGTATCTTGAGAGCCACACATAAGTACCTGTTACAATGTCACCTTGGTAGTCGTAGGTCTTCAATAGCGGCTCAGTGTGGCATAACTCGCTCTGTATGGTAGCTTTGGAGAAGCAGTGGTTTGGATCTCACATCACAAAGCTTCCGGTAAAATTTCTTGCCTCTCTGCAGCCCAATACTCAAAGCCTCACTCTCAGCAGACAGCACAAGGCACGCCGCCATTTTCTCCTCAGAGCGTCTGACTCTTAGCTCAGCGCTGGCTGGGCCTGTTTTCCTTCCTCTCTCTGTTCATCTTTCCTCTTCTATCCATCTCGACACACGCACACACACACTCCTCCTTTCCGCAGAGCAGAGAGTGGGAGCTCCAGGCCTTGATTTGCCAACACATTTCCAATGATTAAAACGTAATTAGCGCTAGCGAGCGCCTCCTCCCTGGCTAATTTCACTGCACGCTGTGACAGGCAGGCGGCCGGCGGCGGCGCGGCCCCAGTGGCAGATGGAGAAGCAGGCAGCAGGAGGGGAAAAACCATTTTGCCGCGCCATGGTTTGCATCAGAAAACCATCAGGACGCGCAGCTTTTTCTGTGGGAGGTAGGAGGAGAGGGAGAGAGAGAATGAGGGGGGACGAGGGAGGTGGGGCACGTAGCTCTCCGTGGCAGCGCATCAAATTGGCACTGTCAGAGCTGACCCTGGCAATGGTTGCCATTCTTCAAGCTGTCCCCCACCGCCACCCACCATAGCCCGCAGGCAGAGCGAGAGAGAGCGACAGGCAGAGAGTGAAAATAGCATAGGGAAGAGGAGGAGGAGGGATGGAGGGAGAAAAAGAGAACGTACCAACCTATCGTCAACCTTCCGGACCCCCGCTGCCTCTGTAATCAAGCTCAGATCAGTCTCAATTAATTTCAGCGTTCGTTGACAGTGCCAATTACAACACAATGGCAAATAGACCATGAAATGGAACGTCGAACACTTTGCGTCCTAACTTGACATTTGACTGCGGTTTTACATCAATGACTGCTAAATAAGAACAGATCTCTTTATGCGCTATTTTCGAGGCGTATTTTCGGAGTGTTTGCTGTGTTTGGCTCGTGGCGGTGCTGGATTTAAACCACACATTTTTCATTGTGTTGGCCCTTCACCAGAGTGTGTCATGCAGGTTTGATGTGGGCTCCGAGGTTTTCGTTTTTGAGAAGTCTGGTTATGCTCGGAGCCTCGGACAATGGCAGAAACGCAGTTAAACGAGCTCAGAATTCAATTGCTTTCGTTTCTTTATTGTTTGCCATCGTTAGCCGCGCTTACCAGGCCTATGGGACTTGACTTCAAATAGGAAAGAAATGAAGTGTATTTCGCTTGAAGATATTTTCATGTAAATGCTCTGTTTGGTTGTTAAAAAACCAGCCAGTCAGAGACGTCAAAGACGTCATTTCAGTCAAGACTCTCAAGAACCCATGAAATTGTTTAAAGAGTGCTGTGTTGACATTTCATGTTATAACAAGAGGTTGGCGAAGTATCAGAGGGCTTTTCCCATTTCATATAGCCTTTTCCTTCTCAAACCAATTGATATTTTGGAAAGGAAAGAAAGAGTTAGTTTTAATATGAGCAAAGATGCATAATGATCCATGATTCCATAGTATTTTTCTAAAATATGTCAAATAAGTTTTGATTTCATGTGGTTTTTCAGGACCGCAGGCTGCATGAACTCGACTGGTCTCATTCGGAGGCCTAATCAGCTCCTTGCTCGCCCTCCTTCGCTGTATCTGAGGAGTGTGTGTCTAACTAAAGCAGATGGCTCTACTGTTCCACTGAGGCCATTGGCTGTTTTAATAAGCTTAACATGCTATATTGATTTGCAGCCAAGATCAATTGGCGAAGTGTTTGGCTTGAAATTAACACCACACCAGAAAAAAAGCAAGAAAATGCTGAGATGGATTCCCAAGTTAATCCATCCAATATGACTGTAATACCAAGTGTTTTAGAGGAATTAAATATGTTGGACTGACCATCATTATGCCAATCTCTTCATATTTACTCTTGTCAGCATCCTTAACTGTTTTCTTTGAACTTCAATCTGTTCAAATGAATGGGTGCTTCTTCAGTCAACAATATATTATGTTATATTATATTATATTATATTATATTATATTATATTATATTATATATAGTTGACTAGCAGTTATAATATAAAAGTAATATTTTATTACATTATAATAATATTGAATATTTTTAAATATAGTATTTTATATAGTAAATATAATATTCATTTCATATTATAATTGTTTTAGTAAACAATATATATAGCTTTATTGTATTAATAAAATCAAATATAATATTAATGTAAATATAATGAAGCTAAATATTGTTGACTGATACAATTATAAATGTATTATCTTATATTTTTATTATATTTTATGTATATATATATATAGTATATTATATTTTATATAGTATAATATAGCCTAATATTAATTTTATATTATAGTAGATTTAGTTAACAATGTATCTTTATCATATTAATAAAATATAATGAAACTACTGATATAATTATAGATGTATTACTATTAATTACATATTATATTATATTATATTATATTATGAAGCTGTATATAGTTGACTAGCAGTTATAATATAAAGTAATTATTATGTAATAATTTCTATTTACATGTGTGTATATAATATTATATTTTGTGTAGTGTAATGTATTAATTTTATAGTATAATTGCTTCAGTAAACAATGTATATCATTTTATTTTATTAATAAAATATAATGAAGCTAAACATTATATTACATTACATTATATGAATAAAGCTATATATAGTTGACTAGCAGTTATAATATAAAAGTAATATTTTATTATGTAATTTTATATATGTAATCATTTAATATAGTATAATATATTAATGTTATATTATAATTGCTTCAGTAAACAATGTATATACCTTTATTATATTAATAAAATATAATATACTAGTAATGTAAATATAATGAAGCTAAATTATATTATATTATTATATTGTTTTATATGATATTATTATTAGACTAGCAGTTTTAATAACATTGTAGCAGTTAATAATAATAATAGTATTAATGTAATATTATTAAGCTAAATATTGTTAACAGATACAATTATTATATTATATTAAAAACTATATAATGTTAATATAATATTAATATAAATATAATGAAGCTAAATATTGTTGACGAATACAATTATATTGTATTATATTATATTGTATTATATTATATTATATTATATTATATATTACTAAAAACTGTATTATATAAATATAATATACTTTTAATGTGTACTTTTGTATAGTCATCATATTTTATGTTTGACTTTTTTCCACCTTTCTATTTCCCTTTAATAGGGAATAGAACAGGAAATGAGAAAGCCAGGGATTGAAATGACTTGAACCTGTGTCTTCCACATGAGCCTATTAAGCATATACACTAAATACAATGCTGGAACTCAGACGTTCTAATGTGCTTTGAATCATGATATGCAACAGATCTTACCTTTTTTGTTTATCTGTGAAAAGTGCAGCTTCTCCTGTTAAGGACAAACAAGCTGGCTGCCCTTACCTGTCAAATCTCATCTTAGCTTTTCCGTTACTTGTACTTTTCCCACTGTAAAGGTATTTCCGTCTGGACCCACCCCTCCTTTCTCAATTTCTTCTCTCAGCACCAGTATGGGAAATTTGCATACCTCTATTCTTGGAAAGAAAGAGCGGGAGAGAGAGAAAGAATAATGACAGCAATTTCTTCCCTTTCTCCACTTGCTGGCTTGCGAGAGAGTGTCGTTTAGCGGCACCTGTGTTAGCGACAGGCACGCGGATGAGAAGCGAAAGAGAGCAGTTGATTAAATCATCAAGTCGCAGCGCAGAAAGTCAATTCTGCTCACCGTCTACAATGATATCCTTTTATCCTGACGTAATGAGCTATGGCACTTTTGCATTGGGTAATGCGATGAGTTCTATTAGTGTGTTCCATTTGCTTCACAAGCAAGGGCGAGTCATTTCGTTCCCCTCATATCTCCGCAATCAAAGCGCTAGGCTGGGCGCGGGGAGCACTGACACGCCAATGGAGATGCCGACGGTGTTTTTATGGATCACAACACACTGGAAAAAATACATTTTGCTCATTATTTTAACTCTTCACCAACCCTGGCTGGGCTAAATGAAGGGGAGCCCCAGGCCTTTAGGAAAACTTCACTGTTAAATGGAGCATTGTGGCCGAGGACGGGAACAGAGCTTGGGTTATATTCAGAAACCTCTAATAACATGATGCTGGTTTCATTTCATCGTATTTTTACTGTAATGCTAGCATGCTGGCACACACAAGAGCAGTAGGTTATTAACATCTGGTATGTGTGTGTTTATTGGTTATGTATAATACATGAGCCCCGTATGTCTCAAATCCCGTTGGACTGGGGCTGTAAATTGGATGCTGCTTACCAGGCCCTGTATCAGGTCAGACGGGAGAGACTTGTGCCAGAACCCCCCACCCCCCGCCTCTCTTGCTCATCCCGTCCTCTCGATTTCTGTCCCTAGCACCCAGTCCTTGCAGGAATATGACTTCCAGAACTGTCAGTCATTCAGGACTGGCATAGGGTTAGGCTCCAATGAGTGTAATTGGCCTCAAAGACCTTAGGCCCCGCCCCCTTGCAGGCCTTCATTAGGGAGTCCAAGCTCAAACCCTGAACGCATCTCTCCCAGCCAAGTCATCTGTGTGCTTCTTCCTAATTAGCAGATAAAGAATTAAGTGGACCTTGAAATTGAAATTGGTCAGAAAGGCTTATATTCAGCTTTTTAATATGCTGTGTTTACTAAATTTATTTGCCAATTATTCACTGGCTTATTTTGCATGGAGACACCAATGCCCTCTGTTGTTTTGTCTTGCTTTTTTTTGTTTGTTTTCCTTCAGAGTAACATCTGTAATATTACATCTTGATTTTCTTAAATGTACATTGGAAAATTAGGTTCATGTTTTTATGGCCATGTACACACTTCAGAGTTTTGGGAGTAACAACTGTGGGGTTTTTTATTTCTGAAAACAAATGACTCCTGTGCGCTAGCTCTTTTTAATGAATCAAAAACATACAGTGTGACCAGTGTAACCCAATTCTGAGAACAAATGACTCTTATGTACTGGTTCTTTTTTGTGATTCCAATTCACTTCCAGTGTAGTTTGATTCATGAACAAATCTGTCATATCAGTCATAGCAGGTCGTTTTAGTGAGTCAAAAACAGTGTGACCAATGTAGCCCAATAATCTGACAATGAATGAACTGGTTCTTTTTAATGAATCAAAAACATGTATGTTTGTAGCCTAATCAGAAACATGCGATGTGTCCAATGTAGCCCAATGCTGACAATGTACGACTCTTATGAACTAGTTTTTTTTAGTGAATCAAAAACATACAGAGCATCCAGTGTAGTCTGATTCATGAACAAATGACTCTTATGAGCTGGTTATTTTTAGTGAATCCAGTTTATACTGTAAAACACCTCCAGTGTAGTCATATTAATGAACAAATCTCCTATATGAGCCAGTTTTTTTTTTAGTAAGTCGAAAACATACAGTCTGACCAGTGTAGCCCAACTCTGAGAACAAATGGCTCTTATGAACTAGTTCTTTTTAGTGAATCAAATTCTGAAATTGAGTTCTTTTTTTTGTTCTTTTTAGTAAACTCGTTTATGCTCTAGAGCACCTCCAGTGTAGTCTGTTTCATGAACAAATCAATTATATGAGCCGGTTCTTTTTAGTGAGTCAAAAACATACAGTGTGACCAGTGTAGTCCAATTCTGACAATGAATGACTCTTATGAACCGGTTCTTCTTAGTGTATCGAAAACATCCAGTGCTACAAGAGTAGCTTGATTCTGAAATTGAATGACTATTATAAACAGGTTCTTTTTAAGTAAATCCAATTTATCCAATATTTAAGTGAATCTAAAAACATACAGTGTGACCAATGTAGCCCAATTCTGACAACCAATGACTCTTATGAAATGGTTATTTCTGGTGAATCAGAAACATGCAGTGTGCTACCAAACTAGCTTGATTCCGGCAATTAATGACTCTGATGAACTGGTTCTTTTTGGTAAATCCAGTTTATATTGTAGAGCTCCTCCAGTGTAGTGTGATTGATTGGTAAATCTCTCATATGAGCCCGTTCTTTTAAGTGAGTCAAAAAAGTATAGTGTGACCAGTGTAGCCCAGTTCTGACAATTAGTGACTGGTGAACTGGTTCTTTTTAGTGAATCAAAAATATGCAGTTCTTTCAGAGTAGATGATTCTAAAAACTGAATGACTCTTATGAACTGGTTCTTTTTTGGTGAATCCAATTTATATTGTAGAGTGTTGTCTGTTTCATGAACAAAATCACTTATTTGAGCGGTTCTTTTTAGTGAGTCTAAAACATACAGTGTGACCCATGTAGCCCAGTTCTGACAGCCATTGACTCTTATGAACTAATTCTTTTTAATGGATTTAAAAACATGCAGAGCATCCAGTGTACTCTGATTCATGAACCAATGACTCATGAGCCGGTTCTTTTTAGTGAGTCAAAAACAGTGTGACCAATGTATTCCGATTCTGACAACCAATGACTCTTATGAGCTTGTTTTTTTTTTTAGTGAATCAGAAACATTCAATGCCACTAGAGTAGCTGGATTCTGAAATTGAATGGCTCTTATGAACTGGTTCTTTTTAGTGAATCAAAAACACAGAACATCCAGTGTAGTCTGATTCATGAACAAATGACTCTTATGAGTCAGTTCTTTTCAGTGGATCCAACAGATACAACATGACCAGTGTAGCCTGATTCTAAAAAACAAATAAATCTTATGAACTAGTTCTTTTTATCGAATCAAAAACAGAGTTTTACCAGTGTAGCATGATTTTAAAACGAACAGCTTTTATGAACTGATCCTTTTTCATTGAATAAAAATCATACAGTGTGATCAGTGTAGCCTGATTCATGAACAGATGACTATTATGAGTCGGTCCTTTTTTAGTGGATCCAACAGATACAACATGACCAGTGTAGCCTGATTCTCGAAATGAATCTTATGAACTACTTCTTTTTATTGAATCAGAAACATAGAGTTTTACCAGCGTAGCACGAATTTAAAAACAAACAGCTTTTATGAACTGATTCTTTTTTGCTGATTTAAAACACAGTGTGAACAGTGTAGTTTGATTCATGAACAAATGACTCTTATGAGTTTTTTTTAATGAACCTAAACACGACCAATGTAGGTGAAATATCAAACAAATGTAGTCTGAAACTGCTCAACATTAGCAGAAAAGTTTGAAATACAGCACACTCGCATGAATCAGAATCGAATCTGGAGCTTGTGAATTGGAATCTAACTGAATCAGGAAATCGCCATCTATACCGAATCCTAACAAAAACTAAATCCGTTTAGTGTTAGCTAGGCTATTTTTGCCCAGTGTAATCAATTTACTGCATTTCAGGATTGATTTCAGGAGCACAGTGCAATTGTTATTTCTATAAACAATCAAACTCTGTGTACAAAAGAAGATTAAGCAGCGGAGTGACAGCTGTGTTTAGCTGCAGTGTGTCTGTGGCCTATGAGACGTGAAGATAGTTGGACTCGTACTCTAGCTGGTATCGGGGAGAAAAAAGCCTGCTGGTGGTAATAGGCAGATGTAATGAGGCCTGGCCACTGAGTGAGATAAGAACAGCCTTTTCCTGCTTAGACTTTTATTACTCCGCTGATGAGCTGTGCAGTGCGAGACTGCTGAAATCAGATTTTCACTTCATAATAGCTTTATATTTAAACGCAAAAGTGTTTCAGCTCCATCACCTCCAGCAGATTCTGCACTGCTCTAATGTGTCCTTTTTCTTTGTCTTACAGTGTGACAGCGAAAGTGATCAAGAAGACAAGGTAAGTCTACGTCATGTTATTTTGATTATTACAGAGCTCACAAGACCAGCACTGTATCGAAATCTCTGTATTTTTCATATTTACATTCACATTCTACAAAACCCTATTCTGACAGCGATTATATCACTGGTTTGTTTTTAGTAGCCGTTGCTGTTTTTTAGGTGACAGATCACTGTCTGCTCTCCATTGTTTGCATCGTATCGCTGAAAACATGTATAAATCATTTGTTGCATTGCCTCTGGTCACTTCTGATTGAAATTTATTTTTATGCTATTCTTTGGTTACACATGCAACACAGAAATTACATAATTGTACATTTACTTTAATATATATAATTTTTTTTATGCTATTGTTTGGTTACACTTGCACTACAGAAATTGCATAATTGTACATTTACTTTAAAAAAAATATGTATATATATATTTATATATATTTAAATCTCTCACTGACAGAGAATTTTTTAAAAAAAAATCTGCATTTAAAAAACATGTTCTAAAAAAACATGTATATATATAATTTTTTTTATGCTATTGTTTGGTTACACTTGCACTGCAGAAATTGCATAATTGTGTATATATATATATACTTATTTATTTATTTAAATCTCTCACTAATAGAATTTTCAAAAAATCTGCATTTTAAAAACATGTCGTGAAAAAAAACATTTTTTTTTAATGCTACATTTACTTTAAAATATATATATATATATATATATATATGTGTGTGTGTGTGTGTGTGTGTGTATATATATATATATATATATATATATATAGTTATTTATTTATTTGTTTATTTAAATCTCTCACTGACTGATAGAAATTTTTAAAATTGAA